>NC_051451.1:6790504-6823711 GCF_001649575.2 Kryptolebias marmoratus
GGTGCCTTTAAATCTCAACTTAAAACCCACCTGTTTAGAGTTGCTTATGGCTAAATTAGGGTTAGAGTGCGGGGTTTTGATGTCTTCGATGTTTTTCTCTTTCTTACTGTTTATTCATTGTCACGTGCTGTTTTTATTTTGTTTTTTTTAATTATGTAAAGCACCTTGAAATGCCTTGCTGCTGAAATGTGCTATACAAATAAAATTTGATTGATTGATTGATTGATAGTAAAAGATCATTGTATTTGTTTTTAGTTTCCTTTTTATTTTTTGTTATATTTAATGTTTTTTTTCTTTTCTTTTCTTTTATATATTTATATTCTGTTCTCCTGGCTTATAATGTTACAATATGTCTATTTGTACTCTATGCTGTCTGTGTCGTGTCTTTGTCATAACATTGTATTTTGAGATGTATTGTTGTCTCCTGACCAGGTCGTCATTGTAAATGAAAATTGGTTCTCAACTGACTTACCTGTTAAAATAAAGGTTCTTATCTATATAGCTATTTTTTATAGCTTGTTTTGCATGCTGATCTGCCAACTCGTTTCCTACTATTCCTATATGTGAAGGTATACACATAAAAACAACTAATAAACCCATTGTCTGAATTCTATAAACTAATAACTGAATTTCTAATAACAGTTCAGGTCTACTACTAGAATGATTATTTTTTAATGAATATAATGATGAACTTGATGATGAATATTATACTTCTTAATGGACGAACTTCCTCAATACATCCTAAAGCTAAAATGATTCCCATCAACTCTCCTGTATAAGCTGAGACTCCATCAGTAATTCTTTTATATTTTTTAATACCGAATTCAGGAACAATGAATGATACGCCATTATTGCTATTTGAATTTTTTGAAGCATCTGTATAAACTTGTACGTGTCCATAGTACTTATTGTCTCCACCTGCTGTCAGTAAAAAAAAAAATTTTTAAACCTTTGCTGTGAACAGCCGGTGGAGATTTGATTTCTGACTGCAGGTAGGGCAAAGGATGGACTTAGTTAAAGGGTAATTTCACTGAAGTGTTGGCATTTGGACCAGCCTAGATCAGCTGTGGTTTACATTCTAAAATACTTTTTCAAATGTACACATTTAAAACTGCACAAGTAGGAATATTCTACACATACATGTGCATGTGTGCACAAATCACCTGCTGCAGACAGATTAATCAAAACAACTGAGTGTTGATTGATCGGTGAGAAAGTATCAAAAGTCACATTCACAGACAAGCTGATCCATGTAGTCGTATTAAATGATTTGCCTGAAGCAGGTGATTTGTGCATGTCTTATACAATTTGTACGTGTAGAATATTTCTACTTGTGTAGTTTTGAATGTGAATATTTGAAAAGCTGTTTATACGTCCGTGGATCTTTTTGTACCTACACAAATCCTGATGTATGCTTGTGTGACTACTTTTGAGATTAATTTATCTCCATACACCCTCTCTTGTTGGGACTAAAGCCAGTAGGAACGGGTTTTAAGAAGCTGTCATGCTGGATTATTGGAACCAGAGTTTGAGCCCTAGTGATGTGGGACTTTAAGCTCCACCTACTCCCCCCACAGAATCATGGTGTCACATGACTTTTCTGTGAAGCTTGAAGTAAATAATTACAGCCAGACATGTTAGAAAAATGAATATTTAAACAAACAGCAGCAAGGTAAGAACTGTGGGAATCAACAAGAGTCACACCTGAAAAAAAAAAGATTTGAAATGAGATTATTTTATTTTATTTTACCAACAAAAATGTTCTGTTCGTTTATGTGGAGGTGGTGGGACTTAAACCTTGTACTGGAAACAGCCAACAAAGAAGCTGGACTTTTTCCAGTCTGAACTTCCAGGTTCCCATCAGATGTAAAGACTTTTACAAGATAGTTCAAACATTGTCTTATACCTGAGGTGCTGTTGTAGGGAGGACTGGGGGACCCAAGACCAAGGCCCATCCAATTAATCTGCCTATAATTTCCTTGTTTTTTCTTTCTGTCTTTCTGTGGCACTTCAATGAACAAAGAAACAAAGAAGCTTCCGCAGTAACAATTAAATAATCTTACCTAATAATCCTAAAAAGACTTGGCTGTGTTTGAGTTCATTTTAGAAGGTGTGTGAGGACTCTGATTGTTCCTTACAGATGTCAGCATCTGTCTTTGATGTTTTGTATTCTGTTTCCTAAATGTTTCTTGAAATAATTCAACAGTAGATTGGTTTGATTCTAAGAATTTTAAATAAAAAATATAAGCAAAGGTATATCCCAACAGACATCAGGAACAAAATTCAAATAACCACATTAGAAAAGGTTCAGTTCAAACCATGTAATAGTTAGACTTTTAACCATTTCTTTTTAAGTGTTTTTTTTCTATTTAAATTCCACTTTACCACTTTTCCAGAAGAATGCTCATGGAATCTGGATTGCTTCTTACAGACAATGAACATTTTTCAAAACACAGTTTGTGATTTCTGATATCTGTCTTCCTCGTGTCCACAGACGACCAGGTCTTTCCATTTTTATTTATGGGAGCTTATCTGTGTAGCTCATTGTAAAAAAGAACATTTTGCAGATTGTTGCCTCCATTAAATGTATCACAACTGAAACGTTAACACATTTATTCTATAATAGATGTATTTATGAAAAGATTTATATGGAAAAACTCTCTTAATAGTTTCAGACAGAGGCTGGTCCATCCTAAGGACAAAACTCCCAAACACAAACTGAGCGGTGTAGTGTCTGCAGTTCAGTGCAGAGAGGAATGTTCAGACCTCCATATTGGAGAAACCAAACAGCCTCTCCTGTCATGATGAGGGGTGAAGGAAGCGAACCCTGAGCGCAGACTCATATTAACAAAATAACTTATTAAATAAAGAAAAACAAAACAAAAGCTGACGTGGCAGCAAAACAAATAAAGAACAAACTAAAACTAACATGAACAGGACAGAAAACAAACAACCAGTAACGAAGCAACAAACAACGGACCAGCGAGGTATGGGAAGAGTGACCGGGTTTTTAAGACTGAGGATAACGAGGTGAGTGGGAACAGGTGGAATGATTACTGAGTCGGGACAGGTGAAGATGGGCGTGGCTGACAGACAAGTGAATGACTGGGGGAGAGTGGAAATGAAAACACAAACACGAGGAGAACAGAACCTAGATGAACCAATAACTAAAAATAGGAAAAAAACAAAAACAAAAACTAGAAAAGCCAAATCACCACATCACCACAGACACATGACTCAACACAGGAGAGCAGCTCTTCAGGACAAGACCCAGCTGTCCACCTACACCTCAAGGATGAGGGACACTCTTCTGAGGAACAAAATGTTCTTATTTTGGACAGAGAAGAGGGGGATGAAGAGGGGAATGAGGGAAACCATTTACTTCAAATGAGGGAAACCAACTTTAAACAGAGTAGGAGGTTCCAGATTTCAGCTTTCTAAAGCTTACAATGGAGCATTAAGCCTGATATCCAGTCATTTCCCCTCTAATTCAAACCTTTATGCAGTTGAACAGAGCATCTTTCTGTGAACCAGGAAAACAAATGACCCTCAGGAGGGAGGGGAGGGAGTTTAATCTGCACGTGAATTTATCTTACAGAACATCTTAGCCTTAAAAGCTTGAACTCCACATTCTCTGTTGGAGAGAGCTCTTCAAATGAGAAGCGAAACATCTTCAGCTACAGAATAGAAGTCCAGTTGTTTTTTTTTTTTTTCTTACTTTTTAGACCTAATGTGTTATCCATACCTGGATGACTGAGAATCTACACCAGGAGGAGTTCAATTGTAGGTTGGGCCGATGCTGCAAGGCAGGTGAGAACAGTAATTATGGTGTTCTGGTAATGAGTGCAGTTCCGCCCTTTCTGTGAAAAGAACAGTGACTCATAGTGAAACTCTCACCATCTCCTTTCATAGAGGCAAACCCAGACAAAACAGTAACGAAGGAAACAGATTTTTTTTTAAAAAGCTTTTTTTTTAAAAAAAAAAAAGAAAAGTGTTGTTAATTTGTTAATTCTGTCAGGAAAAAATGCATTTTTAAAACTCCAAACACTAAAAATCAGTCAACCTTTGCCCCAGTTGTTTTTACAGGTTAAAAATAAAACTAAAATGAATGAAGGCAGACAGAAACAACATGGTTGTTGCTATAACTGCATTTTTTTTAATAACATTGATGATGATAATGTTTTGGGTTAAATTTACTTTCTGACATTTGTCATTAAATGTTTCCATGAATGAACCAAATTCATTGTTTTTGACAGACTAAATTTACCTCAAATCTGCTTGTTGTCTGCTAATGGAGGCCTGTAGAGTTTGAAATGGAGCTCATTTTTCTGAATATTGCTAACATACAAGAAAGCCCTTCGTGAAGCTAGAACTATATATTATTAATCTTTAATAGAAGAGCATAAAAACAATCACAAGTTTCAGTTTAGTACTGTAGATAGACTAATGGACTAACTAAATAGTCCTCTCTCTACTGAGCCATGTATCCATGTCTAAGTAGTGATGACTTCATGAGATTCTTTATAAATAAAATTATTTTAATTAGAGAGAAAATTCCCACCATCTAGATGAAGCAGCTTTAGAAGTGTCCCTAGAACTTGATTTGTGTTTGGACTGTTTTTGTCCTGTCGGAGTTTTCTGAATTGTCAAAAATAATAGCTTCATCCAAACATCAACATGTCTGCTAGATCCCATCCCAACCTGACTGTTCAAACAAATATTTCCTCTAACTAATATCCCCATTTTGGATCTGATTAATATGTTTTTAATAAATGGTTATATACCACAGGGCTTTAAGGTTGCTGTAATTAAACCTTTACTTAAGAAGCCTGTTCTTGATTTAGGAGCTCTGGCCAATTACAGACCTATATCTGATCTCCCATTTATCTAAAAAATTCTTGAGAAAGTAGTTGCAAAAATTGAGCTCATCATAGCACAGAAGCAGCACTGGTGAAAGTTACTAATGATATCTACCTGTCCTCAGACAGTGGACTTGTGTCTATATTTGTCCTGTTAAATTTCAGGTCCAGGCTTCTTAAGGCAGTTGGAGGGAGCTGTTCCCCACTGAAGCATCGATTTCCATTGGGTAATCCGTCTTGGCCTGAAACCTGTGCGTTTACGATTCTCTACTGCTTACCTTGTTTCTCTGTGCACCTCTTAGTGTTCCTGTACCGCACTTCCCTCCACTTACCTGAAATCACTTACCTGGGACCTCCTGTTGATGACGACTGGGATTAGCTGAACCTGGCAAAAGACTACTTACCTGAGTACCTTACCTGCATCCTCCGACCTGGACCCCACCTTTCCATCTTGGACCCTGCACCGTGTAAATATTCACTCACGAGGTTCTGGAGCAAAGCCTGTCTGCCTCCCACGAAACACCTTCACTGATTGTGTAAATACTTACCTGAGAGACTCGCCTTCGCTCCGCACGTAAGTTAGCTTCTTACGCTAATCCTCCGAGCCGCCTGCCAATAGACTACTGGACACTGACACTAACTCAAGTTCTTCTTCTTCCAGATTCCACTTCCTACACACAATAAACTTTCTAACTGATTCCCGTTGTCTGTGTTGTTCATTACCTGGGGACTCGCCGCTGGCTACTAGTAAAATCTTGTCAAAAATGATTCAGAAAAACTGCATTTATTACTTCTAGACTGGACTGTTTTAATTCTTTATTATCTGGGTGTCCAAAAAACTCTTTAAAAAGTCTTCAGTTGATCTAAAATGCTGCTGCCAGAGTTCTGATGAGAGTTAGGAGGAGAGATCAGAGTTCTCCAGTTTTAGCTTCTCTTTATTGGCTCCCTCTCAAATTCAGAATAGAAAATCTTACTCCTAACACACACAGCTCTCAACATCCAAGCTCCATCTTATTATTAAAGATCTTTTTGTTCCATATTTTCCAAACAGAGCACTTTGTTTACTTGTGGTTTCTAAAAGTAGAACAGGAGGCAGAGCTTTCAATTCTCAGGTTCCTCTTGTGGTACCAACTTCCAGTTTCTGTCCGTGAGGCTGACACCATCTACTTTTAAGATTAGACTTAAGATTTTCCTTTTTGATAACTCCTATAGTTAGGGTTAGCTTGGGTTTCCTGAGTAATTCCTTAGTTATGCTGCTATGGGCTTAGACTGCTGGAGAACAAACTGACCACATTTCCTCACTCTGCTGCTATCTTCTTGCTCTACTCTCCATGTTTGTATTTGTAATTATTTCTATCAACATGTGTTTTTCTTTGTTTTTCTGCTCATAGAAACTTCACCTGGACCAAACATTCCTTGTTTTTATGTGTCTATTTCATGTCCTCTCAAACCTCAGCCAGTCTTTGCAGATGGCCGTCCGTCCTGAGCCTGGTTTTGGTTCTGGTTCTGCTGGAGGTTTCTTCCTGTTAAAAGGGAATTTTTAATTTCCAATGTAGCCAACATGCTGTTCAGGATGGGAGATGAAGTAAACAAACTGTTGTGTGTTTCTGTTCACTTCATGTTAGATTTGAGTCATTTCAGAACCTGGTAAAAACCAGATCAGTGTATTATGTCCCAAAACATAAAAGCCTGGAACTGAACAATGTTGACTAAACTTCTAACATGGAAATCTGTTTATTTCATTTAAATGTAAATTTTTTGTTTCAAACTGATTATAAATCAAAATAACTTGTTAAAAACAAATACAAGTCAAGCTGCAGCTAAAAATCAAACCAAACCAAAGTTTATTTCCTTCATTTAAACTTTAATAAACAAAACAATCAGCTACAGCATAAACAACTTCAGATCAATTGTTTATAATTGTGTAATTAATATTTATTTAGTCATCTACTAGACATAGGATACATTTTCCATCTTTTATTGTGTTTTTTTATATTTCTGACAATTTATTTAATTTAAACATAAAATTTATTGTTTTATTAAATTCTATAATTTATTAAACCAAATTATGTTCTTGTTACTTTTTAATCAATCAAAATTAAAAAAATAAAATAAAAAAAGGAAAAACAACAACAACCTACATTACTAAATAATGAAGCTGAAGAAGCAAACATCAGCAAAAAACAAATATCTGTAAAATATAAGGAGCTGATCAGTCCTTCAGGTGAGGAGGTCACAGGTGAAGGTTTGATGAAGACTCTGGAAGGATTCTACTACATAAATCCTCCCAAAAGGTTCTTCACACCTGAAGTTCCTAGAAAACAAGAACATCAGACAAGAATCTTCCTGTTAAAACATCAGGCAGAAACCAGATCAGCTCAGACGAACTTAACTTCACATAAAGTCCGAAACATTTCCCTCCATGTTCTGTCACCATTAATAGCTCTCATCATTTGGATACAACCCTTTTTTATTGAAAAAGCTTCAGCTTCTCATGAAAGTCTGAGTTTTCTGGTCTGGATCAAAGTCCAGGATCACTTTACTGTTCAGTCTGGGACATTTTTAGACATCACATCTACAGCTGCCTAATTAAAGTTATAATTACAAGCTCACACTCTGATTGGCTCCCACCAAAACAATAACATATATAGTTTTATATATTTTTTATTAAAAAAAACAAGAATGTCCTTTTGATATTTTAAACTCACCATTGTCGTCCTTTTTCCCACCAACCATCGAGAGCGCGTCGTTGAGTCCAAAGCCGTCTCCTTCTTCTTTTTGTCCTTCTCCTCCTGCGCCCGCACCTCCTTCCTGTGCGTTCTCCCCCTCCTGCCCCTGCTCATTCTTCTCTCCTTTTCCACTCATCATTTTATTCACTGTCTGCTCCACAAATTCACCTGCAGAACAGCACCAGGTGAGTGCACACCTTTCACAGGCAAGTAAACCACATTCGAGGTCTGTTTCTATAACCTGTTTATTCCAGTAATCGAATTCCTGTTCTTGTTTTTGACTTTTTATCAGAATAAGTCATTTAAACAGCAACGACATACACACTGATGAATCCTGTGACAAAAGCTACATCATCAACATAAAAACTGGTAATCTGTTCATTGGAAACATCATGCCGGCCCATTTCTGTGGGATTAGATGCTGCAGTGTTTTCGGTTTATAGTCACAATTTCTTTATTAGTTTTAGGAACCATAAATACTTGTTCAAGTTAAAGAAAAGGCCGTTTGTGTTTGACAGCTTTTAAACATTGATCTGATGTGAAATGCAACAATCTTGGCTCATTATATTTGTGCAGTGTTGAAACCAGATGCTGACGTCTCAGCTGGGAGTTCATTTGTGAAGCTGAAGCTTCATGACTTTGTATCTGAGGCTGGTTTAGTCTTTCTCCCAAAATTAATTATTACATAATTCCACTTTGGTGCACCTAGAGTAGTTTTGCCTAGAATACCAAAATAGCTAGAGCTGGTTGTGGATACAATGAAAGTCGGAATTTGAGCAGTTCGAACAAACTCATTGGATGGAAGACGCGTTGGTCCGACGGCTGTGTGGGCTCTCAGAGATGACGTCATCAGAAAACTGCTGCACTGCAGTTTGTGTTTGTGGGAGCAATGTTTGAGAAAAAGTCCAGAAAGTATTTTTTTTTTTTTTTTGCTGAATGGGAGAAGCTGATGATATTGAAGGAGATGGTAGGAGGAAATGTTCTGACAGAGCAACCGGTTCTTTAAGTACTAGGAGGATAAGGAATATGCCTAAATTTCCCCTGTCTAAGATTTCCGTACAGTAAAGTAACTTTAATAAAATCAAGTTTTACTTGTTGGGTTTCTTTGTGGTTAATGACTAATTAGACGCAACTGTAATTTTCCTTTAGTAAATGTATCCTCCACCCCTTCCATCAGCAGTGAACAGAAAACAACAGAAGGTGGAGTGAATAAGGTAGAAAAAGAAACGCCTGCAGGTAAAAATGATCTGAATGTCACCAGGAGAGTTTTACCGCTTAGCAGTTAACTCTTTCCTTTCTCAAGCTTTTCAGCTGTCAGCTCTGCAGAAATACTTGAAGTTAATAAAACTGATAGTGCGCAAACAGGACAAACTGAATAAACACTTCCTGCAGCAGGGACACTGAAAGAAGACCAGCTGCAAAAAGACAAACATGGACAGTAGGATAGGAGTCCAATTAAAATAGATTTAAAAAAAAGCCTCTGTTAAATCTAAACTCTACATTTTGTACATGAGGTTCAGCAGCAAATTGTGCAAGTCTCTTCAGAAATAATAATAATAATAATAATTTAAAAAATCTATTACAGAAAGGGTTTATAAAACATTTGATTCATTTAGAAATAAAAAATAATAATAATAGAAATAGGAAATAGGAAAGAATCAGTGAAGACATGAAATACCAAAACATTTTTAAATTCATAAAATGATGGTTTTAATTGTCAGTTAAAGAAATATCTGATGTGGGCAGTGTCTAATTCCTGGTTTCAATTTGTTGCAGTTTAGCTGACAGACTATAAAGTTATCATTTCAAACCAATTTCTTTCTGTCGGACACTCACCTGCTTTCTCTCCAGCCATCTTAGCGATCCCGCTATCCCCCATCGCGCTTTTCATGAAGTTCATGTCTTTGATGGAGTGAGTTCAGGTAAGATGAAGTGTGTTCAGGTAAGAGTGTGTTCAGAGTGTTTTTCTGCACGAAGAGGCTGCAGTCTTATACCTGCAGGTGTATGTCCCTGCAGATGACACCCTGCAGAAGAATCAGGTGTGGTCATGCCCAACCGGTCACACCGGTCTGAGAGCAGTGAGGTTAAAGAATTTAATTTGGGTTTCCCACGTGAGTGTTGTGAGTCAGTCTGTGTGTGTCAGTGAGTGTTTCTGCTGCTGGTATCAACTGCAGCCTGGAGCACCAGAGAAAGCTGGAGGTGATCATTGATGTTAGGACTGTTGGCTGTGCTCATCTCTAAAGATCCTGCAATAACCACAAAATAATAAAAAAGATTCTGCAGAAATGTTGAAGGGTGATAATACAGCTTCTGCCTGAGATTCCACCATCTTTCTGCTCTGAGGCCCAACAGGGAGTTGGGACTTCTGCTTTAATAATCTAAGATGGCTGACATTTTGATGAAAAAAACTGTAGAAGAAGAGTAAAAAGAAACAAGAGAACTAAGATCCAAAGAAATATTAAAGCTGCTACCAGTAGCTCAGGTCACCATAGTAACCACGCACCTGTGTCTGTCAACAGGGAAACAGAGTAAAAGCTAAACCAATCAGTCACTGTGTGAAAACTATAAATTGGACTGAAAGCATTCCTGAACTGTAAGTGACAGACGACTCTGATGGTCACATGAGTTCAATTTTATGTTTCTACAGTGTTTTAGGGAGATATGAAAAGATTAAGAAATTGAAGAGGTCCAAAATAGATAAACAAATAAAAATAAAGCAAATAGTTGTTTATTCTCTCTATGTCTCTCCACAGACACATAGTTCAACTGTTCACTATTTTGAGGACCAAATTGTTCAGATTTTGGACAGAGAAGACAGATGGTTTGAGAGGGGGGTGAAGGAAGGCCTTTTATGTTAAACAAGAGAAACCAACTTTTAACAGAGGAGAAGGTCTCAGATTTGAGAATCAACACCTTCACGCAGGTAACCAAACCATCTCTTTGTGAGCCAAGCAAACAAAGACCCTAATGACCCTAATGACTCTATGGGGGTGGGGTAGGGAGATTAATCTGCATGTGAGTTTAGCTGCTGAAACGGAGCACCTCAGGCAGTTTAAAGCTTGGAAATCCACAGTCTCCAATTTTGATTTGAGAAAGCTCCCTGGATGGGAAGTGAAATGTCTTCATCTTAAGAATATAAGTCCAGTTTATTTGTTTAAAAAATGTTTTGTTGGGGGATTTGCCATGTCCTACAACAAAAAGCAGGTTCAGATTCCAAAATGATTTGATAACTACACTGAGGCACAATCAGCTAAACATAACATAATAAGGTAGTTTCCTGGTAAGCTGAAACAATTAATTACAGAAAAAGTATGTTAGAAAAAGTAACATTTCAACAAACGGCAGCATGGTAAGAGCTACAGGAATTAACAAGATTCACACTTAAAAATGTCTGAGGTATATTTTCTTTGTTTCTTTGATTGTACAAACAAAATTCATGTAATCCTGTTTGTTTGCATGAAGGGGGCGGGACTTAAAACTTGTACTGAAACCAGTTGACAGGGAAGATGGACCCATCCAACTTCTGGGTTCCCATTGGAGGTCTATAGATATACACAGTCTATGGGCACAAGGAGTATACTGTGAGTACAGGAAGTTAATTACTGAATGCAGAACAGGTCAGCTGATTAAGCCTTTATCTCACAGGGCTGTGACTGTTGGAAGCTAGTTTGCAAATCAAAATTTTGGGGAAATAGAGTTCAATGAGACTGCAACTGAAAATTAGCCTGAGTGTTTGTGACAAAGTGACCACCAAGCTGTTCAGCTGCATTTTGAACAGCCTGTTTTTGTGTGTGCAGCTTGCAAAACTATATTTTAGGCCACACACAATATTTTGTTAAACACATCGTACCCACCTAGCCAGCCCCTCCCAAGTTAACGATTTAATCTGCTGGAGTCCACTTTAGAAATGATGATAGGCAAGTTTGGACCAGTTTTAAATAACTGTTACTTATCATCAGGGTGGGTTTTACACCTGGACATTCAAGGCTGCAGCCTCAGATGTTTTCTGTCAGAGGAGAGCTCCTGTAGGAGTCAGAACGCAGCTCCAGATCTCTAGAATTTCAGAAACTAAACTGAAGACACTTGCAACAACTCTGCAACTGTTTTGAGAAAACAAATCGTTGCACCACCTTTTTTTTAACGTTTAACATTTAAACAAGCCTCTGTGACTTCTGCGTTTACCGAGAAGCCCTATGAATGTTTCAAGACATTTTGTAGCCTCCCTCGTGAATGCTGTTCACCAACTAGTCTCCAAAAGTCACAGCCCAGTGACATACTGGCTTTACAGTTTTCAGGCATGTGGGAATGCAGCTGAAAGTAAGGATCAATTCATAAGATAACAGGACAAAATGATTCAGAATAGAGTGAAACTAAGAATAGCAGACAACAACACACTCAAAATTCAAACCAATTCCAAAAGCTAAACATCATGACATTAGAATGTGTTCCCTCTGACCTCTGGGGGGATTGAAGAGAAAACCATCAGTCCTACAGCAGAGAGACACACTGGGTGAAAGATGACAAATATACCTATGTTTGGACGGAGAAACTATAGAAGAGGAGGAAAGGTTGTGGAAATAAAAAGAGTTTGTTTGCAAAAATGTAAAGTTCAGAGAGCTAAAAGGTTAGTGACATCATCAGAACAAGTTTAACTTTCTGTGGTAAAATCTGTAAAAATCCTCCAACTTGAACTGTAAAATGATAAAACCAGATAAACGCTGATGCCTGGTGAGTCCCTGACCTTGAATCCCAACAATAATCATCCAAACACACACACCACTTGCATACACACTGTTGAGGGTTACTGCTATTTATGAGCTTGTCAGACCGGCCGTCCTGCTTCACCTCCTTACTCTCAGGTTCTGACGGTTGATGGTGGCCGTGAACAGTATCAGGTGTCTGCGCTGCTCTCTGATTGGCTGTGGAGCGCTGGTGTTGCTGCAGGGTTGGGTGTGTATAAATATCTGTTTTACAGACACACCTAGCTAAGCACACTTCCCTGTTGTTATAAACAAACAAAAAAAGAAACAAAACAAAACAAACAGCAGGCGGGTAGATGAACCTACTGTTGCTACAGTTACCCCTGTCTCCATGTCGTTTTTAAACAGATGGCATTAATCTCTTCAGTGTGAAATATAGAAAATTATTTAAATATGTATACATTTTTATATTTATTTTTATTAAATTTAGAAATATTTTATGTCTTTATATATGAAAATAGTTCATTTGTGAAAACTGTACACCTGCACCTCCTCAATGGAGCTGTGATACCCCAGTTCACTGCAGCAACCACAGAAAAATGATGTAGCTCATTTCTGAATACCAAGTACACTGAGGCCCAGTCCCAATACTCGCACTTCCACCCTTATTCCACCCTCGTGGCCTTCGAATGTGCATTCAAGCTGAAGGGTTTGAATGCGTACCCAGATAGCACAGAATGGTTTAAACAACATTGAATCAATGTCAGGCAGAGACATTGAATCAACGTTGAAGGCTGACATTGAAACAACATTGAAAGTGGTCAGTGACTTGTATGTTGAATCAGCGTTAGAGTTTCAACCATAACTGACATTATATCAATGTTGATTCAACCATCATCTGTATGTCAATTTATATACATTTATGTGTTGATATTACAATAAATCAGTTAGGAATCAACGTTGATTCAACCTTCATCTGAACGTGGTTCTGCACGCATATTTCTGTTGATGTTACATTGAATCAATGTTGATTCAACACTCATTTGACTGTGGATCTGCATGCATATTTGTGTTGATGTTACATTGAATCCATAAGGAATCAATGTTTATTCAACCATCATCTCAATGTGGATCTTCTTCCACATTTGGGTTGATCTTATATTGAATCTAAGTTAAAGAATCATTGATTCATGTACACCTTTTGGTCTGATAGGTCTACATCATAACATACCATTAAAGGTTCCTTTACTGGTGTTAAACACAGAATTCTGGTGATGATGGGTATTATGTCATTCATTAGTATTATGTCATTTACATTACCTAAATTCCTAAAATGTGGTCACACAGACTTAAAAATAACAAGATGGCATTTCTTAAACATTTTATTTAATTTCATTCTTGTTGTCGTCCCTTTGGTTGCCTTTCAATGCCTCCCTCCCGCTCTGGTGCATAGCGAAACCATTTCTTTACAGTTTCGCTGTAATTTTGGTCAGTTAGCCTTGGTTTAAACTGGCGAGCAGCAGCTGAAAGACAAAAGAAAGTCATAAAGATAGAGTGTATATTACATACAATTTCTTATTATCCCCTCCCCTCACTTTGTTGAGGGGTGTCATCCGCTCCTATATCCAGGTTCTGGTGTGTGCACAAACTGCACCTGTTTTCTTACAGTTGTCTTCTTTCTTCAATGCTGTTATCTTGAAATTAAAGCTGGAAAAATTAAAAAAAGGAGATGAGGAAGAGATTCTGAATAATATGCTGAATTGTAATATGCAATGTGAAACAAGCTGAAACATAACATATTTGTACAATTAGATCCATATCAAGAAAGGTAATTATTATAATGCAAAAGTCATTGTTCATTTTAAAATACCAGCATAACTAAACGGCTCACTATAGCAGGACCAAGCAGCCCGAGACCTCACAAAGTGCACAACCAAACTTCACTGTCCTACGTCAGAATGGAAATTTAACAAGGGCCATATTATTTCCTAATGCCTTCCTGAAAAATTGTCTTTAGGGGCTTAAACAATGTGAAATTAGATATTCTACGTGTTTATCGGGGTATCTAAGCAGTCTCCTCTACTACAGCTTGTTCGGTCAGATCAGCATTTGTTGTCAGATCGCCATAGGTGTAGCTCAAACTGACGGCTATATCAGTCAAACAGGCATATGCTGTAATCACCATTATACTTGTATTTAATCAGCATGACACCATGACATAGCCGTTCCATTACACTTTCTTAGCTGTATCCTATGACATCCTGACTTAGTTAACCAGTCAGCCCTTCATCAACGAACTGGCAAAGCTCTTACGTAATTTTCACAGGTGGTGGAGGGTTGTTGTCAACAGCTGCTTAAGGTAATTAAAAAAGTAACATGTAGTCTGACTTAGCTCCTTTCCAAATGAAGTAAGCAGTAATGTCACTAAGTTGTGGTTTCAAGGAGTTATCAAAATCTAATTTAAAGTTACTTTTTCAACGTAACTATGCCATCACTGCTTATTTCCCTACCAAGCTGCAACATAAGCAGAACACAATGCAGTTGGTTTATAATAAATAGGTTAAGATAAAAGTCGATTGGCCACACTTACCAGAAAAGTGCTGAGAGTTGAATAATTAAATTCAGAAACAGGTTGCACCAAGCCAGCTGCAAAGGGCCTTTGTGATTATGACATACCAGTCGTGTAAAATGTGGGAGGTGGACCACCTAACTCCTTGTAGTGACTTCTACGTGTTTTTGTGTCAACATATCACACACAAATAGTCAGTCATAACATTTACAGACAAGTAAGAAGATGTACAGAACAGAATCACAACCCAATGTTGTCAACACATAGTGCTTAAACTATAACATGATTAACCCTCACCAAAAATAAAAGTTGTTTCACCCAGAGCCAAAGGAGGAGGGGAGGAGAGTGGAAAGGAGGGAGGGGCCAGGTGAGGGGTGGGCGGTGGAGGGAATGGGGTGTGTGTGTGTGTCTTTGGCAGGTGGAGGGAGAGGGGTTGGGGGTTTGAATGGGAGGTGGAGGGGTGTGAAAAACAGCTGACACTGATTAAACATTTAGATTACTAGTTCTTCCCCAAACCTTGTCCTCAAGGCAAACTGACCTGCGTGTTTTCAGTTCAGCAAAACCCTGTTAATCAGATGTCAATTAAAATCATGTGTACTGAATTAGGGAAATGCCTAAGACTTGTAGGGCCTGGAGGACCAGTGCTGAAAAACACTGGATTCGACACTGGCATTTAATTTATTAGATTTCAACCACAAAACAACATTGATTCAATGACACAGTTTCAACGCTAGGTAATTGGCTAGAGTGGGATGGCTGTTTGATGGTTGATCCACCATCAGTTGTTGACCTCAACCATACATGCAACATTTGTGATGATAATTCAACATTGAATTATCATCTGTGTGGTTGGGCCATTGTTAAACACCATCTGTGTGGTTGGGCCATTGTTAAACACCATCTGTGTGGTTGGGCCATCCCACTCATGTAAACGGTAGGGGTGGACCGCTCCACACCTTGTAGTAAGTTGTAAATGTTTTCATGTCAATATATCACACACAGTCAGTAAGAATTGTTATGAGCAAGTAAGAAAATGTACAGAAAGGAATCAGCACCTAATATCCTCTACAGTGCTTAATTTAAAACATGATAACCCCCACTCACTAATAAAATGCTCTGACCCAGAGCTCCGATGAGGAGGAGAGGAGGGGAAGGGGTGCAGCAAAACAGCTGACATTGATTCAACATTGATCAGACATTGATCGGACATCGGCATTTCAGTCATTAGATTTCAACCACAAAACAACATTGATTTAATGACACAGTTTCAATGGTTAGAATTGGATGGTTGTTTCATGGTTGATCTATCGTCAGTTGTTGACTTCAACCAAATATCAACCATTCTGACTATAATTCAACGTTGATTTAACATCGTGTGCTATCTGGGTAGTGTCCTAATTCTCCGGAGTGCTCTTTAGCCCCGCCCCCTTTGCATCCTAAATCTGCACTTTGGCTAAGCCCGCATCCAGGTGAAGTTTGGCAAAATATTTACCCACAATTCATCACTGAATGTGACGTTTTGGAGGTTGAAATATGGCAGTGGTGACAGAGCAAGCTGCGTCTGTCACAAAAAAAGCAGTTTTCAAACGTAAAGTATTGAAATAACTATTGTTTCACTCTGCTGTACATGTGTGAATACTATCAAACTTTACTTCGTCTGAGTTTTACTATCATTTTTAGCAGTACAAATGCCAAAACAGCGACTGTTCCCAGCATATTGGATGTCATCCGTACTGTCTCAATTCTCCAATTTTTGCATGCTTGTAACCTGAGCACACAAACCCTTCTGTGCACTTCGACATGTTTCATAGGCCCTTCCACGACACCTCCTTCAACAGAAAACCATCAACAACACTCAGTTTACTTCTGATGTGAAAGAATCAAGGACAAAAACCTGCAGGCCGACCATTTTCTACGTTGAACATCACATTCTACTGTTCATAGTCTTTTGCAGTCTCCTTAGCTATTTGTTTAGGTTTTATAACTGACACATTATTTCAGATATTATTATTATTATGTCAAGCACTTTGAATGACTTGCTGCTGAAATGTGCTATACAAATAAATTTTTACTTACTTACACAGGGGATGTAGATGATATGTTCACATGGCGGGGCATAATTGCCTGCTCTTTCGTGCAAAAAGGTCTGCAGGCCCCTGCAGAAGGGAGCAGCTAAAAGGGAAAAACAACCACCACCATGTTCACATGAATTTGAACAACTCTGAGCCACTGCTACTCCTCTCAAAGACAGTTACAAAGCAAAGCCTCTGCCTCTTTTTGTTTTTTTGGATCACAGTGCCATCCTAGGTCAGTCAAAAAGTTTGTTTTGCTGCTGCATTCTTGAACTGAAGACATATCGAATGTTTCAATTTTTTTAAGGAGAACAATGGTCATCAAACTTGTGGAGGACAACATCAAGTTTATAGTTTATATTTTTCATCTTCATCCTCAAACATAAATGTGTTGAATACTTCTATGGCTTGAGGACCTGCTATTGGTAGCAGTATTTATTTATTAATCTTTTATTTTACCAGGCAAATTCCATTGTGATCACAGATGTCTTTTTCAAGGGAGGCCTGGACTTAAAGGCAGCCAAACATGCATCTTTTAGCGCTACCTTTCAAGGCTTGGTCTCCAGTGCCATGGCTGCTATGTAAAGTTGGAAATGCTGCTTGAAGACATACCAGCTGCTGTTGACATTTCCAGTCAGCTTCTAACTTTCAGGTGACTTGAGATTTGACGTCTCACAGGGAGCACATCATTCCCACTCTGACTTCCCTCCACTGGCTGTCTGTGTGTTTTTGAGTTCCTTTTAAGATTCTTTTATTTGTATTTAAAGCTCCTTCACTGTCTGCTTTTAAAACTTTTCTAAAACTGCATTTTTATTCATTGGCATTTGGTACAGCCTGGGACTTGTTCTTGTTTTTAATTCTGTTTTTTCTTTACTGATCCTATTGTTCACTTATTTTATTGTTTTATGCTTTAAATGTTCCTTGATTTTACATGTACAGCACTTTGTTGCGGCTGTGGTTGTTTTAAAAGGGCTTTTTAAGTAAAGTAGTAGTAGCAGTTTTATTGTAGCCTTTCACTCTTGGTACCTTGTGTTTGTCTTTGAAAAAACGAATCAGGTGACTCCAATTAACTCTTCAGGTTTTTTTTTTATTAAACTTGTTCATTCACCAAACATTTTACTCAGTGTGGCACACCCTATGCCACACCCTCCTATCTAGTTCTAACGCTTCACATACTTCGTGCCTGACAAATTATATCATAACATTACTGACACGTGGTTGTTACCACAGTTACACTTGATCATCACAAGAATTAATGTAATTAAACCTGAAGCTATAAATATATATGTGTGTGTGTGTTTTGGTACAGTTTAATTTTCTGTTCTTTTGGCTTTATTGAATGCATTAGTTTGTGTTTTCTCATCCATCCTAATGAGTTTAATTAAAGGCAACTGGCCTTTTTTTTGGTCTTTGTTTTGCTTCTCATTTTAGGAGCTTTTTACAATTCAAACTAAAAAGTGTAGAGCTCCAAACTTATGACACAAACACTCTGCTGGTGTTTAATGTGGCCTTCAGGTCAAATAAACTCAAAGTTACAAGAGCTTCTCTTCCTCTTTTCAGTTCCGAGGGCTTCAGGAGGGTTAAATGTGTTCATTGTTATTCTGCTGAATCATGTTCAGTACAGCTCAGATGAAGCTTATATCTCCTTTAAAAAGGAACCAAATGAACTCTTCATTCATGCTGGTTTGCCTCCCTCTGCTGCTGGAAAGATAAACTGTATGATGTTAGCTTTTTGAACACAGGTGGCATAAAGTATCTTTAAAAGATCTAAATACTTCAGTCATGAGTTGCCGTAGCTCAGTGATCAGTGCCGCAGTCTCGGGCTGTGGACCTTTGAGCCCAAGTTGCGACAAGAAGGATATCCAACGTAAAACAATTGCCAAATTCACCTTGCAAGTTTGGTGACCTCTGCAGGAGAGAGCATACCCCCCACCCCACCTTAAAAACAACCCCCCCCCCCACTCACACAAACTAAAATTACCTGGTCCTCAGAAGGTCTTAAAATTAGTTAATACAACCTCAGATGAACAATAGTACATTAGCTTCTCTCCACTGGCTCCCTGCCAAATTCAGAATAGAGTTTAAAATCTTACTTCTAACATACAAAAAATATTATTGGGCCGCTTTCCCCCACATACATAATATCACTAAAATTAGAAACATTTTGTCCAAAAATGATGAAGAAAAACTGGTCCATACATTTATCACTTCTAGGCTGGACTATTTTAATTCGTTTTTATCTGGGTCGTTTTTTTGGGTGTTCAAAACTCTTTGAAAAGTCTTCAGTTGATCCAAAATGCTGCTACCAGAGTTGAGATGAGAGTTAGGATTAGAGATCATATTTCTCCAGCTTTAGCTTCTCTCCATTGGCTCCCTGTAAAATTCAGAATGACATTTAAAATCTTACTCCTAACATAGAAAGCTCCCAACAATCAACCTCCATCTTATATTAAAGCTCTTATTGGTCCATATTTTCCTAACAGAGCACTTTGTTCTCAGACTGCAGGTTTACTTGTGGTTCCAAGAGTTTCTAAAAGTAGAACAGGAGGCAGAGCTTTATGTTATCAGGCTCCTCTCTTAATCTCAAAAATCTTATAGCAGTTTATATGGTCTGTGTTTTATAAATCTTCATACTACAGTCAATTTCACATTACATGGTACTTTACATAGAAATTTATGGTTGCCTGTAAAGACCAATAGTGGCAGCACAACTCCTGGTGCAGCTTCTACCCAAATACTGCAATGTTAAACTGACATGAATGTAATGATGTAAAGAACAGAGTTTTCCTGAACTGCTTAATATTTTAAATATTAATTGTTTTAAGATAGCAACAATCAACTTTGGTCTTGGCTGAATTCCAACTAGCTGGTAGCTCCTCAGCCCTGTCAGAATCAAACTCTATTTCTCCAAACTGAGGTTGTTCAAAGAACTTTCTACAACAGGTAAACTTTTAGTTGTTCATATCATTCCACAAAATCTCACTTCAAAATGTTTGAAATAGCCCTTTAAGGTCACCTTTGATTTGAGCATTGTTCCTCTTAGGTGTACATGGTTCTCTTTTTTATGCTCAATCAACAAGTACAGCCGTTGCTGGTCCAAGTGGCTGGTGGCGAAAATGTGTATAGATATAAAGACCATGTTGTTTAAAATGATAAAGAGAGTCGTAATCTTTAAATATTTATTGCTGGAAGCATGTTGGTTCACCTCTGCCTTGTTGTGATTTAGGGTTAAACAGTAGCGTCCTGGTGGAGCTCGTTCAAGTGGCCAACTACAGGTATGTATTTAGTCATACTAAACTGTGCTCATGAGAGATTGGTTTGAGAGAAGAGTAGGTGAATTGCATGGATGATGGAATTTCATCTCTGTAATCTGCTTTCCCAGGATGGGTCAGGTCACCTTGAAGGTACCCATAAATTTGATGTGGCCACGTTGACAATCCTCATTCAAAGAAAAGCCCCAAGTGTCCTAGCTGAATTTGAAAGGACAGCAACACTCTCAGTGGCATCAAGAACACATCTTGTTTCTTATGGAGCGAAGAGGACTGTAAGCTAATTCCTAAGGCTTTTACTCATTAGACATTACCTTTAAAAGTCTTTGCCAAGTTCATTGTTCCAAAGCAAGAAAAATGACTTCAAATAATGTAGGCTATATTCCAGGAACTTAATAGGGACATCTTCAATGAACAAAGTATTTATAGTACTTTTAAAAATAAAAACATGGTCTACTATAGTATTCTCTCTCATTCCTGTGACCTGGGGTTAGCTACTACTGCTCCAATGTTTAGCTCAATATCTGCAAAACTGACTGCATTAAAGATATTATTGTGTTGTCCAAGGTTGATTAGCTATGGTGGCCATCTTGAATAAGTTTCACTCTAAAAGTTAATCAGTTGCCAATGTACAGATTTCAGAATTTCATTAAAATCTCTCCAGAAAATCAGTCTTTAACAACAACAACCACAAACAGGAAAAAAGCAGATGATAAAAACAACAAATAATCTAAATCACAGAAAATGGATTATTTTAGAGTAAATATCAAGAACTTACTGGTAGATTTTAAAACTCCCTTTTATTTCATACTTGTAGTGTATAAAGATAGAATAAGCTCAGCTTGAATCACATACAGGAATGGTGTGTGTGTGTGTGTGTGAGGATGTCATTAGTTGTTACTTTCTGTGTTTTCAGTGTTTTAAATATGTATTAGTAAAGCAACATGCATTCTAATGGTTGTGTCAGGGGGCGGGGCCTGTCAGGGGACTTCAGCTTGTAGAACACGCCCACTGCACACCGACCAATCAGCTGACAGGGTGGAAGCTTTTGAACTGACAGGTTTTAAGACTGAGTGTTAATGTCAGAGCAGGTGTGAGATTCGGAGCCTGTGTAACCATGGTAACAGCAGATAACGTTTATTGGTTAATGAGGTTAATGAACACAGCAGGTGGAGAGTATCAGAGCTAAAATGTAAAGTTTCTTCTTCTCTCTTCAGTGACGGCAGGACGTTCAAAGCCTATGAAACAGAAGACAAAAAGAAGAATTTAAAACAAGCTGACTGACAGTTTTTTATTTCTTTTTTACAGTCCTGAGAAGTTTTGATTCCTTTGTAAATCCTGACAAAAATGACTGAATTCCTATTGGGTTTTCAAATCTGTGAAGCTTTTAAAGTTTAAAATGTTATGCCTTCAATTGTGCGTGACCATGTGCTCAATAAGTACATTTTAAGTTTTGTTTACATCTTCATCGTATCCAGACTGGTCCACACACGTTTCTTTGTATTTGCAGTGACTGTTTCCTAAACATTTTGAGTATTCAACAGATATTCATTTTGGGGATTTTCAGTCTATCACCCACTAGCCACCAGAAAACCACTAATACCTGTTTAAAATGTCCATGTTTCATCATTTGTGCAAAGTGGATTTCCTACATATTTTTAGTTTCTGTAATAATTCTGTGCTCTTCCTGAGCTCAGAATCTGAAATGATCCAAACAAAGTATCTGAATTGGAGGGTAAAACTGATCTGACTGAAAACATTTCATATCCTCCTTGTTTTACAGGTAAAACATTATTTCAGAGAAATCTCAAGACTTGGGGGGAACATGTCTCTGAACAACAAACCGATCAGAGACATTCCTCAGATTTACAGACCAGTCAATTTTGTTTTAGATCCAATCAGCAATGAGCAAAGGTGAGAACAATGAAAACTTTCTGTAAGTTTACTCTCTTTTGTTTCTATATTAACTGGAACAACTCTGTTCCTATAAAGTGTAGAGCAATACTAAAAGGAATAGGACTAAATGGTTAACTTAATCTTCAACAGAATAACACCTTTTCACATTTATAAAACTTGACCCTTTGAATTCAGATAAAATTTCAGTCAACACTTCCTTGGAGTTTTAAAATCCATAGAATCTAAAGAAAACGGGAAATAATAAAAAACAAACAGGTTGACCTGATCTCTGAGCCACATTAAAATACCCTTTGTGCTTTAATTTAGCCCTTGGCTGTTTTAAGAGCATCTGACTGGAAGTTCTCAGAGCTTCTTTAGGTTTATAAAAGTCAAGAAGTTCAGTTATAGAAGTCATACCAAACCATTTAAAACTGAGTAAAAAAATCTTAAAATCAATACAGAAAATTACAGGAAAAAAATGTTCAGCAGTTTTCTGGACTGCAGGAGATTGTTCAAGGCCACAATATAGAGTGTCAGTGGTCTAATCTAGATGTGATGAAGGCATGGACATGCGTTTTGAGATCTTTTGGAGGAATGTAAGATTTTGGCAATTTGGCTGAGCTGATAAAAAACAATTTTAACAACTTTGGACACTTGCTTCTCAAATTTAAAAGAACTGTCTAAAACACTCCAAGCAGAACAATGAGGGCCAAGGATGTCGGGTAACTCACTGAGAGGGGAATGATTTCCAAATACAATAGTCTCGGTCTTGTTTTCATTCAGGGTCAAACAATTCTGAGTTAATCAGTGTTTGACATCTTGTAAACAGTTAAACTGAAGCTGGTGCAGAGACATAAACTTTAAAAGGGAAATATATTTAGATATTATAAGCTTAACAGTGAAAGAAAATGTTGTACTTTTTGAATATCGATTCCAAAAGCAGCATATATGAAGAAAACAGAACAGGACCGAAAATGGACCCTTGAGGTACACCACAACAAGTAAGTGCTGAAGAAGAGGATTATTCCCCAATATATACAGAAAATGATTTGTAAGGGAGGTAAGATCCAAACCACAACAGAGCTCAGCCTTTAAGATAAACAAAATGTTCAAATCTTGATAAGAACAGTACTGTGACTAACCACATCAGAGTCAACAGTTAAAAGATCATTAAAACACTTAATGCACACATTTATCAAACACACATTTGGTCAATTGACCAACCAAAGTGTCTGTTTCCTTATTGGATACAGACACTTTGGTTAGTGACTTTCCTGCTGCAAATTTATCCACATCTGCTTCTGAAAAAAGCAACAAATCATGTTTTCTATTGATGGATTGGGCCCTCATTACTTACCAACTAAAGTGTCTGTTTCCTTTTAGGATAAAAAGTGTGCTATGTATTTTCTTTCTGTAGTTTCTCACCTACTGTGCTGCCTGCTCAGTTTGTTCTCCTCCGGCTTCAGGTTTTGACAGGTCACTCTGCAGAGAGACAAAGAGGAGACCTGGATATTATCACGTTCACGTAAATTCATTCATGCATAAAGCTGCATTTCTCCCTAAAACACTAGTAACTTAAACAAATACTTGGTTTTTGTTGATGAACAAAACTGCCTTTCACAAAGATAAAACTGCATCTTGAAGTGAAGCACTTTTTATTTTAGGTCGGGGGGCGGGGCTTTGTTAAACAGATGAATGTAAAGTACATGTATATGCAGGACCTTATATTTTCATCTCACTTGAACTCTTCCACATTTTGTCTCGTTCCAACCACAAAATGTTTTACTGGAAGTTTATGTGACAAATAAAAATCTAAAATGTGTGGTGGGCAGACCCCTCCAATTTTGGAAAAACAGAAATTGTCCAACACCACAATAAATCATTTGAGGAAACTCTACTTTTAAGCAGTATAAAAATAAACTATATTATTTCCACTATTTATTTTGGCCAAACAAAGCATTTATGCCTTTCAAAAATGATGTTTCCCCCTATCATTCTAACAGTGGTTTGGTCCATCCAACCTTTAACACACAGGAAGACTCCCAGAGGACTGGAGTGTTGTAAGACTGCCTTGTCGGTACAGCAGTGAGTGTCCCTGCTTGTCATGTGGGTGACTGAGGTTTGAATCCCTGATCCACAGAGTCAGTTTTAATCTATGTATCCCCAAGGCATCCACTTCTTTAGGCCTTTTATCATTTTATTTTTCTTCTTATAGCATAAATAACTTGCTTCCAGTAAGTAGTTATTTTGCAAAAGGTCACTAAACAAACAACAGGAGTACTTTTAGTTTTAGCTGAGTAAAATAAATTTTCTAATATAATTTTCTAAAATTATCAAATTTCTAATTTGATTATAAGCCATAATTTTACATTAATACTCCAAATTAACAAAGCTAAAACATGGGGAAAAAACTTTAAAATAATCCTAAAATCTATAAAACTGAAGAAGTGGTGCATGCATGTATATTCACCCCTTATACTTTAAAGCCATAATCATGACATTCAGAAGCCACTTAATTAGTTAGGTCACCTACAAGTGGATATTATTTAAGTGCAGAAAGACACGGAAAATAGGCCAAAATCTTTAGAAAGAGGAAAACTTCACCCATATTTGGTGTACATTGACACTTACTCATCATTATTCACTCTGCAGAAAAAAAGTCTTTATGCAAAACTGTAGTTGTGTTAATCCGAGTTTCCATGTTTCCATGAAAGCACAGAAAGTCGGTCCATGCCCTTTTCTCCCTGTAGTCATAAAGTCCTTCTGTCCTTTTATGCAGTACTTTGTGTTGGTCTGTCACAGAAAACCCCAGTAAAATACTTTGAAGTTAGAGGTTGAAATGAGACAAAAGGTCAAAGGGGATGAATATTGATGAGTACTACTATATGGAATATATGTGCACTGCAGAGCTGAAGACACCGAGGGCTGTGAAAAAAGGAAGTGACGCTTCAACGTCACACCATGTCACTTTAATAATTTAAGCAATGTGGCACTTTCCTATGGGTTTCCCAAACAGAGCCAGTTTAGAGGCTAAAATACCTCTCAGGTACTTTGTTCCTTCTGGTTGCTGCAGGCAAAATTCAGCACTGATAATTGGTGACAAAACCTTAACAGGGAGAAATGCAGCTTATCATTTTAATCAGAGCAGAGCATTAGGTTGTGTTAGTGTAGAAGGTTTAAAAATCTGCAGAGATCTGAGTGATAAGAGATTTTGTTTTTTTTTGAATGAAAAGGAAGATAATGTTTTTGATGTTTTCTTTCATCATTGATAAAACTGAATTCTTCAACAACAACAACAAAAACCATCACTGAATCACCTTAAATTAAATATTTTCAAACTTTACTTTTGGGTTTCTCATTTATGGTTTAGTTTAGATAGAAATATATATTTTAAAAAAACAAACAAAGAAAGTCCATCTACAAAATAATTAGAATTATCTTCACAGTGGTAAAACTATTGTAAGCAAAAATACCAAATTACAGAAGCAACAAAACCCCAAAATATTTACACTGGTGAAGAAGTTTTATCTTTTCTATCTTTTCTATCTAAAGAAACATGGAAACATGTTAGTCTGTTAGTGGAAACCATCCTGATGTTAGTAGTTTGTATTTAGGGTTTAATATCTGTCAGGCAAAATAAAAAAATTGTCATGTACTATCTTTGTGTCCAAAGTGGCTCTTTTTTGTTGTCTTCTAGATTAGAGATTAGGTTTGAGATCTCATACTTCAAAGTTTTCGTTTTTTAATTAAAATTATTGCCTCAACATAAAGAAGAGACAACCTAATAAACAGTTTCATTACATAAGCAGGACTTTGACAGAAATAAAAATTATTTCATGCTATAATGAAGAGTTTAGTCAGTTTGAGTTATTTATCAGGCAACAAGCGCCATGCGATATCACCCCATCCCAACCAATCAGGCACCTCCTCAGCCTCTGGTCCTGCCTCCTCCTGATCACAGCCAATCAACAGAGATTCATGAACAACAAAAGACAAAACCAAGCACATTAATAATTCAGCAGATCATATTACCTGTTAATGGAAGAAGATGAATTTGGGTAAAAACTAGTAATTACAGTTATTTAATATTTGCATTTTAGGGGTTGTTTCAGTTGAAAAGGTTAACAAATTTTAATTTTGAACAATTTAACAGTGTTTTTAGAACAAAATAAGAGAAAGATCATCCAAAAAAAAGTCATTTTTAACTATAATGCAGAAACAACCTATAACTGAAAATAACAGAATCCTGTTCAGAACCTTTTGTAATCAGTCCTCGGATTATTTTTAAAAAGTTGAAATTAAAATTTTTAGTGAAAACAGCATCAGCAGAAAAACAAAAACTGATCAAGCTAAATAAAATAAAAACATTATCCATAACAAAGTTACAGATCAGCTGTAACAGTCGTATGATGTTACTGTACGTCTCTTACGGCTTTAACAAATCCGCTCGCCACCGCTGCGTTCTCCGCGCCTTCCACCGCCACTTGTGCGACCTCGTTGGCCCCGGAAACCGCAGTGTCAGCCACCACGTTGGCCTGTTCAGTCGACTTCTGAGCAACTGAGATACAGGAAACATTTTAAAATAAATCATATCAGTGTAAATAACAACAATTTGTTGATTTTTAAACTTTAATGATATTTTCATTTTAACACTGACTCCATTTTTAATGTTTCTCTGTTTGGTGATTTAGTATTTTAACACAAGCCGTAACACTGCCCTGTTAAGTTTTTAACCCTCTCGTGGCCTTCGGGTCAAATGGACCTGAAGTGAAAGGAAATCGTTGGAAGTGAGAGAGTACAACAAGAACAAGGGAGGGGAGGGTCTGCTGGAATCTTTCAGTTCACTGCAACAAATCATGTCTGAGAAGTGGTTCAACCAGCTGACTGTCCACTTTATTTACTACATGGCTGTTCTACAGGAGAGACTACCGCAGCACTAGGATGAGAAAAGTGGACCAGATAAAGCTTTGTATGTTCAACAAGGACGCACTAGACCAGAGGTGTCAAACTCCAGGCCTCGAGGGCTGCAGTCCTGGGAGTTTTAGGTTTTTCTGCCCAACACACCTGATTCAAATGGTTTATTTACCTCCTCACCAAATCATCAAGTTCTCCAGGAGCATGGCAACAAGTCATCCATTTAAACCAGGAGTTTTAAAGCAAGAACACATCTAAAACATGCGGGAGAGCGGCCCCGAGGAATGGAGTTTGACACCTGTGCACTAGACCCACTCCAGTCCCTGATGTGGGCCTGGATGCCATGGTCCACAAGATGCACCTAAAGTCATGTGCTGAAAATGTAACATCCACCTCTGTTTAACATCCACCTGTGACTGCTGCCTGAAGTTCGACAGAACAGTACAGAATGTGCTTTGTAAAAAGAAACCAGGTGATTCAGCCACAGGAACCTTACGGGAACACACATTCAGAAACACTGCACACACTAACTTCTGAACCACTGATAGATTTGTAGCTGATTATTCCGGAAAACAAATCTCATTCTAAACTCCACTTATATAGAAAACCATGGTGGAAATGACTCCAAAATACATCACATTCTAACCTCTGCCTGAGGCTTGTATTTTGATATTTCCCTTTTTGCATTACAAGTTTTTTATATTGGTGTATCCATGTAAGAATATCTAGCTTGATGACACAAAAACACCAAAGAGCTTTAATAACTCTGAAGACAGTTTCTGGACTGTAAGACTTTCTGGACTCTTTATTAAATGGCAGCTGGAATGGGAACAAAATATATTCTGCTATTAAAGTGTTGCAGTTTGGTGATTTTTGACAGTGTTTAAGTGAGTTGTCTGTGATATGGTACAAATACTAAAAATAGTCCAAGTCTAAAAACTTCAACTTGCTGCACGTTTACCTGAACATTTTTTATATTACTGTGCCAAATAACATGTAAACAATTATTTGTTGAAGGTATGTATATTTATTGAAAAGGCATTCATTTTATTTTTATATAAGTAGAACTAATTTATGGTAATTTTATGTCCTGGAGGTCGAACCGTGTTTTCATGACAAGAACGTGAAGGAAACAGAAATAAAAGGAATTAGCAGTATGCTCCACTAATGTCTGGCACATGGTGTTTTGCTACTCTGATAGTACATTGTTGCCCTGAAACAACAAACCAATGCCTGGTGATGGGCTGAGGGCATATTTATGTTAGGATTTGAGTTATTTTTTGAGTTTCTTTTGTATTAGGTTTATTGTATGTGTTTCTGTAATTCTGTTTTACAACAAGTAAAACAGAAAACTAAACACAGGAATTTGTTATCAGGGATAACAGGGATTACAGGGATTTGTTATCCCTGTGTTTCATTTTATTCCCTGTGTTCAATATTGAATATTCTTCTGTAGTTTTGCTCCCTGTGCCCTCTGTGTTCCCTTTCATTATTCATCCTCAGCTCAGTATGTGTCAGCCTGCCACACCAATCTACATCTGTCTCAAGTTTGTAATCAGTCACCTGTGTCCACCTCCCAATCCCCATCTGTCTTTAAAACCTGGTCATCTTCATCACATACTCACTGGTTCATTGTTGTATACATGCACTGTTTGGCTATCCTTGTATTGCCCCTCCCGTGTACCCTACAGTCTGTATGTTTTTGTTATTTAATTTATGCTGCCACAACTGCTTTTTGTTTTTGTTTTTAGTTAAATAAACGAGTTTTCTGTGTCTGCCTATGTTTGGGTCCAAATCCTCCAACCACTAACAACTAAATCAGACAATTCATACTGTGAGTTTAACTGTTAAACCGAGTAAAAGTACAATGTAGTAACAGCTAATTGTTTACTTGTTGAGGGCTTTGTTTTGTTATGTTCTGGAGATTTTTTTAAAGTTTAAATTAACTCAGGTTTATGCTCTTCAGGACACAAAGAAAGCAGTGATTCATCAACAATCTTGAAGACAGGTCAATGGCTGAGGAAACAAAGTACAAGTACCACAAATGTTGTTTTCTTCTCTCCATGTGCTGCTTGTGTACTGCAGTTTGTTTACCTGTGTTCACTCCAGTCACCACGCCCTCCATTGTCTTGTTTCCTGGAAAAGATCAGACAAGAGATTTTACTGAGAAAAACAGAAAATGGTGACAATCTTTTACCAATGGACACCTAAAGGTGTGTTCACTGTAAGAGTGGGACAGAATAATACCTGAAACTCTTTATCATTGTCAGAACGTCTTGACGTATTGGGAGAAGGAGCAAAAGCATTACAAAGAAGGAAAAATGTCATGAAAACTAGTTTTGTCTGGAATGTTTGCATTCCAATATCAAGCCATGAAAATAGAGCTGAGACAAAACTGACTGCAGTGAATCAGGTTAAAGAACCACTGAGGTGTGTTTTATTTAAAGCTGCATTTTTCATGCTGTCCTAACATTTTTAAATATGGTAAAATATACTGCTTTCATCACACTGAATGTAAATATATGTGAAATAATGGGAAATGTAGGTAGGTTAAGTTTTTTTACAGATCTGAACATAATAAAACCGATTAAGGCCATTTTTAATGTCAGTTTAAATTTTTATTCTTTCACTTTGGCAGTGTCTTTCAAACCTTTATCACTTCATAATGAGAATTTAACTTACAAAGTAGAAGATATAGACAATATTACCAAACACTTTTGGTGAAACGAAATACTGACTATATAAAAGATTAGTTTGAAGTAGCCCCAAATATGGATCTTTTTCAAGTGTATAATCTGACCTCATCAGAAGAAAAAAACATTTGAGTTTCTTGTTGCTCATTAAAAATCACAGATCTCAGTCATGTGAGGCGAATCAAATCAGGTTCCTGTTTGCAGGTTTAACAAGCAGCAACAGTTCAGCCTGAGTGTAACTGTGGATCTGACAAACTGAGTGCTCTGAATTATTCACTCATGTCATCCAGTTTAATGTGAAGTATCTGCCTGCATGAAGCCCAGCATGTTGATTTCTTATTCACCGCCACTTTCCCTCCTCAACATTAATGAAGATTAGAAAAGGTTAGATAAATCTGTACGTCCATCTGTTGCTAATGAAAGATTATTTGGAGAACCAGTTTTAAAGTAACAAGCCAATATGTTCACACTGCAGGCAAAAGTGGACCAAATCCAAGTTTTTTTCCCATTTAAGAGACATAGCTTATTAGTTATGACAATAACAACATCACAAAATCTTTATTATTTTCAAAAAAGGCCTAAGCCCTTTTTATATGTATTCCTAAATTCGATACATACAGTATCTTATGTTTTTCATAGCAATCTCAGTCTGAACTGTCATGAAGTAGGGGTATGTGGATTGAGCCAAATATTGACTGATAATGAGTGGCTCCAATGATGAACTATAAAGTGAATGTCTCAATCAGCATACACCCAATGTGGAAAAATAGAAGAAACAACAAGAACCATAATGGAAAAATAAGCCCCTGCACGGCATGTACCGCTGGCAGATTGAGGAAGTGGCTGATATCAACAAATCCTACCAGTGGCTAGACTGGACTGAAGGACAGCACAGAGGCACTAATCATGACAGCACAAGAGCAACAGAGACTGGGGCTGTGTAAAGATATCCCTGAGACAGTCCAGCACATAATAGCAGAGTGTAAGATGCAGGCAGGCAAATTGTACATGGAATGCCATAACCAAGTGGCTGGAATAGTGTACAGAAACATCTGTATTGAGTATGGACTGGAAATCCCACAGTCAAAGTGGGAGACTCCACCTAAGGTGGTGGAGAATGGCAGGGCTAAGATACTGTGGGATTTCCAGATCCAGACTGACAAACAGGTGATAGCTAACCAACCAGACATTGTGGTGATAGATAAGATACAGAAGAAAGAAGTGGTAATAGATGTAGCAGTCTCAAGCGACTGTAACATCAGGAAGAAGAAGCACAAAAAGCTGAAGAAATACCAAGGACTGAAAAAGGAAATAGAGAAGTTGTGGAAAATCAAGGTCTCAGTGGTACCAGTGGTCATCAGAGCACTCTGCTGTGACCCCCAAACTGGAAGAGTGGCTCCAACAGATCCCAGGAACAACCTCAGAGAGCTCAGTCCTAGGAACAGATAAGATACTGAACAGAGCCCTCAAGCTCCCAGGCCTCTGGTAGAGGACCGAAGTTTGAAGTAAAGTGGAAAGGCCCATGTGGAACAAATGGGGTGAGATAGAAGTTTTATACACTGCCTGGCCCCAAAAAAAAGTTGCCACCTGGATTAAACTAAGCAAATAGGTACGAGCCTCCTATTGGATAATTACTGCATGGGCGATTATGTTTCAGCTGGCAACAAGTTATTTAATCCCAACTGGTGCAATGAGTTGCTTCTCATTTCTTAAACAACCATGTCGAAAGACACATCCCATGGTTGTGGAAAAGTTGTCAGTCTGTTTGAGAAAAGGTAAAATCCTTGGCATGCATCAAGCAAAGAAAACATTGCAGAGATTGCAGAAACTACTAAAATTGGGTTAAGAACTGTCCAACACATTATTAAAAACTGGAAGGATAGTGGGGACCCATCGTCTTTTAAGAAGAAATGTGGCTGGAAAAAAATTCTGAATGATCGTGATCAGCGATCATTTAAATGTTTGGTGAAATCAAATCGAAAACTCCGGGCGACGTTTAATAGTGAAAGTAAGAGCATTTCCACATGCACAATGCAAAGGGAACTCAAGGGATTCGGACTGAACAGCTGTGTAGCCTTAAGAAAACCACTAATCAGTGAGGCTAAAAAAGGTTTCAATTTGCTAGGGAGCATAAAGATTGGACTCTGGAGCAATGGAAGAAGGTGGGGTCTGATGAGTTCAGATTTACCCTGTTCCAGAGTTATGGGCGCATCAGGGTAAAAAGAGATGCAGGTGAAGTGTCGCACACATCATGCCTAGTGTCTACTGTACAAGCCTGTGGGGGCAGTGCTATGACCTGGGATTGCTGCCGTTGGTCAGGTCTAGGTTCAGCAACAGTATGTGCTCAAAGAATGAGGTCAGCTGACTACCTGAATATACTGAATGACCAGGTTATTCCATCAATGGAGCATGAGACATCATTTTCACACATGCATTGGCCACCACAGAGTCCAGACCTTAACCCCATTGAGAATCTTTGGGATGTGCTGGAGAAGGCTTTGCGCAGCGGTCAGACTCTACCATCATCGATGCAAGATCTTCGTAAAAACTTAATGCAACACTGGATGGAAATAAATCTTGTGACACTGCAGAAGCTTATCGAAACAATGCCACAGCGAATGCGTGCCATAATCAAAGCTAAAGGCAGCCCAACAAAATATTAGAGTGTGTAACCTTTTTTTTTTGGTAGCATGCATTTTATTGACCAGGCAGTGTGTGTCATAAACTCAAGAGTTTCTGTCCAGAAAGCGAAACCAAAACCACACACGGAGACGAGGATAACGGTAAGTGCATTTATTTACAGGTGAAGCTATATACAGTGGTCGGAGTCTGGAGGAGTCTGCAAGATAAGGAGAACTGGGTGAGTCTCGGGTACAATTCTGTTCCAAGATGGTAGCAAGGATTTCAATGTCTCTTTGTTCGCTTACAGGTCCTGGAGGAGGGTTGTGGCGTCGAGAAGGAGAGGAGTGGTTCCAGTTGTTCCAGGAGACGAGCCAGTTACAGCAAGGTAAGTATCAGCGGTTATCCAGGTAAGTAGTCCTTCAGATCCGTAGTCGTGGCGTGGAAAAAAACCTGAGTCGTAGGCACAAACAGAGAACGTGAGTAGCATAAGGAGCATGAGTTAGGTTAGACGCTGAGGCGGAGAATCTAACCCAGAAGGTTCGATGCTCCAGCGAAGATCTGATCCCAGCCTGCCGCTTAAGTACTGGCTGGTCTCGTCAGTGGGAACTGGAACACCTGTGGAGGAATGATTAGTGGCGCTGCCCACAAGGCGGAGCCAAGCCCAGATCCTCACAGTGTGTGTGTGTATAAATATATATATATATATATATATATATATATATATATATCGATACCCACCATGGAAGAGACGGTTAGAGGCTAAAATCAAGGTAACAAGGAGACAAGTGAGCCAACTGTCAGAGATCCAAAGAGGTGCAACGAAAAGACCAGTACCCAAGAAGTATAACCAGATGCCCATGCCTGAAGCACTTGAAACTGCCAAA
>NC_051451.1:6826095-6828769 GCF_001649575.2 Kryptolebias marmoratus
AGCAGTGGCTACAACAGATCCCAGGAACAACATCAGACATCTCAGTCCAGAAATGTGCAGTTCTAGGCACAGCCAAGATACTGCGCAGAACCCTCAAGCTCCCAGGCCTCTGGTAGAGGACCCGAGCTCAGAGGATGAAACAAAGACCACCCGCAGAGGGTGAGAACGGAATTTTTTATATATATATATATGCAGATAAACAGTTTGATAAACCAATCAGATTTGGAGTAGTGCGTATTATAGCTGACTCTGTGGCTAATTTAAATAGGAAGCGGAGTTAAAATTAGTCCACTAACATCTGCTACTCTGAAGATTGAAACAGACAGATATGACGCCAATTATTATTGGCGGCTTTTTCAGGAGGACCTCTTAATAAAATTATAGATTTTGTTTAAAAAGACTGCTCAACACCCAAACATTTGAAACCTTTTCAACTTCTGATTTACTAGCTTTTTGGCTAGCAGGTGGGAATGGAAAAGCTAATATCACCTGTTAAGGAAAGCTGAAGAAAAACACTAAAACACAGGAAGGGTTTAAGGACAGGAAAATCCATCAACCATTGGGAAAATGAAGAACTTCTGAAGTTGCTCTCTTGTATCTACCTTGGCAGTGCAGAGGAGTAAAGGAACAACATGATCTGGAACCCAAAGTTTACATCAGTAATAAATCCTGTTTTACTGAACTGGTTTGTTGCCACATTGTTCCTGTACACACACACACACACACACACACACACACACACACACACACACACACACACACACACATACACAACTGTTGAAAAATTGTCTTCAATATATTGTTCATGTTGTAGTTCAGGCGTATTGACTTGTTCTGCCTTGCTCCTTTAACTGCTAACAGCCTGATGTGTTTAAATAAGCAGGTTCTAGTGGGTCTGTATGGCTGTAACTGTACTGCAAGTTTTCTGTACAGAAACGTCAGCAGGCTGTGTGGTTGTGCTGTCGGTTTAATATATATGCACTGGTGAGTGTTGCTTTAGGGCTGATAGATTGCCTCTGCGGTGCAGTCTGTTTATATAAACGTGTGTGCAAGCTTGCGTTCGTGTATGGGGTTCTGCCACAAAGACAAGGGCCAGTTGTGATTGGAACTCCTCACCACTGCTAATACATCAGCACCAATATTTCAACTGCAGACTTAAAAAATAAGAAGTTCTATACATTTGTCTACTCTTGCCTTGACTGCCATGCTGCATATTATTTAGGTAGCAGCCGAGGCTCCCTCTGTCTGTTGGTTTGAATCACTTTATGCAGACTCATTACTTGTCCTGGACTAAAAGACACCATGGTTCACAAACTATGGTTCAAGTACCACTGGTGGTACTCAAGAATGCTTTTGTGGTATCCATTGTGGTATCTTTTTTGTGGTAACACTGATGTAAAGCTAAAACATAGAGAGAGCAGAAAAGATGAGTGGTTCAAACAAATTATGATCTGGACTCTAAATGGAAACTATTGAAAACAAAAGTGAAAAAGAAAATATTTTAAGGACCCTTGTGGAAACTGAGCCCTGTGAAGGACTTTGCGACCTGTGCAGGGTGTACCCCGCTCTCTCACAATGACTGCTGGAAATAAACAGCAGCTCTGTCGTGACCCTGCACAGGAAAGAAGATAAAGAAAATGGATGGATGAATGGATGTGAAAACTGAAGTGGGCGATGGTTAACCGATGTGCCAGTGGCTATTTAAGAAGCGTCTCTTGGGACCTGTTAGCAACACAAGGTTCAGAACAACTAGGAAACCTTATGGGTTTTAAAACAAAGCAGCTCGACTTAAATGCTGCCAGATGACGTTTCACTTCTCATCCAACAAACTTTCTGAAGTCAAAACAAAAGTGCAGACTTCCAAGCTTTTAGACTTGGACTTAAACACAAGCTTGGAACTCCACACTTTTACTTGAACTGATAAAACTCCTCAAAAAAGAAGGGAAACATATTGAAGTCACAGAAAATAAAACTAACAGAAGAAAACTCATCTTAGTTGGGTAGCAGAGGAAGAGCTACAACAGCAGCTCTTGTGGTGTTGTTCTCAATGAACACATGGAAACATCCCAGCTTTATTTTCACCCTTCAAGCAGGGTTAAGAGTGTTTTCTGTATCTCAGTGGTGAATCATCATGAACAAGTCCAGTAATTACAACAGTTTGAAATAGGGAGTCATACAGTATCAACCAGGATCCCATCTGTGGGATTCTGCAACACCTCTTCAACCTTAGTTTGACTCAAGAGAAGGTACCACTTGTGGAAGACATCCTGTCTGGTTCCGGTACCAAAGAAAACTCACCCCTCAGTCATCAACGACTACAGACCTGTTGCCCTGACATCCCACATCATGAAGGTCATGGAGAGACTCCTGTTGGCCTACCTGAGTAAGCAAAACAGCACATATCAGGACTCCCTTCAGTTTGCTTATCGCCGTGGAGTTGGAGTTGAAGATGCCATCATACACCTGCTTCAACAAACCCACTGTCATCTGGACAAAGCAGGCAGCACTGTGAGGATCATGTTCTTTGATTTCTCCAGTGCATTTAACACAATTCAGCCTGATCTGCTTCGTCTAAAACTCCAGAAAACTCAGGTGGAGGCTTCAACAATCGCCTGGATCAATGACTACCTGACAAACAGACCACAGTTTGTGAGACTGAAGGACTGTGTGTCTA
>NC_051451.1:6829361-6882290 GCF_001649575.2 Kryptolebias marmoratus
CTGCCATTATCTGTTGGGGCAGCAGCATCAGAGCCAGGGACCTAAAAAGGCTCAACAACCTGATAAAGAAAGCTGGAGATGATGCTGCAAAGAAGGATTTTGCATAAAATCAAGGAAATCATGGACAACCCTGACCATCCTCTTCATGAGACCGTCATCGGAAAACAGTCTCTTTAGTCAAAGGCTTCTTCAGATTAGCTGTAAAATGGACCGGTACAGGAGATCTTTCCTGCCCACAGCCATCACCATCTATAATAACTCCTTGATTTAAATGAGCTACGTCAACATTTAATTTCCATTTGGGATTAATAAAGTATTTTCGAATTTGAATTAAAATGAATTGAATCTCCTTTGTTTAGCCCAGGAGCTAAAATGTAAAGATTTCTTTTTAACGGTTGAGGTTCTTTGATGATCAAGCTGTCTTTAGGTTTGTTGTTAGAATTTTAGGACACATCCTCAGTCGTGGACCTCTGCTTCATCTGGCATTTCAGCTGTAACCATTAGACCCTCTCACCCAAGGAAGTTCCAGCTAAATGAGGAGGATCAGGCCTTGGTGTGAGTCTCTGAAACAAACTGGGTTTGATGAAAAGTCATGGTTTGGATAAAAAAGCAAGTTTGTTTTTTTTACCTAAAATTAGGCATTGGTCAGTTAGTTCGTTTGTGCTAGACATGAATATAAGCTTGTAAGTCTGTACTACTGGCTTTTATCGTCTGTCATAATGGTGGTACTTGGAGAGTTTAGTATTTACATGAACAGTTTGTGAGGATCTGGAGTTGGCTCCGCCTTCTGGGCAGTGCCACTAATCATTCCTCCACAGGTGTTCCAGTTTCCACTGACGAGACCAGCTGGTATTTAAGCAGCAGGCCAGGATCAGATCTTCGCTGGAGCATCAAACCTTCTGGTTCTTGCCACGTCACGACCACGGGTCGAAGAAGACTACTTACCTGGATACTCACGGACACGTACCTCGCTGCCACCTGGCTCGTCTTGAGGGACCACTGGAACTACTTCACTCCACCTCGACGCCTCTACCTCCCGCTGGTACCTACCCCCACTGGAAAGGATCCTTGTACATAACCTCACTTGTAAATAAACGCACTTACCTTAATCCTGACTCACCGTGTTTGGTCTTGGTATTGCTCTTTGGACAGATTCCCTCGGGTTTCTGACAGTATGCTCCAGCCAAAACAGACAGTCCAGAGCTTTACCAAGTCCACTCACGTGAAGTAAATTGCAACATCCACGCTCCGCACTACATTTGGCTACTTTCGGGTTTTCCAGCGTTTATTTGCGGTTTTTTTTCCGTCACGTTTATGTGGGTCAACAGAGCCCTTGTAGGAATGGCGGACCCCTCCTCCCGATCCGAAAACACCGAGGCAGCTTCACTACTAGCACGACACGAGTCTATGATTAATGCTCTATGCGAAAGACAGCAATCTGAGACCGGTCGGTTAGACCAACTAACCCTATTAACCCAGGAAATTCACCAGAAATTATCATCGTTGGTTCCCACCGCTACAGATTCCGTTTCCGCATCCGCTTCCGTGTTCACTTCACTTCCGGTGTCAACATTCGGTCATTTTCGCGAGGTTCCCTTGCCGCCTCCCGAACCTTTTTTGGGAGACATCAGTAAATGTGCAGGGTTCTTACTCCAGTGCAATCTCGTTTTCGCTCGTTCGCCACACTCGTTCACCGATGGGTCCGCTAAGATCGCTTATATCATCGGACTTTTCCGAGACAAGGCTTTGACATGGGCTGAAGCTAAGTATAGCTTCAGGGATATTGGACGAACGACTTTTGAACAGTTTATCGAAGAGTTTAAACAAACTTTCGGCCTCCAATACACTGACACCGAGATAACACAAAGACTATGGAACCTACGTCAAGGATCACGCTCGGTGGCTCAGTTTGCCATCGATTTCCGGACACTGGCGGCTACTTCCGGTTGGAACGAGGCAGCACTTAAGGGGGTTTTTATCCATTCCCTTCAAGAGCCTCTGAAAGACCAGCTAGCAGGTTGGGAGGAGCCTCGAGCCTTGGACGACCTGATAACNAGTTTCCACTGACGAGACCAGCTGGTATTTAAGCAGCTGGCCAGGATCAGATCTTCGCTGGAGCATCAAACCTTCTGGTTAGATTCTCCGCCACAGCGTCTAACCTAACTTGTGCTCTCGAGTTAATCGTATTCTTTGTCTTGTGCCTACGACTCAGGTTCTTGCCACGTCACGACCACGGGTCGAAGAAGACTACTTACCTGGATACTCACGGACACGTACCTCGCTGCCACCTGGCTCGTCTTGAGGGACCACTGGAACTACTTCACTCCACCTCGACGCCTCTACCTCCCGCTGGTACCTACCCCCACTGGAAAGGATCCTTGTACATAACCTCACTTGTAAATAAACGCACTTACCTTAATCCTGACTCACCGTGTTTGGTCTTGGTATTGCTCTTTGGACAGATTCCCTCGGGTTTCTGACAGAGTTTTGAACCACTGCACAAACACATCAACACTGGCTCCCCGTAAGGTTTTATATGACTTCAAATCTTACTCCTCATCTTTGCAATCTTAAATGTCTCTAAATATAAGTTAGATTTATTAACTAGGCAGCTTTCCTCCAATCAATGAAACCCACAGGAAGTGTCCGGCAGGGACAGATTGTTGTAAACAGGAACTGTGTTTTATATGGTTTTATTGAACTCTCTGCCAGCTGAACTCAGAGACTTGAAGTTTTTAAATGTCTTCTGTTTGTAAAAGTTGATGATAAATCAAACATTTTATTGTGAAATTCCACCTGTCATAACTTTGTAACCTTGAGTAGAAAATTCACGTTCTCCTACTTCTACCATTAGTACCGTACTATTATTACTTTTGTTGTTGTCCCTCTGTGTTTGTGGTTTCTGCAGTAGTTTCCAGTGGACATCGGAGGACATGTGCCTCCCTCTTGTTGTTGTTTGGTCCAGATCCAGATTCTGGCTTATAATTCACTCTGTGGGTGTTGAACGGGTCCAACATGTGACTCCTCAGACAGAGCAGACTCTTTGTCTGGGTGAACACAGTCTGTGATTCATTGTCAGCTGATCTGAAGCCCAGAAACTTGGTGTGGGAACTTTATCGTCTCTTGTCCTGCTTCTGATGTTTGAAGTGAAGCGGAGAGATGATGGTCTAATACATATAAGATCGATACCAGAAAGGATGGAATTACAGGAAGCCTCCGGCCAGATATGATGCATATTTGATGAGGATAAAAGATTTATCTTCCTGTTCTGGCTTTTTCATTATCCTTTGATTTTTTTTCTTGTACTTGAAAGCAGTTGTCAAGGTTTGATATTCAGTAAAAATCAAAATTTTGTCTGAGATGCTGGTGAGTCTCAGCCTTTGAGTTCAGTAACATTTCCAGCCACCTGTTTTTATGAACCTCTAAAAGTGTCAAAGAGCAGTTCTCTGAGAAGCAGCAGAACCCACTGCTCAAGTCTCTACAGTGACTTTATCTCAAAAATGGTTTCATGTATTATTCTGAAAAGAGAAAATAAAGTTTTTGTTTTGAGGCTTGAACTAGCATGGCACAGTTTGTATTTTAGTACGGATCAGAATTTATTCATTTTTCTCCATTAAATATAAAGTATCAGATCATATTAAAGCAGATAAGCTGAAAATCTGAAATATTAAACTTCTTGTACATTTGCCTTTGTATTTATCTATGAGGAAAAAGAAGCAGCTAAAGATCTGCTGCATTTTTACATCTTTCCCTCTTTCACCTCAGATTTAGTTTCTATAAACTGCATCAAACTTCTTTTACAGATAGTTTAGATGTCATAATAATGTATTTTTTTAACTTTTTGCACAGTTGGTTATTGTTGTGCTTCAGTTGTCCAATCAGAGAATTTAGCTGAGCTGCAGAGTTCAGTCACTAGTGTTGGACTTTCCTGGATCCACATAAGCTGCTTTTATATCAAACTTTGCTCTGGTTGGTTTTGTTTAGAGAGTTTATTGGATTAAAAAGTCAAATGTTTTGTCCAGAGTTTGGTCATTAAAAGCCAGAAGAGGGAAAAGTGGTGTGGGTTAAAAGTCATCAATGTGTCTTACATCAGCTGGATGAAGAAATGTTTCCACTGTTTTGTTGGCAATGATGGAAAACTGTTTCATATGAACCCTGACATGGTGAACAGAACCTTGTTCTGGTAAAGATCAGTTTCTGTTTTATTGATCTGATCCAGTAAGTTTTGTTATCTCTTTAGGACAACACAATTAAACCATAAAAAAAATGCTCAAACGTGAACATTAGTGCTGTTCTTTGTTGCATCTGCATTATGTTGTTTTCTTACTGTTGGTGAATCAGCTTTCATTGAGCTGTGATTCTTCCATCCATTATCAGCTGATAATACAGCCACAGGGGATGTTACATCACTTCCTGTGGACTCTGAGTCTGTTGTCATGGCAACATGTTGTAAACACACCACACAGTCAAGCCTACACCAGGTGTGTTAGTTTTGCTCTTGAGTTCTTCAGTGCACTCATTTCGTATTTCTTGGATGATGATTTCTCTCTTAGGAAAAAAAAACTATGAGTAATGAACTGAAAATTAGCAAATGTCAACAAAGTTCTATTCTGGTAAATATTCAGTAAGATTCTAGTTTTGTTTAAAGAACAATTCAGGTAGTACTTTGGTTTCTTGTTTTGTTTCCCTAAGTCTGTTCAAGTCTTGTCCTCTGCACAAGGAGGTTCAACGTACCCAAACACTGAGAAAACTACAAAGCTGGCTGACAGCTTGTTAACCCATCCCAGGATTTCCGACTTTGGGTCTGTGTGCGTTCATGTAAAACCTGTGGAGCATCAAAGAACCAATCACAATTATAACACTGGAAGGAAACGCAGCAGGGAAAAGCCAGCAAATACATTAAATTATTAATCTTTCCCATACTACTACCACATCATTAAAGACCAAGATTTAACCATTACCAAGATTTTAAAGACTGAATTAATGTGCAGCAGGTGCTGCTTTTTATTGGGACATGAACATTTTAACTTTATTCTGCTTCATGAACTTTTAGCACTAAATGGAGAGCAAAGTTAAAACCAGTTCATTCCAGTGAGTGGGTTTACTTTAAAGAATCCAAGGTGTTACAGATAGAGGGTTTGGTGCTCTCAGTTTGTTTGAGTTAGGAGATTTTTTTCAATCTTGACCATACAACAGTTATTAGAAAAAATGTTAGATCATCTTCTGTTTTATATAACTTAAAACTTCATTTTTGCTGAGATCTCTCAGTCAAACATGTGGTGGAGCTGAGGAGGAGACTCCACCTGCAACACTTTGGTGTTAAACCAGAGTTGTGTCAGGTGCAGTTAGTTCATTACGCCAATTGGAGCACATTTTAAAAAAAAAAACTATACATAAAAAAACCTCCTAATAACTAATGTAAATGACTTAACTTAATGTTCTTTGTGTTGTTTTTTTTTTTTCTGCTCTCGGCGAAGGATGCATCCCCCCCCCAATCTGCTTTTTAATTGTCTTTCTTTCTTTGGAGCCTCTCTTTGCATAATTTCAAAATGAAACTATTATGGATCTGGTCAGCTGGTCTCTCAATGCAATAGATCAAATTTTCTCAGCGAGAAGACTGGGCACAGAAGAGCCCTACTGCCCCGACAGGACATTTCCGGTTGAACACACCTTGGATTCCTGGAACAAGCGGAAGATTGTGGTTTTTTTTTTTTTGGAATGTTGGTCGTGGATATTGAAGATGTATACATAATTGGATTTTAAATGGGATTTCTTCTTTTTGGGCTTGGCGGTTTCCTGGAGTTTTATGAAATTAAGAAGACATGGGCAGCTGTTTGGCCAAAGTCGCGTGGTCTGTGTAAATGTGCCAATCAGAAAACACTCAGACTCAGTTGCTTTACGAACAGAGGCGAATGAACCTTGGAACTGGCTGGCCAAATGGAATCTAAATATTTAGTTTCTGACTCGGCCCGGTGTAAGTGAGCACTTTTATTTGGCTGTTTGGATCACCATTGAGATGTCCCAGTAAGACTTTTAAGGCTGTCGTGAAATTTCACCGTCGGCCTGATCTAAAACCAATTCTGATATCTGATTCTGGCTCCACCAAGTTGGCCTTGGAAGGCTGGCTATCTCAAAATTCTCCTGGATGTTATGTAAACTTGACGCTCCCCCCTATATCAGACAGAGGCCTAATTGTGACAGTATTCGTAGGCGTTCCTCACCACAATCTCAACGTCTTCACTGTCACCCTCTGTCATATCTCTGTCTATGTTGCTCCTCCCCCCTCTTGTTTTTTTTACACTGACACTTTTAGTCAGCCTTTTATTAAAATGTATTTAACTCTTAGCTGGCCTTTGGTACTGTCAGTTAGCCTTCCGGTACCTTTAATTTTGTTTAGTTTTTAGCTCATATGTGTCTTAATTAGTGTCTCATGCTTTAGATATGTTTAGTTTTGTGATTGTTGTGTATCTTTTTATGATGACTGTATTTTTGTGTTCACATGTTGTAAAACACTGTAAATCGCCTTGTTGCTGAAAAGTGCTATATAAATAAATTTGACTTGACTTGTTTTGTTCTGTGTGTGTTTTCAATTATTTTGACTCTAAAATGTCTTTTTTTATTTTTGTGATTTCTTCTCAGTTTTTTACTTTTTTGCAGTTCTGGGGCAGGACCGGTTGTCAGTAGATTTATCAAATCACCTGCTGGCAGAAATCAGAACTGCAGGCAGCTCCAAATGAGTCACTGGGTCAGAAATAGGTCTGCCCCATAAACATATTCTGCTGGTTTTAGCTCATTAATACCAATGCTGGACCTCACCTGATCTTTTTTAATCCAGGAATGGCTGCAGCAAAACCTGCTGTGTTCAACAGTGAAGATTTTCTGTTTAAAAACCCATCTGTGAGACTAAAGTTAGAAGATAAATGATCAGTCATCAGCTTGGAGCAGACAGACCGGACATGAACCAAACACAGAAAACTAAAGACAGAGGACAGATACAACAGGACATTTTGTCCAACATGGTTGGCCTGTTTTCTGTCCACAGCTTCACTCAGAGCACACAGGTGGATCTTATTTAACTAAAACTGTGGATTCTCAACAAAATGATTTGGTTTAAAAGAAAAGGGGTAAATAAATGCACAAATCATTTCTTCAGTTTTATAGTTTTTAGAATTATTTAACAGAAGATTTCCCTATTTTACTTTGTTAATCTGGGGTGTTATTATTGAATTATTACTTCTAATCAAATTAAAAATCGAATTAAACTCCAGGTTCATCAGCAACAAAACAGGAAGAATTCAAAGGGGGTTAATACTTTTGCAGCCCTGTGTGTATGTGTGTGTGTGTGTGTTGGTGTGTATAAATGCTGTCTTCAATCTGCATCTGGACTGAATATTTAACCAGAATGATGCTGAGAGACACAGGAGGGAGAAAAAAAGAAGACGACTTTGAGCACAAGAAATTAAAACCCAAGAAAAAAAATATTAATCAACATGAAGCCCAGCTTTTTCACAGAAAAAAAAACAGATAATAATCATGAATATTTTCAGCAGTAGCCTGACTGTAAGTAACTTATTTTAACAAGAATTACAACTTTTATTTTGTGATTAAATTATGTAACACTGTTAACATATAGGGCTAACCGATTGCTTCCCAACCCTGTATAGACCTATAATTAGATTAATGAGGTTTTATTTTATTTAACCTTTAATATGGGTGGTTAGAGATCCAGGGATGGAAGCCAACATCTGACCCACTAAGATTTCTGCTCAGAGCTACTGCTGGTTGTGTCGACACATAAGTTTAAACTGGATTTTTCTTCCCAGCAGCCTGTCTCAGAGACACAATCTGTTCCATTTTTTTAGATGAAAGCATGAAAAACACCACAGATTTTGACAGAAAACAGAATTTTAGCTCCAACAAGGTGCTTGTATATTGTGTATTTATCAGAAAACTGACTGAAAGTTGCTGTAAATGATTCTACTTCCTCCTTTTTTATTGTCCTTTAATATTTTATTATTCAGCATCTTGTCCTAGATCACTCCCTCCTCCCTCCATCCCAGCTTGGTGTGGAATTTCACTCACCCTTGACTCCTCCCTTCTTCATATTTCACCACAAGAACCTCACAAGTGAGCATGTAATTTATAATTTAGACATTTGTTTTCTTATGTCATCATCTCTCCATCATTTTATCTGTCCTCTCTTCCTTTGCTCCTGCTGCAAACTGATGTCTTCATCCTCCGATTTAATGCACGTAGTCATGATGACTCTGCTTTTCTGCTCACGTTTGTTCTTCTCCTCCTTTAGCTTTTAATATTTTAAGGCTCAGCCTCTTATCCTCCATGTATCACTCCACCCATCCCTTGTTCTGTACCCATCAACATATTGTCACAAATGAGCTGGGTAATGAAATTGGTAATGTTTTCAATAGGAACAGATGGAAATAAATACAACAGTCTTATATAGTCTTAACAATTTGATGTCAAATTTTCTTTTTAACAATGATCTTTACTTTACTTATTCATATAAATTATGGAGAACTGGAGTTTTTCCTTTTTTCTTTATTTATTCTGTAACTTATCTTTTTCAAGATACATTTTTCTTTTTCTTTTCAGTTTTAACTCAAATAAAAAAGTTATAGTTGGACTCTAACATCCATCCATCCATCCATCATGTCTCACCAACATAGATGACCCCCTCCTTGGTTTTGGTGGCGGCCTCCTCCACTCCAGCCTTCGTCTTCTCAGCGGCAGCCACCACACCATCCTTTGCCTTGGAGAATCCCTTCTTCATAAAATCCATGCTGCTTTTCTTCTTCTTTAACCTTTGTCTGTTCTTTGTTTTTCTTTCCTCACTTGTCTCCTCTGTCCTGTCTGCTCCTCGTCTCTTCCTGTCTGCCAGCGATCCGTTCTTCCTGCTAATGGATAAAAGAGGAGAGAAGGGGTGGAGAGAGGGCACATGAGGGATGGACAGATCTTACCAGGGAGGGAGGGGAAAATGTGGGAGCAAATTAGAACTGTTGTTGTGCAGTGAAGCATGCAAACCAAAGAAAAGTGGAGATGAAAAGCAGGAAGACTCAGTGGAAGAGGGATAAATGGATGAGGGAGGAATGGAGAGCAGGAGAAGAACATAGGATGATGGATTATTAAAGTGCCTTCTTCATTTGTTTAACCACATCCTGCTGAGTTCTCTGTAGATGTTGTCTGTTGAATCCTAAATCCAACAATATGATCCTTGTTCTAAAACTGGCACTTCACTGAGTTTTAAAAACGTATTCTGGGAAACAAAATGACTTTGTTGTATCTGGAAGCACACATTGTAGTTCTTCTCACCACCAACTCGAAAACAGTGTTTAGCCTAGTCTAAAATATACTATTTAGGAAAAATGCTTTTGTAAAAAAAAGAAAAAGTTCAGTTATTATTGTGTTAAAATGGTGTTTGTGTTCAGAAATGTTCAGAAATAAGACAAATATGTTCTCTAAAAGATGTCACAATGACATGAGATATAATGAAAGTTTAAAAACACTTCATATGGTATTAAAACAAAACATCTTTAAGCGGCAAAAAAGTTGTCATTGTTAAATAATCATAATAATCATTGAAATTCAAACAGATTTGTGCACAGAGTACAGCGGCGTAGCATGATCGCGCTCACAACCTCCCAGTAGATGGTGGTGTGTGTCAACCTTGCTTTGTTCCATCCATCTGTCCGTCCATCTGTCTGTCCATCCATCCATCCTCTGCCACATGTTCTGGAGTCGGGTTTGTGGGGGCAGCATCTTGAGCAGGGAATCCCAGACATTTCTCTCCACAACCACCTCTTCCAGCTCTTCAGGGAGGACTCCAAGGCGTTCCCAGGCCAGCCGAGAGACAGACTCTCTAGCGTGTCCTGGGTCTTCCTCATGGTCTCCTTCCAGTTGGACATGCCAAGGACACCTTCCTAGGGAGGTGTCCAGGAGACATTCTTGCCAGATGCCCGAACCACCTCAACTGGCTCCTCTTGATGTGGAGGAGCAGCAGCTTTACTCTGAATCCCTCCCAGATAACTAAACTTCTCACCCTTTCTCTAAGTGAGATCCCAGCTACCCTGCAGAGAAAACCCATTTTGGCTGACTGTATCTAGGATCTCATTTTTTTGGTCACTACCTAAAGTTCATGACCATAGGTAAGAGTAGGAATGTTGAAAACCGGAAAACAGTGTTTTGCCTTGCAACTCAGCTCCATCTTCACCACAACGGACCGGTACAGAGTATCGAATACTGAGGAAGCTCAACTGATCCATCTGTCGATCTCATGCTCCAGTCTTTCCACATTCATGAGAAAGACCCCAAGATGTTTAAACTTCTACACTTGAGGCAGCACCTCAGCATTTCATTGTTCTTTATTTCTGTTGGGCAAACAATGCTTGTTTGTCCAATCAGAGAAGGGGCTTGGGGCAGTGTTGTGTAAGTTCACCTTGACTGGAACCAGCTCAAAGTTCAGCTCATACAGTTTATGTTCATAATTTACTGCCTAAAACTACCATAATAAACAAGTTCAACTTTATTTATCAAATTTGCAGAACAAAACAAAAAACAATATTTAATTTTGGTAAATTATATAGCAGACACCCGCACCTGTAAAAGGTAGGTTCCGGTCCTAACTTTCTTCTGCATTAGTTCAGAGAATCTATGAGGCACTTTTGGTACATGGGTCAGCTTTTGAATGTCCATACCATCTCCATCTCTGAATGTAGGCGAGCGTGCCCCTCATCTGAGATTGATGTAACTTTTAATTTTGTTCTGCTTAGTCACAACTTTCTTAGACAAAGCTGTAGCATCTGGAAACAGCTTGTTATAGAACATGTAGACAAATGATAATATTTCCCCCAATTAGTAACTCAAAAGAAGAAACCCCAGTAAATGTGTGAGAAGTAGAACAGTACACTTGAATAAACTCAGTGATGGTGGTCTTCAGGGTTTCCTCTTCAAGATATCAGATTGGTTGCAGCTTTTGAAACCTCTCAATACTGCTGTTGCAGATGAACAGGTCAAACTGTGCAGATGTACTTTGGCCAACAGCAGCTGTTGTAAAATCTACTATAAATTTTAGTTGATGTGAATTGACTCCTGTTGTGTGTCACTCTACGACAGGGGTTTCCAAATCTGCTGAAGACTAATGTGAGCAAACGTATTACCTCATCAGTGGTAACGGAAGCAGAAAAGCCACTTCCATCCATTCACTATGATAGTCAGTTAATGTGAATGTGTATTTGTAGTCCTATGGAGTGGTTTCATGGGCCAACTGCATCAATAACAAACTTCTCCCATGGCTGAAAGGGAAACGGTGCCAGCTGTAAGAGGCAGCAAAAGGGGTTGCAGACTTGTCACATAATTGACACAACTGGCATCCTTTGATTTGTTGAGGAATCTGTAATTACAAAGTAGTAAGCTCTGGATATGAGGCTGAAAATTCAACTGATGATATTGTGGTCATAGGTGTTGATAGCATTGTGACAAACTCTAGTTCAGAGTCCACACAACTACCAACAACAGCAGAGAGTGGCAGGCATGACAGGCAGTAAGAAGTACTTTTTTTGTGAACTGTGCCTGTACACCACATTGTAGTTGCAACACAGTAACCATCCAGCCCACCATACCAGATACATGTCTGCACAATCAGTTCCTTATGAAGTGAGCAACATTGTTAGTGCCTGATGGTCTGTGCGCAATATAATTTTATGATCCTGCAAGTACATTCTCTACTTTTCGACAGTCCAGACAGAGTCGAGTCTCCTTCTCAATCGCAGAGTACTTGTGTTCAGCAGGTGATAGGGTTCTTGAAGCAAATGCAACAACACATTCTGTATTGCCATAAAGATGGGTAAGGACAGCACTCAGTTCATAAACAAACACTTCTGTTGACAATTGTAAGCAAATCAGGGTCAAATAAAGCCAGAACTGGACTGTCTACCAAAAAACTTTACAGTTTAAAAACTTTACTGAGCCTTATCATACCAAGTAAATGCCACATCTTGAAAAATGAAAGCTTGCATGGGTTCAGTAACTGGCAAAATTTGGAATGAACTGGAAGTTGAGAATACCGCAATAACAGTCCCAAGCACGAGCAAAATTTGGGAGCAAGAAATGGAAGTGGTACATGTAATATGCTAAGATAGGAGAGGTAGTCATCAGTAGGCTGAATTCCGTGCAGTGTAATTGTGTGACCAAGAATTGCAAGCTGAATTTACTGAACTGGCATTTGTCTCTGTTAAGTTGCAGGCCAGTGTCCTGCACTGTAAGACAGTAGCCAGTGTGGTGTCATGCTCAAACTGAGTTTTATCCCTCAGGATAATGTGGTGAGGCTGCTAACACTGTAGCTAACATCTTCTGAAAAGCAGATGGGGCTGAACCCAACCCATAGGGTACTCAGCAAAACCTGAAAAGTTGATTGTGAGTGATAAAAGCTATTAGATCTCAACTTATTTTGTGCATGGGCAGTTGGAAATATGCTAACTCACTGCACCTGTCAGGTGCGGTGGAGGAGAGTGAGGCGAACCCAATGCGCAGACTCATGCTGATAGCTCCAGGAAAAAACTAATTTATTAAAATAAACAAAAACAAAAGCTGAAATGGCAGCAAAACGAAACTACATACAAAACATTAACAAAATCATGTAGAGTCCTGGAGAACTAGAGTATGACTGTATGCCCTCCTTCTTTGTCCTGTCAGGAACTGCATTATGACTCAGCACAAAACACACACACAGGTCTCTGTTTAGCTGGCAGATTGTGCCAGACTATTTTTAGAAGCTTTATATTTAATTTCTGTTTGAGATGGATGGAGGGTGGATCAGTGACAATAATATGGGCTGTTGGGGATTACCATGGTGATAGGAGCTGTCTTCCTATCAGCAGTGATCAATACTGACCATCAGCACCACTCAGAGACAACCTCATTCAGTAACATGATATGAGTCTAATACCAGAAAAAACAGACCTATTGATGAGTTGGAATAAATGTTTTTTGTTCTCCCTCAATAAAAAGCAAAAATCTTTCCTGTAATCTTCTTCAGAAAAAACAAAACATTGTCATATTGAATACACAATTTAAATAAGGCTCAGGATGTTGATCATAAGAATGTTACACAACAAGGCAGTTTAGGAACAAAGTTTTATTGTACACTGAAATTGCAAATGTGCAAGTTTTCAGTTTGCCATCAGTCTGTAATGAAAGGGGAGCTGTTAATAGAAGTTTTTTTTAAGTTGTAGCATGAAGAAGCACCCCTTTTTATTACCTCTGACCTACCGTCATCTTTCACCAACTGTTTTCTGAAAAGTTCAGTCTGAAGTGAATCTTGATTGTTTTGGGACATGTGTATGCACTTGTGGACATCCAATCAGTTATTCACAGATTGTTTACATGCTTTCCTAAAGCTTGTGAAGAAAAACCATGAATTCTTGCTGAAATGAGATACTGTATGTCAGGATCGCAGGACACGGAAAAGAACCCTGAGTGCAGACTCATAGTAAAATAAACTAATTTATTAACTAAAGAAAAATAACAAAACAAAAGCTGACGGGGCAGCAAACAAAAACCAATAAGCACGGCAGGACAAGACATCAGGGAACCAAGGCACGGAGACAGCTACAACCAACAAATGACAAACAATGAACCAGCGGATAGTGAGAGAAGTGACCGGGTTTTTGAATACTGAGGGTGACGAGGTAAGTAGAAACAGGTGAGTGGGGATAATTACGGACAGGTGGAGATGGGCGTGGCAAGGAGGGCAAAAGAGTGACGGGGGAGGAGTGAATACTGAGCAGGAACACAAACAGGAAAAACCAAACTGAAAAACTGAAACTCAATTCTGGAAATAGAAACAATCCCAAGAATAAATAAAGAAAACAAAACCGAAAACACAAAAATCCAAATTCTCACACTGTATGTTTATTTGACAAAGCCTGTTGAAATCTGATAAATGATTATTAATTATTATTTGTGTGCAAATATTTAATTTGAAAATTAGTCAAGGGTTTTAACAAAATTTTTCTCTTTTGTCTTACAGGAGAACTGTGCTCAGTTGTGGGTGAAATAATCTTTGGGCAGATTGTCAGGACATGAAACATCTGCTCTTTGCTCTCTTTTTCTCTTGACCAATCTTTATCTTTCAGCAGGTTCATAAGTACTGGTAAGTCACATCCAAGAATAACATCCACAGGTAAGTTTTCAACCACACCAAAAGTCAATTAATAGGATTGTTTATCAATGATAAAAATTACATCAGCTATCTCCATGAACACACAAAATGTCTAATTGTCTGTTATAATCCACATGGCCTCCAGACACCAAACTATGGTTTCTCAAACACATAACACTACCAGTGTCCAACAGAGCAGTCACAAGTTGATCATTAACAGTCACAGTTCTGTAATGCTGGACACTCATGTCTTTATCTCCACCAGGCACAAATTCAGGCCAGGGTGGATAGCATGCTCCAGTGACCTTAGCTTTGAATATAGGACACACAAAGTCCTTCCAGTCTGTTGTTGGTTGGACACAGTGTTGGTGGTACCTGGAAGATCATTACCGCTCTCCCTCTTGGCAGATCTTGGCTGAAAGGACTGGCCTGTTGGTTGGTGAGTTGCACTAGTTGAATGTGTAGATGATCCTTCCCTCCTGGCATTAACATACTGTGCAGCCAATTTTGCAGCTTCCAGTGCCTCTGATGGCTCATGCTCTTTCACCCATGTCCTCACCTCAGCTGGTAACACACTGCTCCAGAAAAATGGTCTCACCAATCTCCTTCTTGGTATGCTGTTCAGGCCAAATCCAATGTCTGTAGAAGCTCTTCAGACAGTAGTAGGTCTTAGTGGGGTGCTCACCAGGTGGTACTGAGCTTGGTTGAAACTGCCACCTGTAGTTCTCAGGGAACTATCAGATTTGGTCAGCAGTTCTTCCTTCAGGTATTTATGGCAGTGGACCTTCTCCTTATTCGTTGTAGTGTAGAATCTCCAGCACCTTACCAGGTAACAGCGGGACCAGTCAGCAGGCTTTTTCACTTTTTAGCTATTCCCATGTGTTGGCAATTTGAATTGAATTGGATTTGGATTTGAATAATGCTTCCTTCCAGTTTTTGCCTTCCTACCTCTAACACCTTATGTCACAGGGTTCTTTCACAAAAGAAAAAAACATTTTTTTAAGTGTAAATCCAAGTCCTTTAACAAACCCAATGGTAGGTTATAAATGTAATAGGTGAGAGTATTTTTTTTTCTCTCTCTTCACTGTATCTACTTCACACACTGACTCTCCAGCACCTTTTAAATATATAGTCCCTCACACAAACCACAACAAGTCTTAATTCTTTGCAAGAAAACAATCTTTACATTTTCTCAAGTAAAGTACATTTAGTTTGAGTGTAATTTAAATAAATATAAATGAACAATTTTGTTCACTTTCTTTTGTTCAGAACCGCTTAAATAAACCATAAAAATAAGAATAAAATGCTAAATCAATTTACACAAAGTCACACGAACATGAAAACAAGAAACACGAAACAAGAAAACGTTGAAATTCAAGTTGTGATTTAAGATATGCTTTCCTGAACTGAACCTCCAAAGTGCAGCCTTGGATGTTCTTGTGGGACAGAATTGTGCTGATGAAAGTTTGACAGAGCAAAAGGGCTGCTCCATCACATTATGCTCCTCTAGTGGTTCTTTTTCTTCCTTTCACCCTTAAATTGCTTCTCCAGGTGCTGGAGTTGCCAGGAGGATGGAACTGCCAGGCAAGTAAGGGTTATTGTTTTGTTAGTGAGTATGGCTCACAATTAATACAATTTTTTTTTCTGTAAAATTTGCCATTAAATTATATTAAAAAGTAATTCAAGTTTTTTTTTTTTACCAACTATTAAATAGTTGGTGTGAAGAAACAAGTTGCTGCGTATCGATGAAGCATTTCAGCCACGATGTAGAGGAATTTGATATGTCTAGGTGTCATATGGATGAGGTTGTCTCAAACGGCTGGCATGGCACTCAGGGACAACTGTGAAATACTCCGGTGTGGTGAGGACTTGAACTGGCATGGACAATGCTCCTCCTAGTTTCCCCCTGTAATACTGGGGCGCAAAGTTTTAAAAAACTGGCCATGACACACTGAATCAGATAATAGGCATCATCGTGTGCCAGCAGGTCGGTGCAATCCCTGAAAACACGCTACCTCCGAATTCTTCCATTGGTGATGTCCTCCAGCAGCACCAAAGCTGCCACTGTTCAACTATTATGCACAACTTTACGCTGCTATTTATGGCCATGTGTCATTATTTACACCTTGTCGACCTTAGAAATCATCACTTGATGTATTCTGAATTATTCTGCTGATCCAATACTTTTTTCTTCTCCGTAAAGTGACCCTTAGACAATTCACATGCATTTTATTTGTCTACACAATTCACATGCATTTTACATATGACAAAAATAAAGGAAACTTTTCATTGGATTCAGGTTGTTTTGATCATTTTTGAGGCGTGTTATACGCTATGTTGTGTGAGGTTAAATGTGGTTCACTTTCATCGTTTAGCTTTAAACCATAAATGCTCAAATTCATTGGGCAGGGTTCCAGCCTACTTGCTTCTGGTTCTGACTTCTATTGTTTTGTATGTTACAAAAAGTTTAACTCATCCACACACAAGCTCTACATTACTAACAAACTGGCATACACATTTATTCAATTTTCTTTAACATAAAATACTTTTTAAAAAATTTGATGTAGCAACCCCATTTTTGGTAGCGACCGTACTTATGTCTAGAGCAGGGGTGGGCAATCCTGGTCCTCGAGGGCCACTATCCTGCATGTTTTTCTTGTTTCTCTGCTCCAACACACCTGATTTGAATCAATGGGTGATTAACAGGCTCCTGTTGAACACAAAGAGGTGATTTAACCACTGAATCATGTGTGTTGGTGCAGGGAAACAAAGGAAAACATGCAGGATAGTGGCCCTCGAGGACCAGGGTTGCCTACCCCTGGTCTAGACGCAGCCACACACCAAAATGGAAGTTGATATGGTGCTTATTTTTAAGCTCACAAATGAACAGGACAGATGGATGGAGGGTATTTCCAAGTCCCCTCTTCGCATTCCCACAGGGGACAAAAATAGATTATTTATTTATTTATTGGTAGCTATTTAAAAATAGGTTTGGACTGAAGAAAATTATTTTTGTGCTGAATACAAGAAAATGCAAACCCTAAACAAGATGAAATCCTGGAGGCTTTTCCAGGACTGCATAGATGGGAAGAGTAAAAATCCAAACTCTGAATGCAGCTTTATGTGAAATATTAAATTAAAGACCTGTCATTCCTTAAAGAAAGCATATAAGTTTTAGACTGAGCCTATCTCATAATGAGAAACAATGGTGTTACAGCCATTTTGGTCAAATCTTCAAAATGCCGTTATGTGGGGTCTCTCGTGTTATCAGAAGTGTCACCCTCAGAGTGTGTGTTGTTAATGACTCTCAGCTACTACCACATCAAACCTGAGCTCAACATCTGTCAAACTGACTCAGGTTGATTGTTGTGTTGGTCAATGATCTGTAGCGGCCACATTATGGATATTTTAACAAACTCACCCAATTACATTATCACCTGCCTTTCATGGTTGCGCAACAACAAATCTGGAGCTGGTTCTGGTTGATTTTGGTTGAGTTGTTTGAGGCCTGTCTCAGGGTGTCAGTCAGTTCACATCAGCTCTGTGAGGAATTTATTACCCGCCTGCTAATTGATAAGTGTCCTGCCCTAATGAGTGTGTGTGTGTGTGTGTGTGGTTGTGGTGGTGGTGGTGGGGGTTACAAATAATGCATTCAGTGGTATATGTACAAATGCTTCTACACACGGTTGCAGACATAATCAAGGAGGAACATCAAGGTTGGACAGAAACATAAAATCTCTTAAAAATAGGACACAAAATAACAAAAACTTTTAAACTGCAGATAAAATTTATACAAAGATACAAAACAATTACAAAAACTGAAAACATGATGCAGAAGATCCGAACTGAATTAAAAAATTACCTGAATGAGACACAAAAACAACCAAAGTCATGAACTAATACATTAACATATTTATTAAAATTTAGAAACTTAAATTATAAACATTCGTGTTGATTTACTGCCCCCTGCTGGACACCTTTATAACAAACTCCTCTTTTATTCAGTCTGTTGGAGCTGAACATGTTTTTTTGCTCTTATTTTAAATTTACTTAATAACTTTTTTGTGTCAAATCGTAGACCAGCTTTCAATTATTTAGGTTTAGTTTTTGTTTTTTAGTTTAGTCTCTAAGTAGCCTTACATTCTCCGGTGATAAATATATGTCTAATTCCCATCATAAGTTTAAAACCGCAGATCCATTTCATTTTTGTATGTCTCTACAGTTTTGTTATTGACAGAAAACTAAATAATCATAATAAAACATAAACAAATGGGTCCTCAAGTAATCTGTTGAAGGAAAGAATTTAAGAAATTCACTTCACAACATGGAAACATAACATAATAAATATTTATTGCTCCTCTGTGCGTTATAATTCAGGATTTTATTTTTTATCTTGATTTGTTTTCTGTATAAACTGACCCAGGATAAGCCATAGATTTTAATGTTTACAACTTAAATCTAGATGTTATCCTTTTTTTTGAAAGAAGTTGGTTTTGTGTTGCTTCTGAGAGCTGATAAAAAAGGTTGTGTTCAGTTTGTTTTTTGTTTCCAGTCCTAAAGTTGTTGTTTTGTTCTCCTTTTTTTTTAAATGTTCCATTTCCACACAGCCAAGTGCCACAAGTATGATTCCTTCACCTCACAGCCCAGAAACAATCCTTGGAAATGACTCCCACCCAATCCCCCTCTGCCCCCCTGATACCAGGAAATTCCCTTGGTTCTGTCAGTGAGGACCGGAACGGCTCACCTCCTTCCATCCTGAGGCCAAATCTGTCCCTTTATTCTGCTGCAGCAATGTCAAACAAATAATCTAATACTTAATAGATGAATGAAGTGAAGTAAAGTGAAGGGAAATTTATTTATATAGCACTTTTCAACATCAAGGCGATCAAAAGTGCAAATAAAAAGCTCTGTTCTGTGAAGGTTCATTGTTTCCTGTAGTTTTCCATCTTTATGTTCCAATTTTGTGAGTTCCTGCAGAAAAACCAAGTCAGATCTGATCCTGGATTGGATTTGAATCCTGTCAGAGGAGGAGCTGAACCCTCTGCTGGTGCCCCTCCTCCTCTTCCTCCACCTCTTCCTCCCTGTGCCTCCTGTTTAAAAGCAGCCGGGGGGTCGAGCAGGAGCCCATTCTGCAGACATGACCGCGGTGGGACAGCTGCTTCTGGTTCTGGGCTTGCTGGTGAGCGCTCACTGTGAAGTGAGAGCACGAGACCCCGGAGAGGAGGAGGAGGAGGAGGAGGAGCTGGGAAGAAGACAAGGGGTGATGGAGACCCCCCTGATGGGAGGAAGAGGAAAGTCTACATCTCGAGCCGGGTGAGTCACACAACTGAGAGGAGCTGAAATAAAAAACAGTAACGTACATTTAAAAGTGATCAATGCTTCATCATCAAACACCTCCTGCAGTCTTTAGGTCCTGGAATCCAGAATAAAAGATTTTTGCTGTTTTAGATTTGATCATTTCACTTTAAACTAGAGAAAACTGTAACAGAATCAAACTCTTATTGACTGAAGTCTGATTTTACAGGTTATATTGAGACGTTCAGTTTAAATAATATGATGCTTCAGCCAGCAAAACAATAGTATCTTTGTTTTTAAATCAGTTTGTAGAAATTTTACATCTTTCTCAGGATTTTTGTATCCATGAGGTTATTTCAGACCTCTGTGGTAAGTTTGAGTCTGTGTGGTTTTTCCTCATGTTTTTATAATTTGTCATCTCGGTCATCATTTAGCATCTGTTTGTGGTGAGGAAATGCTTTATCATTTTTAGTTACTCTGCGTCTGATAAAAAACAGTCCTTTCTTCTGACTCACTCTGGTTTTTATCTCCTCCTCAGCTGTTTGTTTGTTTGGGAGCAGATCTGAATTAATAAACTTCTAATCTGGAGGTAATGTTCTAAGTTAGGTGGCAAAATGTTCCTATGGAAATTAACAGGTATTTATAGGAATAAACGGGAACAAACTTGTAATATAAAATACTGAAGGTTGACCCTTAACAGGGATTTTAAATATATTTGAGGAATATATATATATATATATATATATATATATATATATATATATATTATATATTATATATTTTAGCATAATTTTGACAGAAAGAACCAGTCAGATTTTATCCTCCTGTTTGTGTGACTTTGTTGTGTTTCTGTCTCAAAATATAAACTTCTCTTTTTTGTTTGTTTTCTCTTGTTTGTATTTTGGTGGATGTGAATTCATTTGGCAGACCATTTTTGGAGTGATTTTAAACAATTTTGTGAGATGTTTTATATCCGATGAGTTATTTAATTTATGTCACATCTTGTCAGATTCTTCTGCACATTTTGTTTTCATCTTATCTGCTGAGTTTCCACCTCTCGTTTGTTGTTAATGGCACATCTGGTTGTGTTTCTTCTCCTGCTGTGTCATGCTTCCTAACTTTAAGAACGTGCATGTTTTTAACATCTCAGTCAGATCATGTATTTGTTGTAACGCTTCAGGTTTTAAATCCTTGATGCTGAGACTCCTCCGGAATATTTTTGTTCCAGCTGAACTTCCTGTGACCCGCAGACTAAAATCTGAGGATTAAATATTTCTGTGGCTTTTCTCTGAGCACGCGCTGTCATTATCCTAAGTCACATCCACACATTAAACTACCGATTGTCAGATAAAGGATTCCTCGAGGCTCCTAGAAAAACAACCCTCTATTAGTTTTGCACTGACCCCCAACTTTAATGACAGTGTTCACAAATTGGCCTCCTTGTGCTCTAATGAGAAGCAGGTTTGGAGAATTTTCTAGATTTTTAAGCTTCAGGGTTGCCTCAGGAGTCTGAGGTTTGATTAGTAATAGCAGACTCTGTGTTTGTGTGTGTGTGTCTTGGGGGGCTTTTACATGCTTCAGAGGTCAACAGGTAGTTTTTCTTGCTTTACAGCAGAGGAGGTAATCTAAATGAGTTAAAACAGAATTTTTGAGCAGCTTCTAAATAAGGACCACAAAACTGTGTGTTGTAAATAAGAGGTCCCTAACCTTTGGGCTGCGGACCGGTACCGGGCCGCACAGAAAGAATAATTAACTTACAGTATTTCCGTTTTTTTTTTTTTTTAAATGTCTGAACAACATTTATTTTGAAAAATGACAGGATTCTCTCCACTACATTTGTCTATGACTCACTCTTGATGCATGTCAAAACACTCATCTAGGTCATGTGATACGTTACCGCTAAAAACAAACACACAAGCAGCAAAATGAGTAAAAAACAAACGTCTCTGGAAGCCCTAGATCTCATTACTGAGAAACAGGCACAGGGCTCCCACTGATTCAGTGTTATGGTGAGTTCTATTCTTTGTGCACCTTATATTTGTGGTGTATCTTATTTTAAAGGGCCTGTTTAAACATCACCATATTGACCTGCGAACATTAGGGGGAGGAGAGGGTGTTAATCATGTTGATAACGCAATACCAAGACACAACTAACAAAGCTGCAAGTACACGTTGGATTTATGTTTATTATGTTTTAAAAATACCCCCTTTTCATGCCAGATTTATCATTTTATATTGTGTCACAGCTCCATCTGTTCCTGCCACGCCTCTTGTCTCTAGTCATGCCACAGCCACTTAACTTCCTACTCCCAGTTTCTTGCCACGCCTCAGTTTCCATGACCACGCCATTAGCCTCATCTGTTTCACCTGTTCCTGTCTCCATATATACTCACAGCTCCCAGTACTCAAGCGCCAGATTATTGAAAGCCTCAGAGCCAGTAAATGTCCAGCGTTATATTCTCGTTCATGCCTGATCTCGATCCTTGCCTGTTCCACGACCATCGTCTCTTGCCTGCTCCCTTCCTGATATTGTTTTGGACTCTGACCTCTCGTTGCCGACCTCGCTTCGCTCACCTGGACCTCGCCCTTTGGATTTGCCCTCTCTGGTTTTGGCTTCAGACCCCTGACCCACCGGTAACGACCTCACGCCTGTACCTGGACTTTCCTTCTCGCCTCAGCCCCTTTCAGACAAGCCTGTCTGCAACTAGCTACCAAGCTAAGGAGGACTTACCTGTTCTGATCCCAATCCACGACGGTCACGTGAGTGCGCTGTTCAGAGCCTCTGGTCCCGCTCGTAGTCTGTCCATAATAAAATCCTTAAAACTTCGTTACTGTGTTGCGAGTCTGAATCCTGTCAAGTCCTGCCTTGTCAGATTAATCTGAAATGGATTAAAGCAGAAATGGATTCGGACGAACAACGCTGGCGAAACAAGGTGGACGGAGCTATTTCCGGGTTACAGGTTAACGTCCAGGAAGTGACGCGGTTACTCTACTATCTGTCGAACCCCAGAGTAGACGCCGCTGCTCAAGTTCCCGCGGCTACTACTCGTTCATTTGTTTCACCCATGCATGAACCAAAGCTTCTGCCTCCCGAAAACTTCTCCGGTGAGTCAATTCAATGCAGACCGTTTTTGACTCAGTGCGAAATCCACTTTCAACTCCAGCCGTCGTCTTTCCCGTCTGAGAGAGCAAAAGTGGCTTACGTTGTTTCGCTTCTGTCTAGTCGAGCGAAACTTTGGGGCACGGCGGCGTGGCAACGAGATGCTTTATATTGCTATGCATACAAGGACTTTGCTGCGGAGCTTCGCAGGGTTTTTGACCCCATAGCACCCGAACGTGAGGCGGCACGCAGGTTTTTCTCCTTGAGGCAAGGAAGGAGAAGTGTCACTGAATTTATTATTGACTTCCACACGCTTGCTGCTGACAGTCATTGGAACGAATCTGCTTTAACCGATGTGTTTTTTCAAGGCCTTAAGGAGGAGATTAAGGATGAGCTGGCTACTCGAGATCGTCCTACAAGTCTACGAGAATTAGAGGAGCTGGCTACCAGGATCGACATACGACTATCAGAACGATGGCGGGAGAAACAAAATAGCCTGTTCTTCAGGAGTCGTATGGAGGTTGTCAGGCCCCCTGTACCCTGTGAGCCAAGCAACTCGGCTGGAGCAGTATCTATGGAGGAACCTATGCAGCTTGGGAGGGCCAAGTTATTCACGGAGGAGCGTAACAGGCGAAGAATGGGCAACCTTTGTTTCTACTGCGGAGCCAAGGATCACGTTGTCAGGAGTTGTCCGGTAAAAGACCAGGCTCAGTAGGATCCAGGAGAGTCCTGCTGAGCCCAGTAAGTCGTCGAAGATTCTCCTCCATGCTCATGCTGCCAGCAGAGTTGTCTGTCCAGGGTCAGAAAACCTCTACCAAGGTATTCATAGATTCCGGAGACGACTCTGAGTTCATTGATGAGACTTTTGCAAAATCCCTTGGGATTGAGATTGTTCCCTCCCATAACGATCATAAGATCACTGCTCTCGATGGTCATGTCCTGGCTCAGGACAACAGTGAGACTAGTCCTGTTCAATTATCAATCTGTGGCAATCACCATGAGACATTAAAGTTTTTTGTTATTCATTCCTCTGATCTGCCTGTCATCTTAGGAGCAACCTGGCTAACCACGCACAACCCAAGGATTGACTGGGTCAAGAGGGAGATCACTGGATGGGCAGAGAGGTGTTCTGAATCATGTCTGCTAGACGCCGTCCTGGACTCTAGCCCATCAAGTGACAAACCCGAGGACTACCCTGATATCTCCAAAGTACCTCCTGAATATCTGGACCTGAAGAAGATGTTCAACAAAGTTAAGGCTACTTCATTACCCCCTCATCGACCTTATGACTGCCCTATCGATCTTCTTCCTGGTTCTGCCCCTCCTCGTGGTAGATTGTTCTCCTTGTCTCGCCCAGAACAGGAAGCGATGGCAAAATACATAAAGGAAAGTTTACAGGCAGGCATAATTAGACCTTCTGTGTCCCCAGCTGGGGCAGGGTTTTTCTTCGTGGGGAAGAAGGACGGGTCACTTAGACCTTGTATTGACTACAGGGGCCTCAACAACATTACCATCAAAAATAAATATCCATTACCACTTATGTCATCTACTTTTGACTTAATCCAGGGAGCAAGGGTTTTCACAAAGCTAGATTTACGAAATGCGTACCACTTAATCCGCATTAGAGAAGGTGACGAGTGGAAGACCGCCTTTAACACTCCCTCAGGAAACTACGAATATTTGGTGATGCCCTTTGGTCTTACCAGTGCTCCAGCAGTCTTCCAATCTTTGGTTAATGACCTCCTGAGAGACATGATCAACCAGTTCATCTTCGTGTATCTCGATGACATTCTCATCTTTTCTCGTGACCTCGTTTCCCATAGAGATCATGTCAGAAGAGTACTTTTGAGACTCCTACAGAATAAGTTATTTGTCAAAGCTGAGAAGTGTGAATTCCATCAGACTTCCACTTCATTCTTAGGGTTTAATATCGCCCCCGATCAGGTCTCCATGGATCAGGCCAAGGTTAAGGCCATTCAGGAATGGCCAGTTCCTCAGGACAGAAAGGCTTTACAACGTTTTCTAGGGTTTGCTAATTTTTATAGAAAATTTATCAAGAGTTTCAGCCAGGTCGCAGCCCCACTACATGCACTGACTTCAATAAAGACCCAGTTTGTCTGGAATCAGGATGCTCAGGTCGCTTTTGACCATCTCAGAGAGCTGTTCACGATGGCACCCATCCTTCACTCACCAGACGAAACAAAACAATTCATTGTTGAAGTGGATGCTTCAAGCTCGGGAGTTGGGGCTGTGTTAAGTCAGGTTTTCGACAACAATCAACTGCATCCATGTGCTTTTTTCTCTAGAAGGTTGACCAGCGCCGAACAGAACTACGATGTGGGCGAAAGAGAGCTTTTGGCCGTCAAATTAGCCTTGGAGGAATGGAGGCACTGGTTAGAGGGAGCCAGTGAACCTTTCATCATTTGGACAGACCATAAAAACCTGGAGTACCTTAAGACCGCTAAGAGACTGAGTTCTCGTCAGGCCAGGTGGGCTCTGTTCTTTTCTCGTTTTTCTTTTCAACTCACCTATAGGCCTGGCGAAAAGAATACCAAGGCGGATGCTCTCTCTCGGATCCACGAAGGAAAGGAGATGGAAGAGGAACCCGGGTCAGAGGAGTTCATCCTGCCACGAACCGTGCGCCTATCCATCACTAAGTTGGAGGAGGACCTCCGTCAAGCTCTTCAGGAACACCCATCTCCATCAGCCTGTCCCTCAAACCGGATGTTCGTTCCCCCTGAACTAAGAACCAAAGTTTTAATGTTCTGTCATAACTCTAAGATATTCTGTCACCCAGGCATCACCAAGACCCTGTCCGTGGTGAAATCACAGTTCTGGTGGGAGACCCTTAACAAAGACGTCCGAGAGTTTGTGTCTGCCTGCCCCCAGTGTGCCCAAGCCAAAGTGTCTCGTCGCCGCCCAGCGGGATTGCTACGTCCCCTTCCGATACCCTTTCGACTTTGGTCCCACATTGCCATGGACTTCATCACGGGTCTGCCCGCGTCCTCGGGTAATTCAGTTATTTTGACGATCATTGATCGCTTTTCTAAGATGGTTCACCTTGTCCCTTTAAAGAAGCTTCCCACGTCTAAAGAACTTGCTGAGATCATGTCAAGGGAAATTTTCAGGCTCCACGGCATCCCTAAAGATATTGTTTCGGACCGTGGACCACAATTTATTTCTAAGTTTTGGCGGGAGTTTTGCAACCTTCTGGACATCTCAATCAGCTTGTCTTCAGGTTTTCATCCCCAGACGGATGGACAGTCGGAATGGGCCAACCAGGAGATTGAGACTAAGCTTCGCCTTCTGTGCTCCACCGAACCTGCTAAGTGGTCAAATAACCTACCTTGGGTGGAGCATGCTATGAACTGTTTGCCCTCTTCTGCCACAGGTCTATCACCGTTTTACACGGTTTATGGATACCAGCCTCCCGTCTTCACCCTCGAGGAGAGAGCGGCTGGGGTCCCTTCGGCGTTTGCTGCAGCCCATAGGTGTCGCCGAACCTGGACCAGGGCCCGAAAAGCCCTGTTAAAGATGTCGGCGGTGTACTCCTGCACAGCAAACCGGAGGAGATCCAAGCAGCCAGAGTACCAGCCTGGGCAGAAGGTGTGGCTGTCCACCCGAGACCTATCTCTGAAGGTGGAATCAAGGAAACTCGCACCCAGATTCATCGGCCCGTTTCCAATCTCCAAAGTCATCAACCCTGTCGCCGTCAAGCTTCAGCTACCAAGGACCACCAGATTCCATCCATCCTTCCACGTGTCCCGTATCAAGCCAGTGAAGACGTCTGGACTCATTTGCTCCTCCAGACCCCCTCCACCCGCCCGGTTCATCGAAGGCGGCCCAGCCTATACAGTCAGGAGACTCATCCGTTCCAGACGTTGGGGCCGCCAAATACACTACCTGGTGGACTGGGAGGGATATGGTCCCGAAGAACGTTCCTGGGTTCCTGCAAAGGACATTTTAGATAAGTCTCTCATCCGAGACTTCCACAGGGCTCATCCGGGTCAACCAGGCGGCCCGTCAGGAGCCGGGCCCTTAGTGGGGGGCTCTGTCACAGCTCCATCTGTTCCTGCCACGCCTCTTGTCTCTAGTCATGCCACAGCCACTTAACTTCCTACTCCCAGTTTCTTGCCACGCCTCAGTTTCCATGACCACGCCATTAGCCTCATCTGTTTCACCTGTTCCTGTCTCCATATATACTCACAGCTCCCAGTACTCAAGCGCCAGATTATTGAAAGCCTCAGAGCCAGTAAATGTCCAGCGTTATATTCTCAATCATGCCTGATCTCGACCCTTGCCTGTTCCACGACCATCGTCTCTTGCCTGCTCCCTGCCTGATACTGCTTTGGACTCTGACCTCTCGTTGCCGACCTCGCTTCGCTCATCTGNGACCTCGCCCTTTGGATTCTCCCTCTCTGGTTTTGGCTTCGGACCTCTGACCCACCGGTAACGACCCTACGCCTGTACCTGGACTTTCCCTCTCGCCTCAGCCCCTTTCAGACAAGCCTGTCTGCACCTAGCTACCAAGCTAAGAAGGACTTACCTGTTCTGATCCCAATCCACGACGGTCACGTGAGTGCGCTGTTCAGAGCCTCTGGTCCTGCTCTTAGTCTGTCCATAATAAAATCCTTAAAACTTTGTTACTGTGTTGCGAGTCTGAATCCTGTCAAGTCCTGCCTTGTCAATATTGTTGTATTTATCTGCCACACCTTTAAAGGCTGGTCTGTGAAAATACTGTCTGATAATGAACCGGTCTGTGGAGCTAAAAAGGTTGGGGGCCACTGTTGTAAATGATAAACTAAGTATGAATTAACCATGAACTAATGGTGAACAAGACAACAGTTTTTATTCTATGTTTTGTCATTGGGAAAAGCTTAGTTCATGGTTTCCTACACCTTTTGACTTCTGAGACTCATGCTGAGTTCATATTAATACATGTTTATTTCATAGTTAATTCATGATGAGTTTATGGTTATTTCATGGTTAGTTCATACTTAATTCATGGTCAGTTCTGGTTAATTTCTGGTTAGCTTATGTTAGGTCATGCTTAGTTCATGTTAGATATGATTAGTTCATGGTTAATTCATGATTAGATATGGTTAGATAAGATTAGTTCATGCTTAGTACATGGTTTGTTCATGCTTAATTCATAGTTAATTCAGACTTAGTTTATCATTAGTTCATGGTTAGTCCATATTTTAGAACACACATTTTTGTGGCCTGCATTTGGAGCTGCTACCTAGACTTTCTTTTTAATTACAGACTGAAGGAAGGAAATGTAGAAAAATCTTCAATGTTTGTTCTGAATGATAAAAAGGGTCACATTTACTCTTCTGAGATTAGTCAGACTTTATTAAATAAAGAGATAATCTGAGCAGATTAAAAGGCTGAGTTGCTCAGAGCTGATGAAGTCTATCGTCTGTCTTCAGAGGGAGGATGAAGCAGGAGGAGGCAATAAATTTTGCTGTCGGAGAATCTAAAGATATGAAAACATCTGATCTCATTGATTTGATCTGAACTCAAGAGAAAAAGACTGGCTCGGTCACAAAGACACAGAACCATCCCTCTCATTCACAAACTCAAAGAAAACAACTCATCGCAAAAAGATTAAATAAACCCAAACGGAAAAAGTATATAATTTTAAAGGCACTAAAACAACCAGAACACACAAATATACTGATCTATAATCAGACATGTAAAGGCAACACCAAAACTAATAAACATCAATTATTTCCATGACGTCTGTCACAAAGTGTTAAAAATAAACAGAGATATAAATCAAGAAAATAAAGAAAAATGAGAAAAAAGAAAGTTGGATCTTTTCACTGTAACACGAACAACAACATTAGAAAGCTGCCAACTCTGTCAGAGCGATGGCAAATATAAACTTTAAGTGATCAGTTTGCAGTCTGACGTCTCTTTCTGTTTTATAAGGCTGTGTTAAAATAATGATGAATGAAAAGAAACCAAAATTAAAAACATTTTAAAAGGACTTCGACCTCCTGGATTCTGACAAAACAAAGAGATGAAAAAAGGAACAAATTAATCCAGAAGAAGAATACAATCAGCAGCAGCAACAGAGCTGAACTGTCAATCCTGCAGACCTTAACTCTGTAGACCTGAACCCTGCAGACCTGAACCCTGTAGACATGAACACCGCAGACCTGAACCCTGTAGGCCTGAACCATGCAGACCTGAATCCCGCAGACCTGAACCCCGCAGACCTGAACCCCGCAGACCTGAACCCCGCAGACCTGAACCCCGCAGACCTGAACCCTGCAGACTTCTGCTTGTGTCCCTCAGGATGGGTCCAGGTCTTTGTCAGAAGCAAAGTTCTGAAGGCTCACACACTAAAACGACTGAACGTCTGAGATGCCACAGCTGCTCGCTGATGTTCACAAACTCTGGAGTTAATTTAATAAAACGTTCAGGATGTGAGGAGTTTTTAGCCCTCCTCCTCTAAACGTCAAGACTGACAGAATTAAATGAAACCTCCCGAGCTGCTGTTTGTGTTGGATCAAAAACAACAACAACCAAAAAAGACAGAATGTCCATCAGGCTGGCATATTTAACATCAAAAATCTACATGTGGACAAAATGTCTTCAAAGGTCATTTAATCTACAAAAACAAAAAAAACAGAAATGATGGATGACCATAGTGTGATAATAAAATTAAAAGTAAAAAAATGCAACGAAAAGAAACAAAGAAGGCCAACAAAGGAGGAAAATGACAAACACAAAAAGACCAAAGAAGGATAAAAAATTACTGCAGAAAGATGCAAAAACAAATTAAACCCAACCTGAACACAAGCAGAGGCAAAATCCTGCAGACAGATAGAAAAAACAAACAGAAGAGATCCAAATGTTTACTAAGTAATGGAATGAAAACAAATAAAAAATAAATGCTCTTATTGGGTGTAAAATGGTCTCAAGATGACTGAAAAACTGATGACTTAATGTGAAAACTCATAATGACTCCACTGATTTAATCCTGAAAGCCTCAGGATTTAAAAACACCAGAGTGGCAGGAGGATGGCACTGCAAAACGCTTCTGAACAATAAAAATCACCAAATAAAAATCAGTTCAGAATTCACCTCTGAAGATGGAAAATAACCACACAGAGACAAGTAACAGCAAAGGGTTCAACATGGTCACAAAGTTTCAAGAAAAATAAGTTAAATCTAACAAATAAAACAACAGGTTCATGAGGTAAACAGCCAGGACAAGAAAAAAACTCGCTCCAGAACACCTCCCTGGGGAGGCGTCCAGGGGACAAAAAAATCAAAGTCATAGAATAACTGACTTTTATTAAACTGTGTCTCCAGTCTGAACTGTGGAAGCTCACAGATGGGAAGACAAACATCTTTAGCTATTAGAAATCCAGCTGTTTTGTTTTTCAAACATTTTAAAATTTATTTTAGAAGATGAGTAGAGCAAAGTAAAAAGGGTAATGACTGACAAAAATCCTAAAAAGGTTTCATCAGAGTGCCTCCTGATATTTGGAATTAAACATTAAAATGATAAATTTATTGAAAATATTGAGTTCATTAATCATTAGTGATGAAAATGTGATGTTTGCTTTTAAAACGATGCTCCTTTGTTCCTCAAGTTAGAGCTTAAAGTGCTTTTTTATGGAAACGTAGGTCATTATCCTTTCCAGGAAAATAAGCCCATTAATCACAGAACTGATTCCTGTTAGACATCATGAAAAAACTCATGTGTGAGCCAAACAAAACATTTAGTTTCACTTAGTTCAGTCTGAGAGGACGAGGACTCGCGTTGGTCCGACTAAAGAGAAGTAAACAGAGCTCAGAGAGTTCCCTCAGTTGGAACAACACTGAACAGAGCAAAACTCGTCTCAGAGCTTCACAGATTAAAACCCGCAGGGATCAATTCTGCTCTGTCACATGTGGACCCACAGCGAGGCTCAGAGAACTTTGATCAGAACTAAAGAGCAGATTAAAGCTGAGCTATGGTTCTCTCAGCCCGATAGAACCAATGAAGATAAACGTTAAGGAGCCGTCCTGTGATGTTCCAGACTCTCAGGTCTCTGCTGAAACTCTCTGACTCATTTTTGCATGTGAGATTTTGAGAAGGGAGCTTCTTTCAGTCACGAGTTACAAACAGGCAGCAGAAACAACCTGCAGGGAGGAGACAGACTATCAGATCCATTCACGGGTTACAGAACAGTCAAATCTCTGCTCAGGCGGTTCTTTAAGGTCATTGTTCTTTTTACAGCGTCTTCTGCAGTTTAGGGACAAATAAAAAGGCTGTTTTTATGTCCTTTTTAGTGACAAATCTGTGAGACACATTCAGATTCATCTGCAGGAAACACAAACTTCCCTTTAAGTAACAGAAATGTAATTCTAAATTGAAGAATTAGATTTGAATAAGGATTATTTGAAATTCAGTTTAGGAATATCTGTTAAGTCTTTTAGAATCAAAACTCAACTTTTTCAGATGTTTGAGTCTGACTGAGTTTTAACTTATTGTTCTAAACTTATTAGGTTTAGTGCTTTAAAATTCAGGTTAGGGGAATTTTAAATGACCTCATGTTGTCTTGACAGTTAAGAAAATGGATCTGGGGGTTTCCAGTGAACCCACATGGAGTAGGACATGTTTGCAGGAGCTCAGTGGGTATGTGATTATAATATATTTAATTAACACTGACTGTCCAACACTTGCCCTGGCTTCATGTTTGAAGAGTTATCAGTACCTCTATGTCCTCTAAGTCTTATGTTTTTTTATTATTTAAAAGGACATCACTGACTGATGAGTGAACCTTCTTTGTTTTCTCTTTTCATATGGGACAAATTATTTACACATTCCCTCAGGTCATTTAGTAGTATGATCCAACGACGGATACTGACAGGTTTTGGTTTTGTTTTAATGTGGGGGGAGAACGCATCATTGCTCTAGTGCTTCTGTTGGGGTGTCCGTTCTGAATTTGTTAATTTAGTTCTAAGGGAAACCTACTCCCAATTTGTCTGAAATTATTAGCCTTCCCTTTTTTTCTCCTGTTTTCTTTATCATGTGGTAAAACTTTCCTATATATAAGCCTCAGCTGAAGAGTACTACAATACAGCCAGATACATATAAAGAATAAATGAATTTTAAAGCTTAATATGATCTTATCACATCACAGCACACCACTGAACTTTTACTCAATTTGAGATCCAGATGTTATGAACAAGGGTAGAAGCCAACTAAACTCCTGGCTCATCAGCTACGACAAATATCTGGATCCTGGAAAACACCTTGAGTTCAAACTGGTGCAGGAGTAACATCAGATCTACTGGAAATTAATAAACCTTTTGTGGAATTTTATTTGTGAATTTATTCATCTGCTTGCTCTCATGTTTCTGCAGACCTGATCTCCTTCCTCAGTGGCATTAACACTCGTGCTCCGTTTAGAACCTGGCCAAAGAACTGGATTCTCTCTACAACACGAACTGAGCTTGAGGCTGCAGTCAAATCTTTACAAACAGTAAAAGCCCACATCCAGATGGCTTCCCATATGAATTTTACAAAACCTTTGGGAAGCAGATGGCTCCATTTCTAATAGAGGTGTTTGAGTATCTTTATCAAGAACACTTACCCAAACCTTGAACCAGGTACTTTTAAAAAAGGGTAAAGACCCATTATTATGCGGTTCATATTGCCCCTCAGTTGGATACTAGCCAGGTACTTAAAAGCAGTTTTACCCTCAGTTATATCCCTAGATCAAATTAGGTTTATCCTCAATCGACATTCATTTTTCATCTCCTTAAAGTATTCGTTGAGGTTTACAATCCCTCCACAACCACTCTACCTGGGGGTTTAACTGCACTGGACACTGGAAAAAGTAGACAATAGAAAGGGATTATTTGTTTTAAATTTTGGGAAATTTAGATTTGCCTCCTGGATGTCCTCCTCTGGAGGTTTTCCAGGTATGTTCCACTGAGAAGAGACCCCGGGGCAGCCCCAGGGTTAAATATCCTCTGTGGTACACACAACGACCGAAATAAGCTTCAAAAAGGAAGGATTGTGCAGCACAACTCCATCAGAATCACATCAAGATGTTGATGTATGGGCTGTGTGTTTCTTATTTTGCTTGATTTGTTGAGACATCCATTAAACAAATAATGGATTTAATTCAGTAGTATTTCAATACCTCTGAATGTTTAATAAATAACATTGTTTTGATCAGTAAAGTGATTTGCACATTATGAGAAAGTGTCATAGCTAAATAAACCTCTTGATTGTGTAGTTAAAAGTTCAAGATCTTTCTGTCCCCATCTAAATAGTAGAAGGAGCTTGTTAGTTTAAGTGAGTGACTTCTTGTTTTTTGCTGGTTAAACTACAGTTTTATAACATTATACCAAGCCCCTAGGTGCCTCTGTGTTTATGTGAATAAACACATCTGTAAAGCTTGAGCAGGGTGCACCGGTGCACTATTTACAATCATAGTGTGTGTAATCCATGTAAGTGGTGTCTAACAATAATGTAAGAGCGACGATGAGCATCTGTTTTCTGCTTCACTTCCACCTTTATGTCTGATCACTTTTCATAACTTCTGTGGGTGTTTTGCTGCTCTGACCACAGCAGCTGTCACTCCTCTTAATGCTACAACACAATGTGCCAAACACAACCTTTTCACACCCACCTACCTTATTTAGGAGCCTCTTTAACTTGCATAAATTTGTCTTTATCTGCATGTCAACATGATTTCTGATCATGCAGAGAGGATAATCACACATGGACATATTTACATCTATTTACATATTTAAAGGGAGGTATGTCAGGGCTGGTGCCTCCTAAGTTGATGTACAAAGGAAATGTGCTCAGATTCATGTTGTGCTGGTGGAGTGTGTTTAAGGCGTGGCTGCAGCGGAGAGAAGAGGTTCAGGAAACAGAGTGGGATTAACTGGAAACAAGCCGTGGTGTGTTTCTAATCAGTAAAGCACTGTGTGAATCCTTGTGATCTAAAAAGCAGATGTGGTGGTGTATGTGGGGGAAGGAGCTATAACGGTGGTACACATGTATACACACAGTTTCATACATCTGGAATTTTTGATTTCAATAGAAAATCCACCAAGTCTTTGTAGATTAGGTCCTTACAGAATCTCAAACATGATGGTTGCAGACTATTCTTTTTTTTCTTTTCCATTCAAAATGTTTTTATTTATTTTCTTTATTTAATAAATTAGTTTTTGTTTTTGAAAAATGAGTCTGCACTCTGGGTTCGCCTCTGTTTCCACCCCTCATGACACAAAAGTGTTGGTTCTGTTTCTATTTCCAGAATTGAGAGAAAACTAAAAGATTTCTTTTTTTTATCAGTTTCACTAATGAGAGTCTTACTTTGGTAAAACCATGCGTCTTCTTTTTTTTGCTTTTATCATTAGATCTATTTTTAGTTGAGGCTAGTAATTACTAAAGTATTCCCATCAAATCAAGGCCAAGGCTTTCAAAAAACAGATTTATAGTCGAGCGTTAAAACAAGAAGTCATGTTCACATAGTTTTCGTGAATTTGTAGAGCTTGAAACACCTGAAATTTTTTATTTTAGTAATTAATTTGGAGTAAAGTTTGGGAAAAGGTTGCAGGAAACATCACATCCTCTGAGGTGGAAACATTCAGTTTGAAACCATGACTCTTCCCTCCACAAGAAGTGATGCAACAGGAAACATGAGGTTTTTTGAGTCAACATATTGAAACAATAAAAGAATAATCATCCAATTATCTATTTTTTCCTCCTGTCCATAGAAGAATCACACTCCGCAGAGCTTCAAAGATCCTAAAGAACAACCTGAAAAATACAAAAACAGCTTCATGCGTCATCGCTTTTAACGTTTTACATTTTCACTTTGTTTATTCCAGCTTTTTGATCCTAAAGATTTCCACTCAGTCAGAAAACACAAAACAACCCTCAAGGCTTTTGTTTCCCTAAATCAATCCACATCCAGATAAATCTGTGTAACACTAAAGATTTATTGTCACAATAAACAGAGACAAAACCAGAAGAAAACTGATCAGTGATGTGAATCAACTAAAGGTTTAATAAATCATCACAGCCTGATTCCAACAGACTTCAGAGAAATACGAAACTGTTCCTTAGAAGAAAACCGATTGAGTAAAACCACAAATATCTGCCAAACAACACAAACCCAACAGAAACATGGTGGATTTTAAAACAAAGCAGATGTTTAAAGCTTCCCTTCCAACAAACACTGAGGTGACACACAAGCAGGGAGTAAAAGTGCCAGAAGGAAACGCTGAGATAAACTCACACAAACCAAACAATGAGAAATAACAGCTGTCTGATTTCTGCTCAAACATCCCCACCACTTAACAGGAAGAACTAAACTCTGGATTTTGTCTGAGCCGCTGAAGGTTTTAAAACTGTGCGGAATAAAAAGTGTTTTATCCCACCCAATAAACTCACAGCACAGGTTGAAATATTATGTGTTAAATGTGTCTTTAAAAACATATAGTCCAGAATAGCTTTAAAATACCTATTATAGATAAAAACACCTCCTCCTTCTTATTCACACATTGGCCCATTTCACAGTTTTCCTGTATGCCCATGATACAGATGTGAACAAACCACAACATCAACAAAGCTGCACTGGTAATGCAAAAAAAAAAAAAACTAGCACTCCTTTAAGGAACGTACGTATATCCCCTGCTGCCTTTCATGACAGAGTTTTAGACTAAGGTCATCTTTAGATGTGAAATTACAGAGTTGTGTTATTTTTGCAGTTTTCGTGAACTCAGTAAAGCTGATCAGAGGGGATAGTCACAGATTATGTTTTCAAGGCAGTAGGGTTGTAGGTGTCAGCAGGTCTGTGAGGGAGGCGACGGGTTAGATCCTTAGGAACTGTCTTAAATGATTTGCTGAGTAGAATGTTGCGGCTGCTCAGTTTGAAGAAAACATTAAACAAAGCTGATGGGATGATAGGAACCACATTATAATAGGTCTGTTCTCTTTTTCAAAAGCAACAAGAAAAATGCCTGGTTCAAGGTTTGTGGGAGAATTCCTGTATTCAAAGACTCAGTAAGTTCTTCTGCTACTGTAGCCCATCCGCCTCAAGGTTCGACGTGTTGTGAGGTCAGAGATGCTGTTATGCATACCTCGGTTGTAACGAGTGGTTATTTGAGTTACTGTTGCCGTTCTATCAGCTCGAACCAGTCTGGCCATTCTCCTCTGACCTCTGGCATCAACAAGGCATTTGTGCCCACAGAACTGCCGCTCAATGGATATTTTCTCTTTTTCGGATCATTCTCTGTAAACCCTAGAGATGGTTATGCGTGACAATCCCAGTAGATCAGCAGTTTCTGAAATACTCAGACACTGCTGCACCAACAAGTCACTTAAATCACCTTTCTTTCCCATTCTGATGCTCAGTTTGAACTGCAACAGATCGTCTTGGCCATGTCTACATGCCTAAAGGCATTGAGTTGCTGCCATGTGATTGGCTGATTCGACATTTGCGTTAATGAGCAGTTGGACAGGTGTACCTAATAAAGTGGCCGGTGGGTGTATATATACATGAACTTCTTTACTTTTATACTGCTGTCCCCATCGGCTGGTCCCTGTTGTTGTTCTCCAGTGTTCCTGTTCTTTAATGTTCCTTATGTTCTTTATTGTTATTGAAGTTCTTTAGTGTTCTTTATTGTACCTACTGCTGTTCAGCATTCAATGTTATGGTGTAGCGCTCCTGTTGCTCATTTGTGTTCCTTTTATCCCATCTTTCTGTTGTCTAATGTTTATGGTTTTATCTAGTGTTCTTGTTGGTCTTTAACGTTCCTGTTATTTCTTAATGTTTCAGTTGTTTTCTGGTCATTTTTAGTTGAAACTTCAGGCTGAACTAAAAATTCAAGTTTCTGATCAAATCCAATTCTACACTTTAAGACTAAAATAAATTTTTAAAAAAAGTTTAAAATATGTCCTAAAAATACCAATTCAAACTTTTTAATAGACATATATGTTATGTTTAGATTCTGACAAATGAACAAAGAATAAGAAATATTTCCATCTGAGAAACTAAAACCAGAGGTTCTAGTTCTGTTTGTGTCAGGGAACAGTGAAACTGCTAAGTTTAAACAATATGTTTGTTTGTTTACACACACAGACACAAACGAAAACAGAGGGTCTTCACCTCTCTGACCAGACGCTGCTCTCCTGGACCTGGAGGTTCAAACTGTAAGGATGAAGGTGAGTCAGCAGCTGGTTACCTGTCCATTTGACCTGATGTGGCTGCAGATGAAGCTGGGTTGAATGAGCCTAATGAAGCAAAGTTTGTACTCCTATTAGTTTGTTTCTTTCACCTGAAGTCTGTTTTGAGATGAAGCTCTGGGACTGATTGACTTCATAATTTTACTGTCTGCAAAAGAACAGTTGTTGTAGCTCATTCTCTCTAATCTTATCTGCTGAAGCTTGAAACTCCTTCAGTGCACACAAGTGTCTTGGTGACCCCCATCACTGTTCTCCTTCTTGCACGGTCACTCAGTTAGAGAACAAGAAAAGAATGTACATTTTCCCAGACCTCACGCTGACAGTGGCCAAATGGAGGGCAGTTTTTCAAACCATACTGCTGCTCACAAATAGTCACTTCTTGTCAAAGTCTAGCTTCCACAACTCTCTCCCAGACCTTCATCATGTGGCTCATCAACTTAATTCCTCTGTAGTAGCTACAAGTTTGTATATCACCTTTGTTCTTAAAGACTGGCACCAACACACTTCTTATCCATTCTTCAGGTATTTTATCACTCTCAAAAATGCAATGGAACTTTGTCCTATTCCTCCTGACAGAACTGATGGAACTGAGTCAGGTTTTTTAGGCTCTGCTCAAAAATTAACTATGGACTGAGATCAGGGCTTTGTCATGGTCACTCCAAAACATTAACTTTGTTATCCTTAAGCCACTTTATAGCTTATTTGCCAGTATGCTTAGGATAATTGTTTATTTGGAACAATTATCAATTGTGCCAGAGTGTCTCTTAAACATGACCAGGAGTTTATTTCATTATCTTTAGTTTGATTTGAACAGACGTAGAAGGTTGGTCATGTTTTGTTTCAGAAGTCTTGTAGTTTATTTCTTCCAGTTTTGCTTCCATGTTGTTTTTAGAGAAAAAGTGGCTTCTCCTGCAGCCCTTCAAAACAAACTATACTTGTTCAGTCTGTTCCTAATTTTGACTGAACTGAACTAAGTCTGTCATCTTCCATTATAACTTCTACTGCTTTTTTTGTCCCTGCCTTGAGAAAAGTGTTAAACTCAGCTGTATGATCTGTGTTGTGTATGTGGAGTATTTATACCATGTGGATCTCTGAGAACCAAAACACTGTCTGGTTCTGGAAAACTCTGTCAGACTAAAATAGACCTTTGGCCTTTAGATTCAACAAAGCAACACAAACAAAAGGCGTGTCCTCATCCACCTCCTCATGATTCATGTTACTTCCTATGACCTGATGTTTCAAAGATTAAATTACCAAAACAACAGAAAAACAAGACACAATGAGAGGAACAAATGAAAATTACACTTTATAATCTGCAGCAGCTGGTTCTGGTACTGTGTGATTACATTTATTACTATTTAAAGCCCTCTGTATTCTAAAATATGATATTAAAGTTCTGAAATACTTTTATTGTTTCAAGAGTTAGTTATTTGGTGAAACTGTGTAGAGAAAATTCTAATTTTTTTATTTAGAATCTGGAAACACTTTGGATATTTCTTTAAAAAACAACTATCCAGATAATGCCAGATATCAAAGAGTTTAAGAAGATAACTTTTTTGTCCGTTCCTATATGTACAATGTACACTAAAAAATAAAACATTGTTTTCCCAGCTCATAACAGTACCTGTTAAAATACACTAAAAGACAATAAAATGAAGTTAAAATAACAATGTAAAAGCCGCTTCAGAAGATGAAAATGAACAATAAATGCACAAAAAACATACAGATAAAATGGCACAATATTGCAATGTTAGGACATTAAACTGGCACTGAGCACACAGTCTGTTGTGAGCCTAAATGCTGTTGGAAAGAAACTAGCATCTTGCTAGATCTGGAACGAAGCCTTCAGTATCTTTTCCAAGATGGCAGAAGTAAAAACAGGTCATGGCAGGGTGGTGAGGGTCTTTTAAAAATGTTGTTGGTCAGGCGAGCACACCGTTAGTAAAAAATCAGCATCAGTGAGGGTGAGTGAGTGGCACTTGTTATTCTGCTTGCTGTTTCTACAATCCTGCTCAGATGGTGTTTCTCTAGAGCAAAGGTAGGCAATCCTGGTCCTCGAGTGGACCAGGATTGCCAACCCCTGCTCTAGACTCTGCAAGTTTGTCACCACAGATGCCACAATTCCTCTGGAAAACGTGATGAGATGGGGTGTGAGTTGTCCTACCATTTTTAGGCACCGAAGGGGGTGAAGCCACTGGTGGGTCTTTTTAACAATAATTGGTGTTGACAGCAAAGGTAGGGTCATTTGCCAGGTGGACCCCCAAGAATTTGACGTGGCTGACTCTCTCTACTGGGTCACCACCAATGGTCAGTAGTGAATGATGCTGAATACCAGCCCTCCTAAAATCAACCACCATCTCCATCATTTTCTACACATTTTTGTTTCTCCAGCCTATGAGTTTGACTCTTTGCAGCAGGGTGGTAGTGTACAGTAACCAGTTAGACAGAAACAGATTACTGGGTTATCACTAAACAGACTAAGGGTAAAATTGCCCATTGTTATGTTATTCAGCGTCTGCAGTGAAGCAGGCGCTGTACTGGTCTGTCGTGGTGAAGAGAGAGCTGAGTCAAAAAGCGAAGCTCTCGATTTACCGGTCGATCTACGTTTCTACCCTCATCTATGGTCACGAGCTTTGGGTAGTGACCGAAAGAACGAGATCGCGAATACAAGCGGCTGAAATGAGTTTCCTCCGCAGGGTGTCTGGGCTCTCCCTTAGAGATAGGGTGAGAAGCTCAATCATTCGGGAGGGACTCAGAGTAGAGCCGCTGCTTCTACACGTCTAGAGGAGCCAGTTAAGGTGGCTCGGCCATCTGTTTAGGATGCCTCCTGGTGAGGTGTTCCGGGCACGTCCCACCGGGAGGAGGCCAGAGGAAGACCCAGGACCCACTGGAGGGACTATGTTTCTCGGCTGGCCTGGGAAGCCTTGGGATTCCCCCAGAGGAGCTGGCCCAAGTGGCTGGGGAGAGGGAAGTCTGGGTCTCCCTGCTTAGGCTTCTACCCCTGCGATCCGACCCCAGATAAGCGGAAGAAGAAGATGGATGGATGGATGGATGGATGGATGGATGGATGGATGGATGGATGGATGGATGGATGGATGGATGGATGGATGGATGGATGTTATTCAGATTCAAATGATAAGCCATCCATTTATTCATTTTCTTCCACTTATCTGTGGTCGGGAGACAGGAGCAACAGGTTAAACAGGGAAACCCAGACGTCACCCTCCACAGCAACACTTCAGCTCCTTTTGAGGCTCCCAAGGTGCTACCAGGCCAAAGAGGTATAAAAGTTCTCTTGCAAGTTCTGGATCCTCCTTCAATTGTTCTCCCAGTGGGTCATGCTTGAAAAATCTCCATTAGGAGGTGCCCATGAAGCATCCTAATCAGCTGCTTGAACCACCTCAGCTGACTCCCCCTTATGTGGAGGATTAAAGTTTTAAAACTGTGTTTTACACATACAATACTAAACTGCTACAGTTGGGGATTTTTGCTTGCTGGTATAATTTGTTTCCCTGTTGTTGTTGTTTTGGACTCCTTGTTTCTTTGCTTTCAGTTTTTATCAGAATGCTTCTGTGTTCATTTCTGCCAGTGTTTTCTGTTTCTTAGCATCAGTGTTTAGTACCTGTTATTCTGGCATTTCTAGTTTTTTTTTTTTCTTTTTCGTGGCCAAGGTTTTCTCATCAGTTCCTGTATTTGCCATGTCACAAACCTGCCAGCAATCTGTGGTCAAGACATCTGTTCTCTTTCACTAATCACCCCTTCTAACAGATATAAACTACTTGTTTTTACTCTTTGTTAAATCCTCATATTCAAGTTTTGTTCACAGCTTGTTAAAGTTTTTGTTTCATCAAATTAAATCATTTTAGGGTGTTTTACCTGCCTGCCTGCTTTAAGATACCATTAGCCACCACGTATTTTACCCAAAATACTTCAATAATCCTTGAATTTAGGCATATTTAGGACATGTTGCACTTGAGAACTCAAACTTAAAGAATTACCTGGCAAATACAATATTTTTACTTCCCTCATTTGCATCTTTGTCATGGACAGGTAGTCTAAATCTATCTTTTCAGCAAAATTAAATTAGCAAGTCATGTGCTGAACTAGATAAGGCTGGGAAAACACCAAACTGCAAATGTAGAAATGTAAGGTTTAGAGATGAGGTTCAGCTGGACCCTTCAGTTCATTGCAGGGTTAAAACATGTATGACAATTGACCATGCACACTCACATCTAAGGTAAATTTGTAGACTCTCTAATTTACCCCACAAGCATGGTTTTGGAGGAAACTGGCATAACAGGAGAGAATACACACTCAGCATTCACATTGCGTTTTTGAAATTTTCAATTTCTTAGTGTTTGTTGTTGTTTTCTACATATTTTACCTTCCTGTTGTTGTAATTCCTTGTTAACAACTTCTGTGTTCCCAGTCATAAACTGCCCTCCCAAATGTACCTGATTATAAATCCATCATAATACATATATCATCACTTTATGTTATGATGCTGTAGATCTTTTATCAAATGTGTTATTATGAACAGTACAAATTTATATCTTCTGTTTGTTTTTTAATGCCTGTAGGCCTCACAGGTCTCATACCGTCTTTGAGTACAAGAAAAAATCTATATGTATGTTTTTTAACAACAAGAAAATTATAGATGAAACATGCTGTGTACTTCATCACAAATTAGCATGGGTAAAAGTTTATGAAGAACATTTGTTTTTAAAATATTTCAAAATTTTAAAAAAGTGGGATGAAAAGCATTTTGTTCTGTTCTTGCTCAAATTGACACATATGATTTTTATTATTAAAAAAGAGGACATAGACCCAAAGATCCAGCTAAAAATTTAACCATATGGTAAAATTTGTGTCTAAATACTGTTATAAAATTTAAAAAAAAAACAAAGATATATCCCCATTCTTTGAGCTGAATATCACAGAAACCTTAGCAGGACCCTCTTCCTCATCACTGGATTGTTCCACATTGGTTCTCTCCTGGTCTGGATCATAATCTGTGTTGTTTTCAGCTTCTGACTTTGTCTTCTCTTCAGCACCTTTCATGTCAGGTTCCTGGCCTCGCTCCTCATCACCAGTTTTATGATCCAAGAAATGATTGATGGATTCAATACCAATTTATTGTTTAGTCATTGTGCTGCTGCAGAATGAATTGTAAGCAAGCCCTCAAAACACCTTTAATATACCAGAGCTGTAAGAAAAGTTTTATATATGTTTGAATCAATGTTGAGATTGTTTGTGAAAATACCAACAGGAGAAGTTATGTGGGGATGGGAAAGGACATATCTATCTGCTGAAATCAGTTTTATACACGTCACCTTTAATCATCAGTCATTTTTGACCAAGAACACCAAGTGTGTAAGAAATTTAAATAAAACACCCAAAGTTGAAGGAAAATGATCAAAAAGTCCCATTTAAATCAGATTAAAGGAAATAGCTACCCATTGTCCTGCTGGTGACACAAAGCCATCAGAGAGATAATAAACAAAGCCTAACATCAATAATATTTTGAATGACAATTCTTTATTTAATTTAAAGGAACAGCAAACTGCTGTTCTAGACACGTCAGGCATGTCGAGCTGACGGCCCCCAGAGCTGTTTGTCTTTTAGTGCTAAAAAGGAAACACAAAAAAGATCTTGAGTAGAGGCACATGAAACACATTATTTAGGACTTGTACAAAACTATTATCTCACCTGTTTTTCATAGAAAAGAAGGAACGCTGTTGTTGCGCGCTTCTGACAGACAGACGCTCCGGTTGTCGGACTGACGTCCTCATCGTCATATGTGAGCCAGCAGTCCGTCACATCCCCCATGTCTTTGTTCCGGTAAACACCGTCGGAGATGTAATGGCCTGAAGAAGAAGAAGACAAACTTGTAATTCTTTAAGCGTGGTGAGATATTGCAGATTAAAAGCTGAGCTCAGCACATGCGGATGCAAAACCTGAGCCAACACGTACCGCTGTCAGCTGTGGAGCCCACATGGCTGATGATGCTCACTAGGGAATAGCGGGCCGTTGTCTGAAATAAAGGAGCAAGTCACCAGAAATTAGGTTCATAATAAACAGGTAAATATTCAAAGTAACCATCATGGGTTGTGTGTATTTAAAGTGAGCTTAAGGGCGTCTTCCTTACATCTTCAGTGGTCATGAACTCCTCGTTGAGCACCAGCTCCTCTGTCAGTTTGATGGGACTCTCCACCTTCTTCACCCTGAGGGTTTTAGTGAGTCTGAACCGCTTCAGGTGAAGGATCAGAACACTGAAGACATTGAAGAGATGGTAAGAGGGATCAGATATCAGAACTATTCAGAAAGGAAGAGCAGAAATATTCCTTGAAGGAATGCATATCATCCACCACCTTTCATGTCAAAGTTTTTAAATACATGATGTGAAAGACTCTCAGCTTCTACCACATCAAATCTTAGCACAATATCTGTAAATTTATACCATTTTTGTTTTGGCTCTTACTAATTAGCTGTGGAAGCCATCTAGAATGAGGCTGATTTCAAAAGTTAGATATTATGCTAACAGACTAACAAACACACACATTACTCCTTCCCTTTCAGCAGCAGGCAGGTAATAAACAACTTAGCTGATTGTTCAGATAAATTACACCTGACTGTTTTACTCACTTTGGTAGAGTGAAGAAGGATCTCTTCAGGAAAGACTTCTTCGCTCCGCACTCACACATGTATTCTAACTTGCTCTCCTACAGCAGGATACAAGAAGAAGAAGAAGCAGTAAGACCAATAATTTCACTTTAGGACAATCCATGTTTAAATTGAGACATTTAGTGAGCAGCTCGTACTTTCAGGTACTCCTGCAGGCACCGGCTCACTGAGCCCTCAGGCACCAGGTCCAGGGAGAGGCTAAGAAACTCCTCCAGCATCAACGACTGTTCACCACATCTGAAAGGGACAGTTCAAGAAGAAGATGAGGCAGTTTGTTGTGGAGTATCATCAAAAGTTGTGCAAGGTCAGCAGTGGCAGCGGAGTCCTACCCCCTGCAGGTCCTGGTGCTCAGCAGCTCCAGGGCGATGTGATCTCTAACGGGGCAGGTGTAATTCCAGCCCGACTCTGGAGACTTCAACATATCCAGCACACAGAGGAGGAACTCATGGGCATCCTGCTCAGAAACAAAACACACAAAGCTGTTGATCTATTTCAGTAAACGTACATAAGGTTCTGTGGTGTCTGCTGCAAGTGAAAAGTCTTCTCACGTTCTGCTTGTCGCCTTGAAAATTTGAGTTAACCATGGCCACGGCCCTTTTAAAAGAGGACAGAGACATTTTTTTCCTTTTCTTCATGTTGGAGGAGCGGCAGACTCCAACCTCCACAAACTCTCTGAAGAAAGAAAAGAAGAATAAGAGGAGAGTTTAGGTTCGTTTTTACACAATAAACAGCAAAGTAGTGAAGAGTCCAAAGAGTGATGGTGTTATAGAGTCCGTACCTGTATATCTGTAATTTTGGGTTAGAACTCCACAGCAGCAGCTGGTTGTGGACCTCCTGAACAAAGCAGCTCAGGGTGAGGAGGCTCTGCAGGGTGGAGTTGATGTAGCAAGTCATCCCCAGGTTTGGTAACCTTAAACACAGAACCCCACAGAGAACCAGTGTCAGAAAACTGGGCTCATCTTCATCACCAGGAAGTGCNGTCGAGTCAGTTTCACAACAAAAGATTTATAACCCTAAACTTACTAAATGTACATAATTTTAAATCCTTGTGCTGGTGCCTACCCAAGACAGTTTAGCTCCTTTGTTGAGACGGTTTCTGTCTTCCAGGTAAAAACCTTTGCACATTGATCGTAGATTCTTGCTGTGAGGCTAGTCTGGCTAAACGTGGCCTGTGGACTCTCACTGTGACCTACAGGATCAGGCTGCCTAGAAATCAGTAAGTCGGTCTCAGGGGCGACCTCAGCTTGTTCATCTTTGACACTGCTGCTAGTTAAACAGCTTCCGATAACGTCTGAAGGAATCAGCTGCATCTCATCTGTCCTGTCAGCTGCGGCTGCTGCAGATGAAAGCCTTTTACAGGCTGTTTTATCTCCCTCGTCTGGAGATCCCTCCTCACTCTTTCAGGAATAAATACAACAATAGACTTCAGTAGAGCGAACCTTAACTACACGTTTGTTTCCATTCAGTTTTGTTAAATATATCTTGTGGTTAAAAAGCAGTGAATAACGCCATCTCTGTACCTTTTTCTTATTTATCTCAGTCTCAGTCTCTGATGAAGCAGGAGTTTGACGTTTGGGAGAAGCTTCCTGCTCTCCAGCTTTAGCATCAGCCCATTCCTTTATGTCGTTTGGACTGAAGATATGGAAGGACAGAGAATATGGCAAGAATTCACAAATACAGACAAATTTTATTGCATTTCAATTTAACATTTACATTAAAATAAACTAACACTGACTGAAGAGGTGAGATGTGACAATGAGAAAAGTCCATACCTTTGTTCGGTGACAGAAGATGGCAGGGTGGCCTCTTCTGTTCTGTCTTTGGTCTCAGTTTGCAGGTTTTCTTCAACTGCAACTGATGCTGGAGCATCAACATCACAAGATGTTTCCACCTGGACTCCAGGTGTTTCTACATCTGTCTCCCTGAATGTGTCGACACTGATAACAAAGAAGAACACAGCTGATATTAAAATGTCCGGTCCAGCTACTGTGTGCGGAGATATACAGTATCATGTTTATTAAATCAATCTAAAACAAAATGGATGGACTCAGAAGTGTATGTCATACCTTTCTTCCTCAGCCGAGGAAGGCAGGATTGTGTTTTCTGCTGCAGATAAATCAGCAGTGACCTCTTCCTGGATGGCAGCATTTCCATCCTCTGTCTCCTTCATGACACTGACACTGTTGGTAAGATAAAATCATCACTTTAATCACACTGAAAAACCAAAACAAGGTCAAGAATGCAAATAATAAGTCTTAAAATTGACAAAACAACAATATAAAGAGAGTCAAACCTTGATTCAATGTCGGAGACCACATGATCTGTTTCTTCAGCCACATCTTCGATCTCAGTTGGAGCTGATACTGGAGGGTCACAAGCCTGTGCCCAGGTCAGTTTCCTGACCGACACAAAATAACACAATTATAATCTGACACAAAATATATTGATGCTCATGAAATTGCTGAGTATCTGAGAACACAAATTATGTCCAAAAGTTACAGTCATCATCTTACCTTTCTTGTGTGGCTGAAGATAACAGGAGTGTGGCTCCTACCGCATCTTCTTGAACAGGACTGATGACTCCCTAATTGATAAAAATACACAAGTTAAACCCAGCTATGATGAATAAATTGCAACACAGATTTTTTGCTGGTTATTGTTTGAACATTCTGGTCTTAAATTTACCCTTTTGCGGCAGAGCCAAATACACCATTTGAAGATTTTCCCAACTTTTTTATTGGGAGCTTTTCTTATGGCTGAGGTTGTGGTGGGAGAGGCAGATGGTGGGATGTTCTGACCCCTGACATGTTTAGGAAACAAAACATGACAATGATCGTTTTGTTTTACAATGCTGTGAAAATGTTCTGAAGGCTTTTGATCAATAGATCTGGACCATAAAGATAGTTTCAACAATAACAGGTCATAAAAGTCAAGTGATGTGACATTTAACTTGAGGTGTATTTTCCCCACTTACACACAAATATCACAAAATAAATAATTAAAATTAAGGTAAAACAACAATAAATTGACGTTATTACATACCTACCATTAATACAACACTTATCTGGTAAGTACCAGGTAAGTACCAGGTACGTAGTACAGGTAGGTACATCATACTCATCTGTTGCACAAATCTAGAAACTAACAGGTGTGTACTTACTGGGTAAGCTTCAGGTTTGTACACAATAACTACCTGGTACATACCCCAAAAGTACCTGTTATGTACCAGGTACATACCTGGAAAGTACCAGGTAGGTACCCTGTAGGAACTGGGCTTTATTAAGTTTTGTCTTTAGTAAAAATTCTTTTACCTCTCCTGTAGTGTAGAGCGCTTCTCTTGTTTCACTACCACTTCCTCTTGATGTTTTATCTGTATAAAATATGTAAAGCCATATGTTTTATAAGCACAACAAGCATATTTACCTGCTCAGCAGAAAAATATCAACAAAAAACACAAAGAATGTAAAAATCTAAAAACAATTCTCTGAAGAAATAAAGTCAAATTAGCAGCTTGAACAATAGAAACTCAGATTGTTACCTTATGTCGTCTACAAGGTAGGCAAAACATTGTCACGGGTATCGAAATTGAACAAAATATCTTGTATGTCGCTTTCCTTTTCTCAATTGTGCTTACAGACTGAAAATCAGTTTGCAAATGCTAAGTGGAGCTGAAGTAAATTCAGCAGGTCTGTGAGTAGAATGTTCAACTCTGTGACCTCATCATTTAGAATATTAGTAACCTAGTAACGTTACCACGTAACATAGTAACGAATACTTTAAAGGAAAGCTTTACCATATAAGGTAAAACCCCACACAGACCATAAACACTGATTCTATAGTAAATGTATTATGGTTTTGACATGTGGCCATACATATGATATGACCTGTTAAACTGTTCAAATATGCAGCGATTTACAGCCTTCAAGAGGTTTACACCAGAGTATGTGTTGTGAATCACTCTCAACTAACAGCACACCAAATCCTAGCTCAACATCTGTTTAACTGACCAAGTTAAAGTCATTTTGAGTTGAAAGTGAATCTGTCATTATTTGGACACTAACAATATTTTCTTTTCTGTAGCCTAAGCCTTACCCTAACCATTACCACTACATGTTTAATCCTGACACTACCTTAAATTCGATTTCCACTATTTGATTTAAACTAACCCCAAACAAAAAAATGACCTTCCATCATAGGACAGAGCTGTGGTCCCTATAAGGACTACCCGTCATAACAAGGTAGATGATTATTTCAGAAAATGTCTAAAAAAAGTAACAAAAACCCAGGTTCACAAACACACAAAGGCAACAACACTGCCACCAACGTTTGCCTTCAGGCGATGGGTAATAATCATTGTCATGATTTGTAGGTGTGGTTTTTAATTTGTGTTTGTTTATTGGTTATTGATCTAATGTTTTATCATTGATTGAAGTTTTAGTTGTTTCATATGAAATATTTCTGTTCTGTATTATCACCATTACTTCCTGTTTTTAGTTAAACCAGATCTCTCTGAGTTTGACTTTCCTGATCTTTTGTTCTTTGTAATTATCAAACTTACCTCTCTTTAGTCAGCCGTGTCAAACCTTAAAGCTTCTGCGTTGAATCTGAATCACACATCCACAGAAAGGAACTTCAGCTGTTGATGTTAAGTCCTGTACTTTTCACTTATATGCAAACTTGTCATTGTTCCTGATTAACCCCACCACTGTCATGTCATCTGCAAATGTGATGATTTGGTTGTTGTTAGAGCGAGCAAAGAAGTTGTGTAGGAGTAGACTGAACAGAAGGGTGCTCAGGACTCAGCCTTGAGGGGACCCTGTATTGTAACAGTTTTCTAGGTGCAGCTGTCCACCCTGAACCTCAGCTGAAATGGACAAAAATCATACTGCCGTTCAAATAGCGTTGTGTAAAAACTCATGGTCCAGACCTCAGTTCTTTCTGTTTTCCTTCCAAGCAGCCAGACTTTAATGTAATCTGTTCAAGTGGTCAAAATAACCAAATAAATCCCACAGTTCATTATGTGAAAACAAACAGGTCTTTATCTTAAACCCAGCAGGACTTTCCCTCTCAGTGATGAGTATTGTTCTGCTGGTCACTGACTTTCAGCTTCTTGTTTCTGTTCTGATTCCCTCAAAGTGAAACTTAATGAACTTTGAATAACATCGAGGAGGCTCAGCTGAGAAAACCCCACATACATCATCAGACTGTTTCCTATTAGCCACTGTGCCTCCGTCTCTCTGCCGGACTGTCTGACTTCCTGTTGAAGTTCAACTTGTCTGCAGCAGCTGAAGCATTAACATGCAGAGAGAACTGTGGTAAATACTCTGTTCAGGTTCCTGCAGGTGGTTTACAGAGGATTCCAACATACAATAAATTCAACTGGAGATTAAATTTAAAAAAATGAATGAACAGGGTCACAGTAATGATAAAATATGTGTGAAACTGTTTTTTTTCTACTTTATAATCTTTGAAAATAAAACCATCATTTTGTTTATTGGTTCTCTTGCATTTCATTTCCTGAGTAGTTTTCAAAACTATGAAACATTAAATCAAACCTCGGATCTGTTTGTGTTCAAGGAAACATGAAAACTACATGTTTTTATTATTGAAAGTTAGAATGCCTTAAGCAGTAAGATCCATCTCACATTATTAGGGATGTTTTGGTTTAACCCAAACTGCTCCGATCTAAAACTGAAGCTGTTGAAGGTAACAATGTTCCAGAGTTCCTTAAACAGAACAAGCTCTCTGGGGGAGCTAATGGAAACTTTTTCATTTTGTTTCAGATGTTCCTCCTGGAATTCAGCGAGCTGACCCAAATCGAGAACAAAATGACTTCCAGGGATTTTTCAGCACTACAAACGATCCAAACAACCAGCAGAACTCCACACAGTCATCACTTCATCACCAACATCAAACACAAACCCATCAGTCGAACACAAACAGGCTACCAGGTAACACCAGAACCACCACAACATTTCAATTATTCAGTTCTTATCCAGACTTTTTTTCTTTTGAGTTTAATTTTGTCATAGTCAGTCATTTATTAAAGGCAGGTGTTTGTGTACCTCTGTCTGTTAGCAAAATATCTCATGAACAACCTTTAATGAAGCTCTCAGAAAGTTATCACTGGATGTCCATCTACAACAAATTACCATTTTAAATCAACCTGATACAAGATGGCCGCCACAGCTTAACAACTTTGTCAAGCACAAAAGAATGGCTAGAACTCTGAACTAAAATTTGGTATGGTAGTATCTGAGAGTATTTCAGAGGCTTTCCAAAACATACACTCACAATGTTTCAAACTAAAAGGACCAGTTTTGGTTCTGGTTCTTACGAGACAGGTGATCATCCATCCATTCATCCATTAATACATCCATTTGTCCATCAATCTTCTACTGCTTTTCCATGGTCTGGTCACAGAGGCAACAGGTCCGGGAGAAAAAAAACCAGAAATCACCAAAGACACTCTCCAGCTCCTCCTGGGGGATCACAAAGTGTTCCCAGGCCAAAGAGGATACATAATCCCTCCAGAGGATTCTGGGTCTCTTCCCAGTAGAATGTGCCTGGAAAATCCCTAAAGTGTAACGTACAGGAGGCATCTTAATGAGATGTCTGAACCACCTCAGCTGACTCCTTTTGATGAGGAGAAGCAGTGGCTGTTGGGGGATTTTCTAAGTTACCCAACCTAAACAAAGAACCACACAGAGAGAGAGTAAATTGTTTTTAGGATACTTCTGCAAAAGGAGAAGTCACTCGAGCAACGACCTTTTGGGTCAAACTCCAGTGAGTTCTGAAGTCCTGTAGCATCAGCATCTTTTTATTAGAAACAAGGAATGGGTGGGGGCTGAATCGGTCAGGACCGGTTCTGCCACACAGATTAATCACACAAACAGAACTTACAGCATGTAGTGAAACATTCTGTCTATCAATCCTGATACAAAGATTATCAAAGGTACAGTGACGTTACTTGGGTGATTGGCTGACCTACTTAGATTATTTACTGAGCAAGCACGATAAAATGTAAACATGATACAAATGTACTCAATTAATATCTCTGACATCTGGTGTGACACGTAGGCATGTTTTGCACATAAACACAAAGGCTGGTAATATTAAAAAACCCTAACAGTGGCTCTAATCTGCGCTCCCTCTGAGGCGAGGGTGAATTTCTGCCTTAAGCAGAGGAATTTCAGTGTCTATAAGTGATTATACTAGAAAAGTCCTGAAAAGGTAACAAAATACAAACATGATGTACTCAGTACATGTTAAAATTAAAAGGATTTCCTTTGAAGGAAGTGTGTATGTGTGTGTGTACATGCGTGTGTTGTTTTTGCTGCTCAGGTCACCTGACCACAATGTGGATGACATCACACTCACCCTTCCTGCATCCTGTGTGCAGCTTCCTGCTCAGTTTCCCACATGTTCTCTGTGGCCTCACTGACCAGCCAGTGTATTGACATTTTAATGAACATTCTATTGTGTTTGCTTCTTGTCCTGCAGAAGCTTGATAAACTTGAGTCTGATATGAAAGAATAACCTGATCCCTAATCCAAACTGTGACTCTGAACACCCAGTCCTAACTGACCCTTAAAGCCCTGATCTGTTTTTATAAACTCTGTTTACTTTAACCTGCAGCCCTCTGTGTGAAGTTGTGTTTTACAGTGTTAAATCCTCAGAAAATGTATAAAACTAGTTGATGAGAACACTGTCTGAAGAACCTTTGTTATGGTTCTCACCCTGTTTCTGTTCCTCAGCTCATTAACATCTCGTCTTTCTCTGCAGTTGTCTAATTCATGACAAGTATTAAAATTGTAAACAAAAATGTGGTTGTTTTTGGTTGAAAAGGAAGTAGCTGTGGCTTGGTTCTGTAAATCCCACTGACGACTGTTCAAAATTAACCCGACCAGCTAATTAGGGTAAGGGGGTTATTTGATTTTTGCTTCTGAACGCTCCTCATCTGCAGCTGCAGAAAGAGGTCACAAGGAGCTTCCTGTCATAGCATGACCTCTGACATCTTTGTAGTGAGTGGGAGAGTCTTCTTACAACAATCCCCACCCCCAGTAGCAGGAGACCAGTTTAGGTGTTTTTGAGCCAAGTTTGGAAACTGGTTCAAATCAAAACATCTACCGGTCCCCAGAGGGCTGTGATCCAGCAGGGACCATGTGTTCCTCAGCTGTGTGGGTGTGAGAAGCTTCTTCTGGTTTAATTTTAGTTCCCGATGAAACAAACATGAAGAACTCTGATCCAAATTTTTCCAGAGCAGTGATCAGTGTTGGTCAGATGCTATTTATTCTGTATTTAATAAACATGTCACGGTCATGGTTCTGGTTCAGTTCTGGTGGTCCAGTCCAAGTTTCATAGCTGCACAAAGTCTCAAGACATCAGAAGTTTTGGATGTCCAGATCATGTTTAAAGCCTTCAGCTGATTTTATTTCTTCTGTTTTAACTTCGGCTTTATTATTATTATTATTATTATTATTATTATTATTATTATTATTATTATTATTATTATTATTGTTGTTGTTGTTGTTGTTGTTGTTGTTGTTGTTGTTGTTGTTATTATTATTATTATTATTATTATTATTATTTATTTAAAAAAATTAGCTCAACAAATTCAAACAACTAAAACCTAACCTTAAAGTTTCCTGCACCTTTTAAGGATCTTGAATCACTTGTTGACAAATACAAGTGATCTGTTCAACTACAGCAGCTCTAAAAGTAACTTGTGGTTTTATTAGTTTTTTAAGGAACACTGTATAACAAACTGTTTACAACCACAACTCTGTTAAAAGTTAGGACATTGTGTTCAATATAAACAAAAACAGAATGCAGTGAATTGCAAATCTCATAATCCCATATTTTATTTACAATAGATCTTAGTCAACATATCAAATGTTAAACCTAAAAAAAACTGTACCATGTTTTGGGGAAAATGGCAGCAGCACATCTATTGTTCCTGATACAGATGTGTATCAGGAACAAAGTCATCAACACGTTCAATGTCCCATCTTTGACAGTTCCTAATATCATCAAAAGAAATTAAATTCTTTTTGGAAACAACGGACACCATGTCCCCCATACTGAAGAGGAAACTAACCATCAACACACAGTTTAAAAGCCTGCCTCTCTGATGCTATGGGGGTGCATTAGTGTCTCTGGCATGAACAGCTTACACATCTGGAAAGGCTCCATCAATGCAGACAAGTACATACAGGTTTTAGAACAACATATGCTTCCATCCAGACAATGTCTTTTTCAGGGAAGGCCTTGCATATTTCAGCAAGACAGTGCTGAACTGCATATCACAAAATAAGTTTATGAAATTTACAAATCATTGCATTTTGTTTTTATTGACATTTTCCACAACATCCGAAGTATTGGGGGGAATTGGGGTCTCCCTGGGCTGCCACCTTATCGTGGTGGAGGGGTTTGAGTGTCCCAATGATCCTA
>NC_051451.1:6884748-6900186 GCF_001649575.2 Kryptolebias marmoratus
ACATCTCTGCTTTTTGCAGATGATGTGGTCCTGTTGGCTTCATCAGACCGTGATCTACAGCTCTCACTGGAGCGGTTCGCAGCAGAGTGTGAAACGACCGGGATGAGGATCAGTGCCTTCAAATCCGAGGCCATGGTCTTGAGCCGGAAAAGGGTAGAGTGCCTTCTCCGGGTCGGGGAGGATGTCCTGCCCCAAGTGGAGGAGTTTAAGTATCTCGGGGTCTTGTTCACGAATGAGGGAAAAATGGAGGGAGATCGACAGGCGGATTGGTGCAGCATCTACAGTGAAGTAGGCGCTGCACTGGGGCTGATGACAAATTGGACACAGGTGACTAACTGTAAACCAGGAACAGGATGGAAATGGGTGAGGCAGGCTGACAACGAAAAGTACTGACTGAGGGAGAGGGCAGCAGACAACACAAAGAGGCACAGGGAGCTAAACAAAACAAGAAACATCACAACAAAAACACAGGGAGCAGAACATATTCATAAAACCCAAAAGACCTAAAAAAATAACTGAAAAGGCCCAGATCCTAACAGTCTTGAGTCTCCCTCAGTGATTTTGTTAGGAATCCTCTCAGACTCTGTCATAGATCTGTCTACTAAAAGACTGGGACATAGAAGTGTAAAAACTTGATGTCCACTACAAAGTACGTTTATAAATTGACTCTGTAAACACACTCAAATGTTGCTAAGATATATACTTAAACAACAACAACTAAAATAAAAATTTTAAATTATATGAATATGATGCTCAGCATTATGTTTTCTGTAAAATACACTTGTTGATACAGCAGTCATTTTGAAAAGACAGCATAAAACCTTTCACATGTGATGTCATTTTAAATCTACAGTTGTCCTCTCTGAGGGACAGCAGACTGTAACAGAGCAACTTGTATAGAAAGAAGGATATCAGCTAATTTATAATTCCACTGTAGAGGACAAAAAATGAATTGCCAGTTCTCAAATAGATCCATCCAGCCATATCCAGCCATTTTTATTGCAACTGAGGGTGGTGGATCAGTGCTAGATGCACCTGAAACATCAATCAGTAATTGGCAATTTAACCCAAATGGAGAAAGTCCAAAAAAAAAAAAAATACAATATGTCCACTGGCTCCAACTCCAAATCTGATTGGTTGATCAAACTATCTATCCAGACTTTATGGTCTTACTTTTTATGGTCTGAGGATTCTGTCAACAGTACCCTGGTTGAAAGAAATATGGCCCCAAAGTTCTTGAGCAAAAACTACTCCAATGAACAGCACTCGGACACAAAACACAGAAACATATAAGTTATTTTTTTGTTTGTTTTAGGAAAATATTTTAAATAAAGTTATTTAGCTTTATGATTATAATTAATTTTGGGTCCACTCTGGTCCTTCTCTGAAAACTTTAAAGATGCTGACAGTTTGCCTCAGCTAAAGCAAAAGCCTATCAATGTAGGACTATCTTTTTTTATTATTATTTAAATTCCACTAAATACAAAAATACAACCTGTAAATTATTGTGTTTAATTTTGTTTCATCAGCTGTGAATCATGTGGCCTCCCCAAGTACAGACATCCTCCCCACGATGATTCTGATCATGTCTCAGCTGCAGCCGGTCCTGGAGGGCTTTAACCGCTCTCTGGCGCACCTGAGCCGGCAGGTGGGGGTTCTGGCCCAGGACGTGGCCGAGCTGAAGAGCGACCAACTGAGGGGGGAGCAGAGGGAGGGGTCAGAGGAGGACAAACTGGACGAAGTGTCTCAGGAGATCAGGGAGGTCCGGAGACAAATAGAGGATCAATTCAAGAACATGGAGGACATGCTGCACTCCCAGCATGCCCTGCTGCGCCATAACCTGAGCAGCTTCAAGATGGACGTCAACCTGAAGCTGAAACATCATCAGAACCTGCTGCAGGTCAGATATCTGCTGCAGCTACTATCCCTAACTTTATCCATTTTAAATTAAACAGTCAGTTCAAAATATTCTACTAACAATAAAACTTTGATCCCAGGTCAGTCTGCAGGATATGAACACAACGTTAACTGGGCTGAAACTGGACCAGGATCAGATCCCTTACCGGAAATCAGAGGATCAGCTGCCTCCTACCTCCCTGCTTCATCCCGACCCTCTATCAGACATGACGGCGCTCTGGGAGGCCGTCACACGTCTGGACAACATGGTGGTCAACAACACAGTGAAGGTTTGACCAATCAGAACTCATCACCTCAGAGTTTGAAATCAAAGCAACTGGACTTCTTTTCAGTAGCTGAAGATGTTTTGCCTCTCATCTGAGGAGCTTTCTCAATTCAAAGCTGAGCTCTTTTTTATATTGCATTGCTTGCAACCTCACTGAGGAAGCTCCTCCGATGAGAGGTGAAACGTCTATAGCTACAAAGGAGATGCTTGGATTTTTAACTCTTCATATTCTGAAGGACAGAAAGGTTATACAAATCAGAACTCCTGTAGTCCACTCTGAGAGTTTTTTTGGGTCAGGAAAAAATAAAAACTTGTTTCTGTGCAGGTGAGCAGCCTGACGGAGGATGTGGAAATGGCATCTGGCGACATTGAGCAGCTGACGTTGCACCTGAACAATCTGGAAAAGCAGATCAACCAAACGGCCCGGACAAGCCAAGTTCTGTTCATGGAGACAGGTCTGGAGGTGGAGCACGCCAAGGTATCGGTGCAGCGGCAGGTGGAGGAGCTGGCGGGGAACGTGACGCAGCACGAGCAGCGGTTGCAGGAGATGGATGAGGACGTGGACTACCTGTTTAATGGCCTCTACAAGCAGAACATATCCTCAGCATGCAGGGATCTGAAGGCTGCAGTCGCTCACCTCGAGATGGGCGTGGCCAACGTGACCAAGCTGGCCAATGAGAACAGACTGAAACTGGATAAAAACAATGAAGGAGGTGGGGCAGAGTGGGACGGAGCCAATGACTGGGAACCAGCGGTGGAGGAGCTGCAACACGACCTCCAACAGGTAGGACAACAAAAACCAGCATCAGCTGCCTCTGATTATCGATTAGTAGATGTTATTATTAAATGTTTTCTTGTTTTTAGATCTTCAGCCTGTTAGTGCAGCCACTTTCAGCCTGAAACTTAAAGTTAGATCGAAAATATGTCAAGTTTTGTCTAAGGAACAATAGAAAAAAATATCAAGACAAAGTAATGAAAAACAAAACAAAAACAAAGTTTAAATCAAATGACTCCAAATCCATTTGTTTCAACTTTTTAAATATTTATTTGATTTTTCCTATGAAATAGTTAATTTTAATGTTAATTCAGACAGATGTTTTACACTTCAGCTGGAGTTTGATCACAATTTTTAGTGAATTAATCTTTTTCTTTGTACACTCAAAATATAAAACCTAATGTGTAACAAACTAATGTAAAGTGATAAAATTCTAATTTCAGGATGATTGCTTTTTGGCAATTTTAAATTATTCCTGGTGTTTCACCTGGACACTTTTTTTTTCCTTTTTCAGGGCCTTTTTATATAAGTTGCATTTATCAAAAACATTTCTTACTTTAGAATAAAATAAAAAAGTTAGAAACAAACAAAATAAAATTAATTTTTTTGTTTCCTTTAACTTATTTTTTTTAAGTTACATTTCCTTTGGTAACACCATTCAAAATATTCATTTGAATGTGATAAATTGACTGTGATAATGAAGTTAAAACACAAATTAAAACAGAAATTTTAACTTTTCATTCTGATAGACCAGTAGAACATAAAGTAATGAGGACAAATGTCAGAAAATCATTTTATTCTATAACCATTTTCATCTCCTTCATCACATAAAGTCAGAATTTTAAGAAGTTTTTTTCATTTGTAAAACTTAGACTAACAGTCAGGCAGTGCAGCTGCAACATTTATTCATTGTTTGGTTAAAACTTTAAAACTTCTTCTTGAACCATCAGATTTTAGGTTGTAAATATTTAAATTAAGGCTGTAGCTTTGCCCTGCTGCAGGTAAAGGAAACTCTGGTCTCAGATCAGAGCAGAACCAGGACTCTAGACCTCGGCGTGACCCAGCTGAGCAGCTCCATCTCAGCTCTGCAGGAGACAGAAACAAAGCAGGAGGCGCAGATGAAGCTCCTCTCTGCCTCCTTCCGCTCCCTGCTGGAGGACGCGATTCGGCACAGCGAGGTGCTGCAGCTCCTGCTGGGGGAGGAAGTGCTGGAGTTCCTGGAATGGACACCCCAGGACCAGGAGGCCCACTCGCTCCCAGTCCTGAAGGAGCAGATCAGGGAGCTGCAGGACCAGCTGAGGCATCCCGACAGAACAGGTGGGTTATCCTGGTGATCAGACTGTCCAGGTTTTCTTCAGTAACAGGAGAAACACAGGCCCTGTTCACATTGGCTGTTTTTAAACCATTTTGAATGATCTGACTGCATGTGGTCAGCTCTGACACCTCCTTACCACATGTAGTGGTAAAATGTGTATCTCAAAACTTTTTTGTGATCGGATGTCAATTACCTGCCTTGTATGCAGATGCACCCCCCCCCCCACACACACACACACACACACATAGGTCAGTGAGCAACAAAGAGGACATCAGATCTCAGAACTGCAAACAGGATATTTGTATCCCCTCTACCCAATTACATTAGATAGCATTAAAAAAAATAGATCTGAACCTCTTGATGGAAAGACAGCTCTAAAACGTGTGAGTAATTTGCTGAAGCCTGCTGCCATCGTTCACACAGAGGGGACACTGTGTCAAATATTTTTGCAAGTTTGGCTTTAGTGTAGTAAGCTTGATGTAGAATCCAAAATAAAGTGCATGAAACTGTGCCTAGCACAGATTGAAGATCTGCAGCAGCAGAGCTGAGGAGCAGCTAGCCATCTAGTCAAGCCCAGACCCAGCTCCGTTTCCACATCCACCCTCTAGGCCACCTCTAGCCTTATCACTTGCCACGAGGCCCAGCACCAGGCTTCGTCACCTGACCAAGACCAGGCTCCACCGTCAGCCACCAGGTTGATCTACCTGTTAGAGCTGAAGCTGTCATGCTAACAAATTAGCTTCATCAGCAGGCCCCAGCATTAACCCCTCAACACAGACGGGCGTGGTGTCATGGTAGAAAAGCTTGAAATGAGCACCAAAAAAAAAGTACAGTATGCCTAAAAATAAGGATGAGATAAAGATGAAAAAATCTCTTAACTTCATCTCGGAAAAGATAAACAAAGTGACGAAACAGCAAGCAAAACCGATTGAACTGATGGAGGAGGTTCAGGAACCTAAATTTATAGCAAAAAAAAAAAAAGGACAACGAGATTACAGACCTGGTGCCACAAGTTCAGGATCTAGAGCAATATTCACAAATGAAATGAAAGGTTAAATATCTGCCTCAAACAAAACATCTAAGCTATGCTGGTTCTAGAGCTGAGATAAGATGTGGGCACCCAGCCAACTGAGTTACTCTCATTGGAAAATCAGAATATTCGTTTTTAAAATAAACATGTAAAAATAGATGTTAATTCTAATTCAACCTGTGAGGGATCACAACTCAACACAACACGGGTCCATATTAAACTCAATTTCTTCAGACTGGATTCAGTATGTATATTTAATAGCTTACCTCTGAATTTTATTTAAAAAAATTCTCAGTATGAACATCTCAACATTGTCACATTTTGGTTAACATTTTTGATTTTGTAAACCTCTACACTGCCATCAGTTTTGTATTTAAGGTTAGAGTTCACATGATCTGCTGGGAAATCTTTGAGATTAGAGTTTTTGTAAGAGTAAAAAAAAAACACCAATATGCATTTTTACTGTCAGCTGCTTACAGCAGAAACAAGTTACCTCGGCATCTACCAGTTTCTGTGGAAACATGATCACACCGGAGCGTTGTTGATGGATCCAAACTGAAGTTCAGACTCATCAACAGTGACTCATTTCTGACACCTTCTCTTCTTAGGGGACAGAGAGGAAGTGCCATCTGCTGACCAGCCCTCCTCCCTCCTCTCAGACCGGCCGCCCGGTGGCCCAAAGAGGAGCAGCCGAGGAGGTCCATTTGGGCACAACCAGCAGATGCTTTTCTATCCTGAAATGATGCAGCATGCTGGAGATGGCAGCGACCTGTGGAACCTGGAGAAGAAGGTGGAGGAGCTGCAGCAGAAGCTAGTCCAGCTGGAGGAGAAGCCTTGCTCTTGCAACAGTACCCCTTCTGACAGGGAGGTGCCCATCACAGGTGTGAAAATTCAACATATGAAGGAGGTCAAATGGCCGAAGACAGGGCTGGAGCAACACCTGGGAGTCATCAAGAACGTGTTCAGTAACGCAGAGCTGATGGTGGCAACCCACAGGACAGTAGACCTTGACAAGCTGTGGAAGCTGATGAGGAGGAGGGACAAGAAGAACAGAGGAAGAGGAGGAGGGAAGAGCCGTAGAAAGAGGGGGGAGCCAGGTGAGTCCAAAAGGGTCTCATGTTTGTCAGAAAGCTTGATTCAATCTCACAGACTAAAAACTACAGAAGAAAAACTTCTGTTTCACACCTTTGTCCTTTCAGGTGTGTTGGAACTGTCCGACCAATCAGATGGCTCTCTGCTGTTTGTGGGTGGGTCTCCACTGAGAGTCTCCAATGGTGGCATCTTGTTCCAACTGAACCAGGGTCAGTTCTACTCCGACACCGGCATCTTTACTGCTCCTGTGGACGGAATCTACCTGTTCATCCTCACCTTAGACCTGAGGCCAGGCCCTGCCCACGTGGTCCTGAGGTGGGGTGAAGATGGGGGCGGAGCTTCTGTGTCTCTGCAGAGACAAGAAGTGAAGGAGGCAGGGCTTGTGAGCAGCATGAGCACCCTACTGCTGAGTGAGGGGGAGGAGGTGAGACTGGAGGTGAGGAGGGGAGAGTGGGCAGAGTCAGAGGACAACATGTTCTCTGGGCTGCTGCTGCATCGGACCACCTGAGGGCGCCATGGACCAATCAGCTGACAGGAGGGCGGAGCCTTATGAGATACATGCACCTTAAAGAACAGTTGAAGATCTGATAGAATGAAAAAACATTGATCCAAACTCAGACCATCACAAAACTAGGCGTTTGGACTTGATGCTGACAGCAGCATGGATCCTTTTCATCTCTGTTTATGAAATTGACAGCAAAAACCAAAACTTGATCACACTTCTGCTCTGAGGTGTATTTAAAGTTTAAATCATAAATTTTCCTGCTGAGTTTAGCTTTTCTTAATTAAAACACTAAGTAAAAAAGCTAAAAGCAGCACAGATAAATATTGGAATCTCCATCATCATCCTGTTTTTTCTCCTACACGATATAAAACGCAGCATTTTGTTAGTTTCTAACCACAGATAATTTCACCTGCTGCAGTTCTGCTGTCTTTAAGAGATGAGAAGCTTAATGTTTCTGTTGAATGTGTCAAATCAGAAACCTGATTTGTGACTTCAGGTGAATGCAAATTAAAACAGATATATTTAAACATGTTGTTGCCACATTTAAAAAAGTATTAAACAATTTTTTTGTGCGTGTTTCAAACAAACTGTAATAAATTTGTGAAATTCACATTTCATCTTCAAATTCATATAGATATGAATTACCGGCAGGCGGCGCTGCAGGATGATAGTTTGAAATGTTAATAAAACTGAATTTGGACATCCTGACAAGCTCAAAACATTAACTGTTTTCTGATCAAATTTCTCTCCTCAACTTTAAAACTGTAACTTTCTTCTGCCTTTCAGGTTGTTTTTAAGCTCTAATTTGTTGAATTGTGTGAAAGTTTGTTAGACTAAATCCAGATCAGCTTCAGTTTGAGGCTCGATCAGATCAGCAGCTCACAGAAGAATATTAATCTAAAAGATGTTTTATTTAAATGAAAAGCTGTTGATTGCTTAATGTTTGTAAAACACAAATATATTTATGCAAAATTTAAGAATCACAGAGCAGTTAATATTTAAATAAAGAATTCAACATTGTGTGAAAACTGTCAGCCTGAAACTTAATGTTGGAACATCACCTGCTGTTCATAGAAACAAATAACCCCCTCCTCTTCTATTAGCAGAGGTCCTTGTCCTGTTCTGACAGCGTAAAGCCTGTTAACTCGGTGGCTGTGTCTGGAATGGAAGAGTGAAGCCAGGTTTCTGTGGAGAGCAGAATACAGCTGTCCTTCATGACGTTGCTTGTTGCAACCTGTAGTTTCAGTTCATCCATTTTGTTAGTGAGAGATCTGGAGTTGCAGAGGAAGATGCGTTGGTTTGTTCGGTGGCCTCCCCATTGCCTCACCAGCACGCCGGCTCTGCAGCCTGGCTGTTTCCTCCTCTCCCTGCACCATTTATGCCACCTTCCCATCGGGATAGTAATCCATGAAGACTCAGGGGGGTCTACCAGTATCCAAGTGGAATGTTGTGGAAATGGAGAAACTCTGAATGTTGTCAGGATGAGTAACAACTCACACACAGACATCCAAACAAAGCACCAAGAGGGAGAGAACTGAACAGCTGTCTGTGTGCACGCTGCCATCTTGTTCTACGTAGGCCTTTAGGGCTTGTCTGTCCCTGAGGACTCCTAAAGCAGATCACAGGTATGAGACAATTAGAAGGACTGGGACTACTGTGGTCGTGAAAGCAAAGATTCAGGCATGGGAGGAATTCAGAGAGGTCATGGAGAAGGACTTCTGTTTGGTCTCAAGTAAGTTCTGGCAAGCCATTCAAGAACTTGGAAAAGGAAAGCGTGGTTCTGAGCTTGGTTTGGATGGGGAACTGCTGACCTGGACTGAAGATACTGTCAAGCAGTGGAAGGAACATTTTGAAGAGCTCCTTAATCCAGTAACCATCTCCACTGCAGAGGAGTCTGAGGATTTGGGAAGACAAGTCTGGCTGTGGCTGCACTAAGAGGGTTCGTCTGCCAGTTGGGAGGTTGGAAGTTCTATCATGGCTTCGTCCAACCACATGTCAAAGAGCCTCTGGGAAAGACAACAAATTCCAAGTTGGCCCCAAATCTGGAAATTGGTGTGTGTGAATGTGTCCTCTAGTGTAAGCATTTTACGATGGTCAATAAAACTAGAAAAGAAAGGCGCAACATAAATACAGTCCAATCACCATTTAAGTGGCAGAGACTACAGCAATAGGTAAAAAGCTCCCTGACAGCAGGGCAGCAGGAGAAAATGAGTCACCCTGAGATGCTGAAGGCATGGAGGTGAAGCTGCCACAGCCGACAGATCTCTTCAGTGTTGCATAGGAAACAAGAACAGCACCTGAAAGGTGGAATCCTTATTTTTTAAAAAGGAGGATCCAAGAGTGTGTTCTAACTTCTGAGGGATCACAATGCTCAGCCTTCTGGGAAGTTTACTCCAGGATGTTGGAAGGGAGGCTATGACCAAATGTAGGACATCAGATTCAGGAGGAGCAGTGTAGGACTTGTTGCAGAAGTATGGGGTGCCAGGGTTGCTTTTAAGGGATATGTATTCCCTGTATGACCAAAGCAAGAGCTGTCTCCTTTCTAGGTACAAAGTCAAACTTTTTCCTAGTCCGGATTGGATCCCACCAGCGCTGCCTCTTGTCTCTGATCCTGTTTGTGGTGTTCATGGACAGGATGTCAGGGAACAGTCGTGGAGAATGTTCCTTGCAAGAAAATCAAGGAGAAGTTAGTTATTTGTGACTTTAGGTTAGTTAATTGTAGAATATCAAAACTGTTGTGAGATTCAGGGGGTCGACAGGATGTAATTTGTAACTTCTGTGATGGTAACTGTGTTGGGAATGAATTAATCTTTTGTTTGAACATAAGAACATAAAGATAAGGCTTGACCTGAACATTTTACGCTTGTGCTCCATACCAATAACTAGTCACCCGCCTAGTAGATGATGTGGTTTTGTTGGGATCTTCAAGCCATGACCTTCAGCCAGGATGAAAGCCATCTCCTTAAAGTCTGAGGCTATGATTCTTGTTAAGGGAGGCCAGTTTATGAAAACCTGCTCACAGGACAAACTCTCAGTGTTCCTGCAGAGGATTATACATGCACATATGGGTGGAAGAAATTTATCTTGTATCACATGATAAAATCAGAAACTGGACTCACAAAAAGTGTATGAAAATGTCACAAATAGATAAAATACATGCATTGCAACAAGAATAATAAATTTATGTCTATCCTCCAACAATTATGAAACAAAGTGGGAGTTATACAGGTTCAATTTCATGAGGTAAAACGATGTGGTAAGAAGCTCCAGGTCACATTGTTCCTTCCTTACCCCCATGCTGTCCAGGTGGGTATGAAGAGAGTCATCTGCAGGCTGTCAGGTAGAAGTGACCAGACCTGTGAAAATATGAAGTGGTGAAGAAACAAAGTGACCAGCACCCATTGTTGTAAAGTTCACAGCAAAACAAGTCAAAAGAGTCAGCGTTTCACTCATCATGGATGTTCTTTTGAAAACAAAACCCTTCTCTCTGTTGTGGATGATTTAAAAAATAATAATTTAACCATATTTTTCCTGTAAGAAATATGCATGAATAAATAATACCTAATAACAATGTTTTGAGGGGAATGAACTAAAGTTATTGCACTGGAATTTCTTTGTGATCACAGCTTAGTTTGAACTTCTGAAGGACACACAAGAATTAAAACACAGCACTTAAGATTTTAAGGTGTTTTGTTACAAATTAAGAATTATTTACAAGTATGTACAGATCAAGGAATGAATTATAGATAAAATTATTCAAGTATTTTTTATGGTAAAAAGTGTCATAAAAAACTGTCAGACCTAAAATATGAGGTTATATTTTAGATTATTGTGGATGAGGAAGAAAGTAACTCTCAAACTGACTTCTTAACTTAAAAAAAAAAGTTTCCTTTAGAACCTCTTTTTGCAGGAACAGGTGGTCACAGTCTCTGTACCTTAGGGCTTATGTTGGTCTGGTATTAGCGTCCCAAAGGTTTGCTGAAATCAACGGGAGGTTGTGGGAGGTGGGTTCCTTCAGGTGGAGGAGAACACTCCAGTGTGTTCTATACGATGAAACTGTAGACAGGTTCAGTCTCAATTCAAAGACAAAAGGATTAGCTGTGGCTGGGGATTTCTCGGGGGGAAAAAAGTCAAAGTCAAAAAGTCAAATAGTCAGCCCTGATAAAACATAAAGTTCAGTCATTTCAAAAGCTGAATTCCGTAAAATTGCTTTCAACAAAAGGTCAAGTGATGCAGCTTATGAGGAAAGCCCCTCCTTCACCCCCTTTGAGGTGACTGTCCTAATTCTACTCAGACAAAAGATTAATGAAAAGTTCAAGTCAGGAAACAGATCCAAAAGGATTTCCAAGGCCCTAAACATCCCAGAAGTTCTGTTAAATCCATCATCAAGAAATGTAAGGAGTAAGGGACGTGTAAATCTAAATCTCGTGTAAATCTTCTGTTCAAGAGCTTCGCCTTTTGACTCAGCTCTCTCTTCACCACGACAGATCGGTACAGCACCTGCTTCACTGCAGACGCTGCACTAATCCGCCTGTCGATCTCCCGCTCCATTTTTCCCTCATTCATGAACAAGACCCCGAGATACTTATACTCCTCCACCTGGGGCAGGACATCTTCCCCGACCCGGAGAAGGCACTCTACCCTTTTCCGGCTCAAGACCATGGCCTCAGATTTGGAGGCACAGATCCTCATCCCAGCCGTTTCACACTCGGCTGCAAACTGCTCCAGCAAAAGCTGTAGATCACGGCCTGATGAAGACAATGGGACCACATCATCTGCAAAAAGCAGAGATGCAAACCTAAGGACATCCCAAGTCGAGGTCAGCAGCACACCACCCCCACTATAAACAAAAATTGTCTGGTGCTGCATTGCTTTCCCCTCCTGAAACACCGCATAGCAGACCAGAATTGCCTCGAAGCCGTGTGGAAGTCTTTTTCTATGGCCTCTCCGAACGCCTGAATTTTTGCCTCAACGACCATCCGAGCTGCATGCCGCTTGGACTGCCGGTACCTATCAGCTGCTTCTGGAGTCCCACAGGCCAAGAAGGCCTGATAGGACTCCTTCTTCAGCCTGACAGCATCCCTCACTGCCGGTGTCCACCAGCAGGTTCGAGGGTTGCTGCCGCGATAGGCTCCAACCACCTTGCGGCCACAGCTCCGATAAGCCGCCTCAACAATGGAGGCACGAAACATGGCCCACTCAGGCTCAATGCCCCCCACCTCCCCCAGAACATGTTCAAAGTTCTCCTGGAGGTGAGAGTTAAAGCTCCACCTAACAGGAGGCTCTGCCAGACGTTCCCAACAGACCAGGTCCAGTATCATCTCCACTGCAGATCAGACCGGTCACTGCCGGTCAGACCAGGTCTGATCAGCATCCTCCCCCACCATCGGAGCCAACTCACCACCAGGTAGTGGTCAGTTGACAGCTCCGCCCCTCTCTTCACCCGAGGGTCCAAGACATGCGGCCACAGATCAGATGAAACGACAACAAAGTCGATCATTGAACTGCGACCTAGCGTGTCCTGGTGCCAAGAGCACATATGGACACCTTTATGTTTGAACATGGTGTTCGTTATGGACAATCCATGAAGAGCACAGAAGTCCAACAACTTGTTTAAACAGGCCCTTTAAAAAAGGATACACCACAAATATAAAGTGTACAAAGAATACAACTTACCATAACGCTGAATCAGTGGGAGCCCTGTGCCTGTTTCTCAGTAACGAGACGGTCCCATCTAGGGCTTCCAGAGACAGATGTTTTTTACTTATTTTGCTGCTTGTGGGTTTGTTTTTAGCGGTAACGTATCACATGACCTAGATGAGTGTTTTGACATGCATCAAGAGTGAGTCATAGACAGATGTAGCGGAGAGGATCCGGTAATTTTTCAAAATAAATGTCGTTCAGACTCTGAAAAGAAAAAAAAAATACTGCAAGTTAATTATTCTTTCTGTGTGGCCCGGTACCAAATGACCCACGGACCAGTACCGGTCCACGGCCTGGGGATTGGGGACCCCTACTATAGATGATATTACAGTCACTACTCAACTCACTGAAGCTTGCCCTGTTCTCTCTTAAATCCATATTCAGAATTAAAACTAGTATTCCTTGAAAAGATGCGCATGGCCCTCTGCCTTGCTTGCCAATGTTTTAAACAAATATCCCATGCAGCTTGTTAGTGCTTGGACTATGCACTGGGGATGGCTCTCAGCTACTACCACCTGAATTTTAGCTCAATATCTGTAAAACTGACTGCGTTGAGCTGAGGTTGACTAACTGTGGCAGGTAATTAGATGTAGAGATTGCAGTGATTACTTTGAGAGTTTAATTAAAACAAAATCTGACAAAACAGACAAACAAATCAATCAAAGAATGTAGTGCTGGGGGTCTGGTTCCCTCTTAGTGTAACATTTCCAAGTACCTGCTGATTTTGGCAATAGCATCTTTTGTTTTTCATTTTTTTCTTCCTCCAGATGACTTTTTTCAGTTGAGTTGTACAGGAAGGATATCACATTAAAAGTGGGAACATAGCCTCATTTCTTACAACACAAAGACCTGGTAATTTACATGAGTGGACACAGACTTTTTATACCCACAGTGGGGTGAAATAACTGGTTCCATGAAGACTTTGTGGGTTCACTCAGTTACAGATAAATAAACTGTCTATAATTTTATGGTTGGTTCATTTTAATGAAGACAGAATATTAATGAAAACTTCAGATAAAACGTATAATGTCAAATTCACAGAATGAGCTGCATGTCGAAGAGTGACATACGTATTTGATCTTCAAGCAAAACATAACTCTGTCCTTGGTGAAGGAATCTTTGTTTGTTAGATGGTTGGTTTTAAGGTTTGTACACATCCCAGGAGAGATTCTGGCCCACTCCTCTTTACAGAAACTCTAAAACCTCCAGGTTTGCTGACATCTCAGGAGATATTTAAGTTTCTTGGCTGCTGCTTGGCAACTTAAAGCTTCAGCTCCACCACAGATGTTCCCACAGGTCTGAGGTCTGTCTGCTCCATGATCCCAATGTGCCCCTTTAACTGCTCCTTGGTTGCCATGGCAATATGCTTTGGGTCAGTCATGCTGGGAGACTCATCTTTAGTGTTTTGTTTAGGTCTGACTAGATTTCACAGTTACTGTCTGAGGCTTACTTTTTAGTCTATTAAGTTTGCAGAAAGGGAGTGTGAGACAAGGGTGTGTTTGCCATGGTGACCTGGCAGCAGCTTCAACATTTTTTTTATCCTTCTTCTCTTTATACTACAGTACAAACATCGAAATGTTGGCTCTTTTTCTGAGCTTCGATTATTACCGTGTTAAATTGGGATTTCAGGAATTAGCTGCACAGCAACCCATAATAATTCCTGCAAAAACTAACTCATTTTTCACACGACGACTTTTCTTTGCTTTTATCTGGATTTATAGTTGATATTCTCTTTCTCCTAAATTAAACTACAACAACCAGAGTCATATTTCTTCTAAAAACCTGTTATTTCCACTGTATGTTCATAATTCAAGCTTTAAAAGTGACTGAAAAGGTTAATTTCTGTTCAGTTCCCTAACTTAGTCCAAAAGGAACCCTGTTCTGTGTTCTGACTCAGAGCTCCTCACAACTGGTCAGACAGAAGAGGAGGCAGGTTTTTTCATCTAGAAGCTTTATTGATAACTGTTTACATCTCACAATGCATTCCACAAACACGACTCCCAGCTGGGAGCTTTTTAATCATCACAATTGTTGAAGTATGAAGAAGTTTATCATTCACAATTATACTTGCATAACAAACAGATGCTTGAAAGTTTTTCAAAGTTACATCAAGTTGTAAATTCATGAAGAACTCAGCTCCACAGACAATTATGTTTATTCTAAATCCTGTTTGTTTGTTTTTTTAAATAGCTTGTCTGATGAATGTAAACGCTGCAGAGTTTCTACGAGACAGCAGTGATGAGATGAGGATGATGTTTATGTGGTTAATGAGCTTTTATTTTTGTCTGATGTTTCTACCTACAGTTACTCAGAAGCAAAGATTTTAGTACAACCCCCCTCCCTCCTCCTCCCGCCGCCTCATCGGGACCCCCCCCCAAGACGTCGTTCGACACGTCAAAAGCAGCTTGCTGAGAAACGAGCTCGAAGCTTCAGGGACGAGAAGAAAAAAAAAAGATTAAATAATCGCAAAATAACTTTCAGAGAAGAGTAATGTGAGCCACGAGCCGCTGCGCTCGTCCTCATCACAATCGACCGTGGCCAGGAAACAAAGCAAATTGGTCCGACCCGGCTGGAGGCGGTTCTTGCCTCCCACAATGCACTGGGTTAAAAGGGGCGGGACTTACACAAGTTTTAAATGCGGTTTTGAGAGTCTGATCGACTCGCAGAAGCAAACATTTTTTGACAAAATAAAAACGGAGGAGACGTACATCAGCGAGCCCGCCGAAGGTTTCCTGAAAACAAACAAAAAAAAAAAAAGGAATTCTGAAGTAGAAAAACGTTTTATTCATCTGACAAATACACTAAGAAGGGCTGCCCCCCCCCCCCCGTCCTCTAG
>NC_051451.1:6900287-6927331 GCF_001649575.2 Kryptolebias marmoratus
CCCCCCCCCCTTCCCTCCATCCTGATCAGGGCTTCCTGAATCCAAACTCCGACTTTCCGTTCCTTCACTCCGTTTTACGCTTCAACCCAGGAACCTTGGCCTGAACCCTGAAAGAAAACAGGAAGTGATTACAAACAAAGTAATAAATTCCAGATTCAGTTTCCCGATTTCTGTCAAATTTAGAGCTTACCTATAAATGTTAAAACACAAATGTTTTCTATAAAATCATGGCAGATATTTCTGCAGTGGTCTGGCTTTATGTATTTTATGAGACTAAACAAAAAGACTTAAAAAATTATTTTTTTCCCTGCTAATGAGTTCATGTTTTTTAAACAACAGAATGAAACCTGTTCTCTGAACCTTAAGGTTGTAATTATCTGTTATGGTCTAAAAGTACTGAACTGATTAACCTAAACTAATAAACTATTTTCTAAAAATGTGCTGAAGCTTGTTAAACTCAAACACTTTGCAATAAAAGTCTGTTTTCTAGTGCCACATGCAGACTTCGAATCTGAAACAACTTCATGGCTTTTGCTCATTCATACAGATTTACTTCCAGGATTTCTTTGGTTTTACAAGGATTTAGTTTAGCGTCCATAAATAATCTCATGAGGAGTCTGATGACTTACTTTCCCACAACGTCTTTGATCTGATTGTTGACCAGAGCCAGGTAATGATCGATCTGAGCCTGAAACACAACATGGGTCACGTTAATCAAAGCAAACTGAAGCAAACCCAATCTGCAGATCATCAACTGGATTCATGTTGGAAACCCGACAAACGTCAGCACTGATCACAGCTTCTTCACAGACAGGTGCATTGTGGGTAAAGCCTGGCTTGTACCTGGTGTTTCTCATAGATGATCGGGCAGCTGAATGCTCCAACCAGACCTGAAGAGAAAAAGAAACGGAAATTCAGCTGCTGTTTCAGGACGTCGCCACCAGGTGGAGGCAAAGGACAATTTAATCTGTTCAACACTGATTATCAGCTGGAGCTGTAGTGCATTGAGGAAAAGCTCCTCACCCAGGATAAGGATAGTGAGGCCGTTGAAGAAGGCGCCAACGTAGGTCAGGATCCACATCAGCACGGCAAACTGCAGACATATGAAGGGTGGGGGGACAGGATTATAATCTGAGACGATCCAACTCAAAAGAAAGAAAAAGTAAGAGCTCAAATTTAAGAAAAAGACAAGTGAAAATGTTCTTATTAAAGTTAAAACAGACTGATTGAACTGTGCTTGTTTTCACTGCTTTAACACTTATTTTCAAATGTATAGATTGTAATCACTTTCAGATCTGATGTACTGACTGGTGGAAAACCACAAAGAAAACTTTGTTTTCAGCACAAAGACATCAGAGCTGGTCACTGTAAAATAAATCCAAATGAGAAAAAAAAAAACCATTTGATTTCTGTGTTTTAACATTGACAACTACATACGAGTTACCGTTACGATAATGTTGAGTGCTGAGAATACTCATAGTGTTGTGTTTACAGAGACCAAGCCTTTAGATGTACTCCAGAGGGTTCAAGAACACCATCTAATTTTCTTTGGATACACTTCTTCCAGGATTTTCAGATATTTCTTCACAGCAGCTTTTTGTTCTCCACTATGTGTTTGGCTTGCAGGAGGCGAGTGCAGCTGCTCATATTTCCTCCTCGATAATTCTAACACCATAAACGCTCCTGAACATGTATGAGCGCTGTTTGAACATGTACATGTCTAAAATGTCCTCTATAGTTTGCACCACACTGAGGCTCAGAGTTTTAGGAGCCATTTTCCTCCTATTGTCTTACAGTTTTTGTAAGAAGCACAGCAGGGTTAACATTTTGATAAATATAGCCTCTAGATTTCAGTCAATTCAGACTTTGTGTGCTGCGCCACAAAAGAACCTAAAGATGGAAGGAGCTCTGTATTTTAGTATCAAGAACAGTTAAAACTATTCATGTTTTGAGCAACAAAAACAAATAAAAAAATCCAAAAGGCAAATGATTTAAAATTCTCTTTTCTTAAAATAAACGAAAGGCGTTAAGAAATAATTAATATCTTCCTGTTTGCTGTAGAAAAATCTGCAGACCGTCAGAACGATCAAACGCTAAACTGCTTCAGTTTTTACAAAAACACACGACATGTCCTGAGATTAACAGATTTAAAAATGGGCTAAATAGTGGATTATTTATTTCTGATAGATGGGCTTTCTGTAAGGTTTACAAAATAGAAAAACAAAAACAAAACAAACCGCTGATTTGGTGAACCATTTCACCTGCAAGTTGAACATTAAAAAGAACAGTTTCCTCCGAGACCCGCTGCTGTTTATCTGAGCCAGAACCATAAGAACATCCCATGATGCATCAGGACAGGAACCATAAGAACATCCCATGATGCATCAGGACAGGAACCATAAGAACATCCCATGATGCATCAAGACAAGAACCATAAGAACCTCCCATGATGTATCAGGACAAGTCCAATGACCCACAGAAACCATCTGAAACTGATCAGACTTACATCACAGGGACCGTTCTGTGGATTTGGATCACATTATGCTGATGTTAGCTGTCTGAAAGCTGACCTATAAATGTGTTCAGCCTGAACAGAACCAGTACCTGACCCGCAGAACCACCCAGTTCTGACCTTGATGGAGTCGACCAGGTCCTCGACCAGGAACAGGCGCCTCAGTTCACCGATGATCTTGTTGAACTTCTCCAGAACCATGTCGCTGTACTTGTGGACCATGTCCTCGGGCAGCGCCACCTCCTGGTCCAGGTACTGCCTGGTGGGAGGAGCAGAGGAGAACAGCCATTGTTGGGGACCCAATTCAGGATTCAGCTTGGACTATAACAAAACTAAACAAACTTCCTGCCAACAGACGGAGATCAGTCGTGTTTAAAATGTTATTTAAATTTTCACTGAAGCTGCTTCAGGCCCAAATATACAATAAACTGGTTTTTAAGATCATTTACTGTCTGAGTAAAACTCACTTTGACTTAATAATTAGCCCATCGTGAGCTGTGAGACCAGAATCAGAAGGTTCTGTTCTGAAACACGTGAACAGGATAAAGAACCAACCAACTGGAAAACAAAGCTCAGCGTGGATGACAAGTGTCCTCTTTTGACATTGAAGCTCATCGCTGCAAGAAATCGAGCAAACTAATACAGGTCCTGCCGCTTGACTATGGAAACAGAATCACTTCTTTTCATTAAAATTATAATCACTCAGAGATTGGAAACATTGCATTTTTTGCGCTTAAAGAACAGTAAATTGTCTTATTATGGAACTATCTTAAGATACTTTCCGGCTGAACGTTAACATAAAAAAAGACAAGTTATTCAAATGTAGATTACTGGATAAAATAAATAAATAAAACCAACAATCGTTTTCCCCCCAAATTTAGTTTAAATGTTTCTTAATCCATATTTTATGATCCAACTACATTTTTCCACCTAAAAAGTACCTGGATCAAAAAATGTAAACAATTAAACATTGGAAGATCCAATATTTATTTAATATTAACAAATTTAAACACAGCAAAAACTGTTTCAGTTCTACAGAATATTTAATGTTTTATGGTGCTTAATAATCTGTGTCTAAGTCAATTACATATAAAATATATTCAGTGCTTCAGTATAATAAACCTCACCTATTTGTTTTACATGAGCGTAAAGAAAAACTGATTCACATAAAAACGTAACTCTAGATTTTAGAATTACAGGAAATTTAGTCTAAAACTTGTATTTGGGTCCTGTTTGACTCACTGATGAGGATGGTGACTCTTCAGTCTAGTTTTGTTCACAGTGGCTAATTTTCCCTCTAAAGTTCAGATTTTACCTGAGATATAAAAAGGTGTTTTATATAATACCTGACTCCACAGGTCTCTTCTTCTCTGATTTTATGGTTTGAGCTCTCATTTATGTACCAACAAAACTAACAAATGTTGCTCTCCAAATCTTACACATCATTTAAACACTGATTGTTGTGCTATAAACTTACTGATTGGTTTTAAATGTTGTCATTTGTGAACAGCTGAGCTCTGACAGAAACAGTACTTCTTGTTCTCCTCTTCGTCAGTAAACGCGATGCCAGATCTTTTCTCTGACCAAGTGTCAGACACACAAACGCTGCAGTGGAAAAAACTAGTTACACACGCAGACAAATGTGTTCGGCCATTTTGTTAAAGAAAGAACAAGACTGAAGACACCTGTGATGCTAATGATAGGACACACCTTAGTTTCACAGTCCCTGTGATCCAATTAGGTTCAGTCTTTTCTAGGAGCACCATCCCTTCTCTCATTAGTTTGTTTCTTAAAATAATTCTGTTGAACCAAAATTCAAAAGCAGTGACTGATTATCATTACCCGATTTTTAGTAATTTTTTTAAATTACTTTTGGGTTATTTAAGCGATCTTTGGGGGTTTTTCTTTCTTTAACAAAAAGGTACAAACAGATTTGTCCACATCTGTATTTCCTGGGTATTTCTGTCTCCCTGCAACTACAGATGAACTTGGGCGTAGCTTAAACGTGCACCCTGCCTGCTCTGCTTTACGCCTGTGGTGAACAAAGAGGATATATGTGAAGAGGGCTGTGAAGTAATGAACTGAATGAATGTACTCGTCTCAGACCTCTGCACTGTGATGGTTCTGTACGAACACCTGTACTGGTACACCCCTAGTTACAAGATATCTACTCAGAGGTGTTTTAGAGTCCATCCCAGTAAAAAAAAAATAAAATAAAAAGCCCGTCATCATCTGTAACACCTCTGCTGCTTTCCATGTGGTACTCACTTGAACGGGTGACCTTCATCGGACTTCTGGATGGCCTGCAGAATGCCTTTGTATATCCTGAAGCAGATGGTGACTGAGAGCAGAGCCAGTCCGATGTAGGAACAAACGCTCACAATGCTGCACACCGTCAGGGAAAGCAGCAGCAGCAAGGTGGCGCCGAACACCACGCCTGTCGTCTTCACATCGCGCCAGTACAGGAGATCCACCACTGGAGGAGGAACAAAGACACAGCTGTCAGGAAAGCCATAAAATCACCCACAGAAACATCACTGAGCTCCTGATCTACATGCTGGTTCTTCTACTGAAGAAAAAGTGAACCACATGGGTTTTTTTAAGTTTCAGAATATGTTATGGATCCAAATCCTTAAAACCAAAGAAGAGAAAACCCTCCTGAACCCAACACGCTCACACTAACCCCCCAGAGATAAAATCTGAGCCCAAACTGTCGGCCTTTCTGTTGTCTTTTATTGAACTTGGGATGAGTCATCATCAGGAAGTGGTGATCCAGAACCCTTAGTTCTAAGTGTTTTCAGGGAGACTCTGCGTTTTAAACGTGACGTGATGCTGTGACAGTGGAGTATCCTTAAAGTTTGGGGACACATGATTCAAACTTGCAGCAGGATCTGACTTAGATCTGAGTCCTCGCCCTGAAGCTACGAGGGTTCCTCATCACTCCGACCTGCATGAGGATCGTTAAAAGCGCCTCTGAAAGCAGAACATCCTGATCCTGACCCAGTTCTGATCTTGGACAGAAATCTAAAAGTTGATGTTGGCTCCCAGAGCTTGTTTAGTTCCCCCCTGCTGATACAAAGAACAGCTTTATTAAAACTTAAATATCTAACAACATTCTTTTTTAATTGAAACACTGAAACTGTTTACTGGGAACTAAAATGCCTCGGGTTTTCATTCAGCATAGATGTGCACCAAAATTCTGTTTCTGAGGTTTAAATGTTTAATAAAATGCAATGTAACCACAAATTCTTCCAGCTGCACAGAAAACTTTCCACCATCAAAAAAGGACAAAATAGTCACGTGTGTGCCCAACTTGTCTTCAGCTGGAATGGATACCACCGCATACAGGTGTAAATTGTCTCAGTGCGCATTGAAAATATTTTCATTCAAACAACCTTCGGAGGTGGTCTAGACCCCTCAGAGTCTGTGATAACCTAAGACAGGGGCCCCCCAGGTGAAATCTGCTCAAGGACCCACGCAGCCTGGGACTTGCCCTGGATGGAGAGACGTCCTGAGTTTATGGAAAGCAGTTTGTAAATCCAACACTGCTGCCTTATTCTCCTGTTATCAGACAGTTTTTAAGGGCTCTCTGCAGAGGTCAGTAAACTAATAAAAACCCATATAAGTCTCCATACTGAGCTGCTGAATGAAAACTGATCTGAGAGCAGCTGCTGTTCCTCAGAGACATAAACCGAGCTTTGGGCTGAGTCCAGATTTGCTGGGTTTAATTAAACTTTCAGGTTTTAGGTAAACTCCTCAGCTATCTCGGTTGGAAACGTTTAGCCTCCGGAAAGGTTCGGGGACACTCGGTTAAGTTCGTGTTTCTGAGCATTAGTGGGGCCGAGCTAACTCCATGTTAGCTGCGAAGCCTACAGCTAAAACAACAGAAACTGGGAGCTGAGGGGGCAGGACTGGGGGGGTCCCGAGTCCAAATGTGGCCGCCTGCCTACATATGGTAGCAGGCGTGTTAGCAGCACCGATAGATGCTAAATATAGAGCCCGCACCACAGAGACCAGGACGCTGCCGCAGATCTGGTTTCACCTCCCGTTACGGCTTGACATCCCTTCCCTGTTTGAAGCGTTGTATCAGCCCCAGATCCCCACCAACACACACCGGGAGCTCTCCTCTCACGAGACGGGCTGAACGTCAAACCGTCCGGCGTGACCTCCGCAGACGGCACGGTCCGCCTGCAAATTTCCCCGACCAGAGCTAAGCCAAGCCCCGGTCCTCCAGGACACATTGCTACAAGACTAACCACATGAACTCTGTAACAGCAGCGTGTAAACAACGGAGGACAGGAAAAAAGATTAGAGCAGACTAACCCCGCTTGGCGTCCATGTTGAACCTCCGGCGAGCCTCCAGCAGAAGCACGGAGGCTCCGCCCCTCTGACCGGACAAGCTCTAAAGGCTGCTCATGCGGTGCTCCGCCCCGGTGGGCCGCGCATGCGCAGCTCAACCTCACTGAACGGAAACTAAATTATTACATGAATTCAGGTCCAAATCCGTTTCACTTCAAAAACATAAAGCACTTAAAATCATGGAGGAAAATACTCTGATCTGCACATGAAGAACAAAACATACCCTAACAAAAAGTTTTAATTAAACTAGAAAGCCACTAAAAGCCATTAGAAGTCTTAATACATATTAATATCACAAAATCTGCCACAGATTAATGTGAATTATTAAGATCAAAAACTTAAACCAAAAAAGAATATCTAAAAAGGGAAATACCCAAGCAAGATTCAGAATTGGTCTGTACTGATGCTCACCAATAATCAATTAATGCCTAATTTTAATTATTACAGAATAAAAAGGCCAATGTGAGTACGTGCTCCATGCAGGGTTTCCCCCAGAAAAGAGGCTAAGCCCGGTGGTAGGTGGCCGTTTGCCGGCCGATTGCTGGCCGACTGTGATTTAGTAAAAAAAAAAGATTTGTTGACAGGAAACTTGAAAATATGGCTATTTATTATGTGACATTGTAAGATATTTGTGCCAAATATTTACACAACTACAGTTTTACAAAAGGGCACTTTTGAAATACTTTTTAAAACAAAAATACAATTAAAATAAATACAAATTGTTTACGCCTTATTTGAATCCTAATTTAAGTCAAATTTACAAATAAATTAAATTAACATAAATGAAAAAGTGCAAGCAAGGCACCAACACACGTCTCACGTCAAGGCCAATGAGTAACAACAGAGAACTCTGAAAAACAGAGAGATGTTGACTGTACTGTGCTTTTTGCGGCACAGGCTGCATGTTGGATCACTACATGTAACAACAACAACAATATATCTAATGCTGAATTTAATAGCATGATTTTACTGTTAAACATGGATAATATTTTTACTAAGTACAAAACATGCTTACCATATTCGGTCTTGTAAAGCCACCCGCTGAATTTCAGCTCAACTAACCATTTTTAGTTAAACCTGCTCGTTCCATGTTTATTGCTGTGGCTTCAGCAACGTGCTAACTCCAGCGGCAGCTGAAGGTGGCTTGGCTTCAGGGCTCATTAGAGTCACGCAGGGCTCCGCGAACAAAACATGGACCTGAGTGCACGCTGGAGTCGTTTATACTTGGCGCTTACATCTGTGCAATTTAAAGATTGGGGGGGGGGGCAGTACGCTACGTAACCAGTGAAAATACGGTGAGGTAGATAAAGATAGCGGTTTCGGGGGTGCGGGTGGAAAAAACGTGTATAATGAATGACGTATTTATAATAATCAAAAGGAGCTTTGCCTGGCGGCAGGGTCACCAAAGCCTGGCGGCCCACAAGGCTTAGAATACACTGGGGGAAACCCTGCCATATAAGTTAATTTAATGGTAATAATCCAGATTTATACACAGGATACTCTGAGGTAAAGCAGACAGAAAAAGAAAACATCTTATGGAAACAAACATATTTTAACATTTTATCAAAAACGTCTAAACTGTGTTTAAAGTGAAAAAAAAAAAACATGATTGTTTCCTACAGTCCAAAACAGTTTGGAAAGACAAACATTACATGTCAAATCTAAATTATGTCTGGCAAGTTTAGAAAAAATAAACTATAATAAAGACAAATGTAAAAAAAAAAAAGTGTTTCAGGCTGTAAATAATGGAGATGAGGAATTAGGTTTTTTTTTTATATTAACATTTTTTAAAATCCCTGGCAAAGTTTCTGTTACCTTCCTTTTAATTTTGTGCAGCAACTGTCTGATTATTACATAAAAAAATAATTGAGTTCTTAAAACTCCAAATCAAACTTATATCAAGCCTTTGACACAGTTCTGTCCACTAAAGAGACACTTTATTTGTATTTAATCAACTTTCAACTGGAAGTCTTAAAACATACCAAATGAAAATATGAATCATCTCGTCATTAATTAATTTAATATAATCCATTTAAGTGACAAGAAACAGCAAAGACTGAGTTATCTTGGTCAAGGCCTGGTAGTTAAGAAGAGGATGAGGGAACAGCTGTGGTGTAGAGAAAGGTCAAGATAAAAGTTGGATATTCAAATTCAACTTGAAGTAATTAAAATATTTTATAGTCCTTCAAGTTCAGAAACCATAAAAGGAAAAGGCAGGGTGCCCAGGTGCATGATGGGAGAGCTGCAGGGGATAACACAGCTGACAAGGATTTAACCAAGAGGTCTTATGAAACCTTCAGAAATATTAAAGTACTGGAAAATGTTCTAAAAGAAATGATCAGGTGAAAGTTTAATATTTTATTATAAAAACTAATCTAATCTAAATATTTCAAAACATGGAAAGCTACACAATATTTAAAGTTTAATTTGCTCCATTCTTCTCTGGCAAAGAAATCTTGGTTAAAAAAAAGGGACAACTGAGAACAAGAAACACAAGAACTGAAGGTTCTCTGCAGCTGACGCTAAAAGGAACAATACGACTCTCTGTGGACAGCATGGAGCTCCTATTGGCTCAGGGATCTGTCATTCAAAAACTACGGCTCCTGGTTATAGTTTGAAATATTAAGAATGTTCCCATGGAAACGGACCAATACATGAGAAGATCAGACAGCTGCTGACTGGAGGATTCAACAACAATCTGTGCGAATAAACTGGAGAAATGAGTTTTGGTGTAAAGTTTTACTGAACTGAACCGTTGAGGCCTTGATCATAAAAAGGACAGGCTCTGTTGGGATGGTACTGATCAGCAGATTGTCAGGAGAGATATAGAGGCTCAGACACACCCTTCTTTTTGTTAAAGCGTAGAGAATGAAGGTGGAACCGATAAAAATCATTTCATGTGAGCTGGTTCTGTAACCAGGATCAGTTCTTCATCACGACAGTCTCTTTCAACTGTAACGACCCGTCAGAACATCTGTCTGCAGGTTTCAGAGGCTTTCAATCTCAGCTTCAAGCTTAGGGCTGAGAAATTTCAGCACTACTGCAACCACACACACACACATACACACACAAAATACTGCTTAGTCACAATGCAGCTCGCAGCAGCATCACACAAACCTTCCTGACGGTGCCAATCCTGACAATCAGGCAGCAAACGGTGCCTGATTGGATAAAGCTCAAACTGATAATCATTTCTAATCAATGAGTCATTTACAATAAGTTTTATCTCTTCAATAAATCAACTCAAACTGAAGACACTTTGGTTAAATGGGTCTTAGTGATGACATCAGCAGGTTCATCAATCAATCGGATGGCTCATTAATCAGCTGGTTCATCAATCGGCTGACAGAACATGGCAGTCACGAGGAGTTCTGATCATCTGTGACCTTTCTGACATTATTGTGTCAGAGAACAAAGACGACACTCTCGCTTAGTCCAATAAAATGATCTGAACTGTTGGGTTTGATTTTAGTTATAGAGAACTGAAAACAAGCTGCTGAGTAGCTGAATCCAAAACTAGAAGTCCTGATGAGCAGAGAAGTGTGAGAAATGCCTCCTGACAGTTTCTAACAAAACCTGCTGTCTTCAGAATAATCTCCATCTGATCAGAACCCTGAGGTTCTCTCTATAAACAGAAACCAACCCTCCTGCAGCTAATCAGACTCTCCTTGATACTCAGACCAATCATTAACACTCCCCTCCTCCTTTTCTTCCTCTTCCTCCCTGCTGATTACCTTTGGTCACAGAAACAGACAGGCTGGCTGTCCAAAGGTCCCGTCTGCTCAGAGCAGAAGCACAAACACGTCACCTGGTCACAGTCCAGAACCCCACCAAGACCCAAAAACTCCTCCAGGTGACTGCAAAACCGCAAAAACCTGAAACCTCAGAACCAGCAACATTTTCACATTTCTTGCAACATCTGTCAAGATTCCTGATTGATACCAGTTAATCCTGAATGAACCGAGCAAATCGTGCCCAGATCTCCGAGCCCAGAACAGAACCAGACAGAAAGACAGGTGGAGGTCTGAGACCTGAACCCAGACAGAATTGTACCCTGCTCTCTCCAGTGCCTGGTGCCGGCCTCCTCCTTCTCCATAGAGTTGTTCTCCATGCTGTCCGATCAGCAAACACACATTCCTACAGGCGGCTGAGGCAGTCAGTGTCAGGGGGGAGGCAGGGGAGTCAGGGAACAGGGGGAGGGAGTGAGGGAGGCTGCAGGGGGAGGAGGATCGACTGCAGCCAGCGAATGAAGCTCCTCCTGCTGTCAGCTGTCTGCTGCTAACTCTGTGACGCAGCGACTATAACCAGCTCCTCCTCCTCCTCACCTCTGAGCTTTTACTGCCCCCCCTCCACACACACATACACGCACACACTCTGCTGATGAAGCAGATGAATCAGAAACCTTTTCACTAAAACTGAATGTGTCAGAAATAAAAGAAGCCATGAGGTTTTTTTTTGTTACTACTAACTAAAATGAGACTGATCATAGCAGCAGATCTTTGCATCAGGTAAGAAAATGACCAGAAAGGAGAAGTGAATGAAGAAAATGGATGGATGAATGAATCTTAGAGACTTCAGTTGGTAAACGTAAGGTACTTGGTTGGAAATGGTCAAAGAGAGACGCATTGTAGAAATTTTCAACCTCAAAGTAAAAAAAGAGCAGACAAGCGCAATAAAAAACAAAAAGAACAGTTACGTGGAAAAAATAAAGCTAACGTTTCCCGGGTGGGTTTGTTTCTGAACAGAACCAACAAATCCACTTTAAATCACAGAAAACGGTCCAGCTTGTTGGGACGTCTGTAACAGAGACCACCTCAGAGGTAAACCCTGACTCCTGCACCTCTCTGGTGTCATAACAATTTTCACGTTTTTAATCACATGAATACTTTAAAATACTTCAAATAACATAAATCAGGCTGGATGTACCCAACTAGACTCATTGAACTGAATAAAACATACTTTCAGTCGAGTTGTTCCATAAAGAAATGAAACAGCAGAAGTATCTTGGCCTGAGTCACCTTGTATTGAGACATTGGTGGTTTTTCTGTTAAACTCAGATCTCAGTGACCTTTCACCTCCATGTGAGACTGAATGTCTTTGACCTGCTTTGGTTTACAGCTGTTGTAATCTAGCTGCGGTGTGACACATTCAGTGTCAAAGTTCACATCAGTTCACTTCTTCTGCTTTTGAAATGACCAAAGTTTGTTTCCTGGACAGCTTTAACTTTAACTGGGACATAATCGGAATAAAACGTGTTTTTAATTTATTGTAAGTTTAAAGAAAATGTGAAAGCCTGTAAGTTGACAAAAAACTTCAAATAAACAACAGTAGTACCTATAACCCTCTAATTTTACTCACTAATAAACTACGGCTGAAAAACCAATTCAGTTGCTCTGTCTAGAAACCTGCATGTGGACACCAGAGGGCGCTGCAGGAGCAGGTTAAAGAAACATCCATCCAGTCATCCATCTATCGAGCCATTTACCTTACCAGCTTTTCCACTTAGAGTCACAGGGAGCTAATGCCCATCTCCAGGGATGGTTAAAACTATTTTAAACTGAGAGTTTCATTTTTTTTTCCTCTGGATGTGAAAAGTAAACTCAGAAGGTCATATCTGATCATAAAATAAGGAAAGTAAATTCTTATAACTCTAAAGTTTTACATGTCCAAACACAATAAAAACTCTGCTGATCCTCAACAATAAAAAAAACAAACACTGAGAACAAACAGATGATTTTTATATTCTGTCCTGATACATAAAACTAGGATTACACTATAAATAATAAAATAATAGCAGGTAAACATTTGCATTTCACGGCAAACAGTGAATAACTAAACTGATCAAAGATCTGCTGCTACTAGTTTGTCTTAATTATTACAAATATCTTCATAAAAGAAATTCATTCCTTTTGTGAAGTTATGCAGGTGGCGTGATAGTGCAGTGGTTGAAGCTGTCGCCTCACAGTAAGAAGGTCACAGGATCACCTTCCACCTGTGTGGAGTTTACATGTCCCCCCTCTGCATGCAGGGTTTCTTTTCCCCAGGTACTCAAGTTCCCTCCCACAGACTAAAAACATGGATATGATAACTCTAATTTGTCACTAGGTGAGAGTGGTTGTTTGTCTCTATGTGTCCCTGTGATGGACTTCTGACCTGTCCAGGGTGTCCCCCGCCTCTCGCACAGTGACCGCTGGAGATAGGCACCAGCTCCCCGTGACCCAGAAAGGAAAAAGCGGGTAGTGAGAATGGATGGATGGATGTAAAGTTGTGTTTCTCAACTTTTCTGAATAAAAAAGCAGAAATTCATTTTATCATGCAAAGTTAGTTTTAGTTTGAATTACACAATTATAAAATTCAAGGAAAATCAGACAGCTACTCTCTTTTCTGCTACAAACTCATATTTCAGAGCCTAAATAACTAAATAAAACACTTATGATATAAAAGGTGTAATAATGTGAAGTTATCAATTACTAAATGCACTCAGAGAGCACAAACCTGTGCCAAGGCCATAGCGATATAAAAAAATAGTCCCATCAAAATTTTATCACCTGTTTGTTGTGACAACCCCAGCATTTCTTGAAAATTCATCCAAATCTGTTTTATTAGTTTTTAAGTAAGCTTGCTAACAGACAGACAAACAAACCAACGAACACTACTGAAAACATTACCTCTTTGGTGGAGTTAATGAGACATAAAACCCAGAAAGCAGCTATAAAGCATCTGCGAGTCTGAGTGGGAGCAGATCAATGAGGCTGTTACATAACCAGAACATTTGCTGAGTGGTTTCTGGGTCGGAGAACCCTTTGTGGGGCTGCCAGTGTCGCAATGCAGGAGGAGGAGAAGGAAGAGGAGGAGGACACCCCTCCACCACAGAATAACCCACATACATACACATCCAAAACCTGATCGCTTGTCCCAAAGACCAAAGTCCCCCAAGTATGGTTGCACAGTAACGTCAGCTGCTCGAGTGACAACATTTATTAGCTGATCTGTTGGAATAAAACTCAATCCCACATTTAAAATAAGATGTTGTCTTCAGGGAGACGAAGGACACTACTCATCACTTTCTAAAAACCCCACAGGAGGTGGTGGTAGTGGGGATTCTCAGCAATAGAAGTTACATCCTCTGATATTCACCTCAGAGGAAAAAATACAACTATGAACGCAAGAACACACTGAAAAATGAGCCAACTGTCTTTTCAGCTGTTTGATAATGTGTCTGCAGAAATCTGCTCTGCATGGGACACAAGGGAGTTGGGGACGGAGGGGTACGGCATTTATCAAGAACGTTGATCAGTTTTTGCATTTTCTGTGAAATACTAAGTCTTTTCCTGCCAGATTAAATTCACTGTGCCTCCTACTGTTGCCATAAAAACATCAAAATATTTAAAACTGCACACGATCCCTTTCCTTTTTTAAAAAAAATAAATCTGTTTGTCTATCATTAGTTTTACTGATGTGTAATAAAAGCGAGCCATTTTCACATGCTCATCACTTCTTGATATAAAACTTTAAATTAAGGAAAGTTGCTAAGATGCATTTTAAATTGATATAATTTAAGAGACTTAACTAAAATGATGCCTGCAGCAGTCTGTGGGAAAAGAGTAATAAACTGGATTGTTGGGAGCTTGATCAATGGAAAAAGTCAATTTTTCTTTGATTAATATTAATCATTGAATTATAGGGACTGGAAACTAAGTTAATCTTAGAGTTTTTATTGTTATTGTTTTTGTGGGTCAAAAAACCTGAATGTTTTGCATCAATTAATTCACCAGCTTCTCAGGTTTCCAGGCTCCTTCTTTTAATTATATTTTAATAACTTGAAATTAATGTTTGGGTGTCAAGTTTTAAGTTAAATTAACAAGCATAATTCAGAAATTTGTCTCCAGGCAAAGAAACATGTAGAAACCAGTTAAAGCTTTTAATAACCCAACCTTAAAAAATCTTTAGTGTTAGATGTTGAAGTTCAGCTGAATGTTACTGACCCAAAGGTTATCAGTAAACAAAACTTAGTTCAGCCTTAAGAACATAAAATCTGATGCAATCATGTGTGACAGGTATGGGTGAGATTGTGGAAGCTTTTTGATGCAGTAACAGGGAGTGGCTGGTACGTCTGAGTGTATGTCGACTTTAGTGGGTGCTGGGGGCCCTCAGGTGGTGTTGGGTTGCAGACTGGCATCTCAAGTTATTTCCAGAGCAGAAAGAAGCTCAAACCAGAATGTAATGTAATCCAATTCAACAGCAAAAAGGCTCTGTGGGCACAAACGTAAATACATGTATGTGTTTATAGGACAGGGGGTTGACAGTTAGGGTTTCAGATTTCTACTCATCATGGAGAAAATGTTTTTGTGACATTTGTCATTTAATGTAACAGAATAATAAAGACATAGACTGGATAAGTATAAACTATACTTACCATATTTAACATGTAAAAATGATTAGATGAAGAGAAATAATTATATTGTAATGCGACAACAATGAGCAAAATGCACCAAAACCACGAGTCCTACCACAATGGAACACAAAACCACACTAATTACAAAATGCAAAGTTAATGTTCAACAAAATGCAAAAATGGATAATGCAAGAACAGAAAAGTGACTTTATGGAGAACAAGATGTGTTCTACAGTGCTAACGGGCAGATAGACAAATGATAGATGGATGAAATGTTGATAAAAACTGAAGACATGATGGATGGATGAATAGATTATTGCTAAAAACTGCAGAAGATATGAGGGATAGATGAATGAATGAATGAATGAATGGTTAGTTGTTCAAAATTGAAGAAGAAACAATGGATGGATCAATGTTAAAAGCTGAAGAAGAAATGAGGGATGAATGGTTGGATAGATGGATAGATAGACAGATGGGTGGATGGATGGATGGATGGATGGATGGTAAAAACTGAAGAAGAAATGAGGGGTGAGTGGTTTGGTGGTTAGTTGGATTGATGGATGGATGGATTAATGGATGAATGATAAAAACTGAAGAAATGATGGATGGATGGATGGATGGATGGATGGATGGATGGATGGATGGATGGATGGATGGATGGATGGATGGATGGGAAAAAACTAAAGAAGAAATGAGGGATGAATGATTTCCATGCCGGAACAGTTTTTTTTTATTTTACCTGCTCTTATGTTCAGGTTTGGCATCTTAAAGAATTTGCTGCCCTGGACACTCTTCTTAGCGACGGGTTCCTCAGGCTTGCAAACAGGAGGATGGGTGGAAGGAGCTGGGGTCAGGGGCTGCAGGGTGTCAGGCTTCTCTAGCTCAACCTTGGTCTTCTGGGGGGAGGCCTGGGTGAGAAGGTGGTAAGGGCTCTGACTTGGAGCATCTTCTTTAGGTTCCGGGGGTGAAATTACTTTTCTAGAGGTGGCAGCAGATGGAGCCGGTTCATTTTGGTCGAAGCTCAGATCGTTAACCATGGGGACCTCTGGGGGCTTGGAGGAGGCAAACTTGGAAGTATCCAGGGCTTCCAGAAACTCATCGATGACACCTCTGGGTGGTCTCTCAATGAACTCAAACTCCTCAGAAGAGACTTCATGCTCAGAGACTTCCTCTCCCATCTCTGGTTCTTCTATGTCCGTCTTCAGGTCCTTCTTCTCGGTTTCTACCTGGAAGCTGGCGGGATTCTTAGCCATGGCCTCCAGGACTGGAGACAGGGAGTCTGCTGTTGGTGACTCAGAATCAGAATCCTCTGCGGTGGTCTTTTTGCTCTGGAAGTCAAGTGGCTCAAACCTTTCTATAATCTTGGGAGAATCGTGGCTTGAGAACCAGTCTTTCTGCTCAATTTTGACAGGTTCTTCCTCTTTGACCTTAGCCGGGATGGTTTCTTCTGCCTCTTTTACAAGATCAAATGCACCAATGCTTTTCTCTTCAACTGTTACTTCAACTGAAGCTTTCGCCTCCATTTCTTCTGCCATCTCCTTCAGCAGGGACACTTTAGTATCAAAAGCAAAGGGGTTGTTAGCAGACAGGTTGATTGGAGGGTTGGGGGACTCCATCATTCTGCGCTCAAGGATGGGACTCTGCTCCTCTGGACTTCCCTCAGAAGATCCAGAATCTAGTTTTTCAGGGTTGAGTGGGGAAGACTTCAGGATGTCTGGAAGTGATGGAGGAAGAGCAGTGTCTTCATCCTCTTCTTCCTCATTATCATCTTTAGGATCGGATGAGAACTGATTTGGTGCCTGCACGAGTGACTCACTGGGCATCTTGCTGGTCTCAAATGTTTTCCCCTCATCTAAAATGGATGACAGATTCTCCTGGGATTCTCCAGTCTGTCCATACTGGACCAAATCTGGCGTAGGACTTTCTGACATTTTGGAGGCCCTGGTGTCAGATTTAGGCTCTCCAAAATGGGAGTAGCCACTGTCTGCCAGTGGAGAATAGCCCTCAAATGGGTTATTAGTCTTCTTCACCTCATACATCAAGTCTTCATCTTCATCAGACTGGTTTCCACAAACATCTGGGTCATATCTGGAGGACCTAATGGTGGTTGTGTCCTTGGTGAAGGAATCCATGGAGGCCTTGGAGTTATCTTGAGATGATAGGAATGGTGAATCCCAATGCTCTGTTGGGTTAGAGGAGGCAAGGTGAGACTCTGGAACCATTGTGTGGGGGTTCACAGGGGAGGGGCCAGTGGAGGACCTGTCTGAGCTTATCAGCTTCTCTTCAGGTGAAAAGGAAACACCACTGTCTTCACACGGATTGTAAGGCCCTGAGTCTTTCCCTAAACTCAAGTAAGGACCAGCTAACGAATCCAGGTGGTCTTCCTTTGTTTTACTACGGCCATCTTCACCCTCCCAAGGCATTTCCTTGGAAAAAGCGTGAGGGGGTTCAGTGGAAAAGGAGCCCAAGAGTGCAGCAGATCCTGGAGGAGGGGGCTGGTTTGGACTCTCGGTCAGAGAGAGCTCTTCCAGAGAGTCGGGTGAGTGGAGAGGAGAGATGGGAGATATAGGAGCAGGGGAATCACCCTTCTGCCCAAGTTCTTGAGTAGAGAGGAAGGAGGGAGAATGCAATACAGCACATATCAAAAACATACTCCATTCCTTACAGTGCCCACCACACCTGGGTAAAACAAGTAATAATCAATACTTTTAAAAATTCTGTGATCAGGACCAGACAAGTGCTGCTGAAAGGTTGACCATTAGTCCTGTATTTTCCAAAATTACAGTCAGCTGTCAGTGAAATACATTCAAGAGTTCCAGATCTTATTTGACCCGTTCCTGTTTCTGTAAACCTGTTCTAAAAAACCTCTCTGTGTATATTCAGATTTTATTGAGTTATTCTTGACCTATATAATGTAAATGTTTAATTTTGGTTTCTTATTGTTGAAAAAGCTAACATTCCTTTATTCCTAAACAGTCAGACTGTGTTAGGGATGTCTAAAAACACTGAAAATATTTTTTTTAATCTGTAAGCAATGATGTTCTGTGGAGGTGACATGAAAGCTCCTATTGGCTCAGTGAGCCATCAATCAAAAACTAATGATGCTGGTTTCAGAGCTGTGTAGGTTATGTCAGAGAATCACATGATTGATGTTCATCCCTCCAGCAATTTTTCTTTGTTAGTTTATTGTAACATTGGGATTCCTGTTAAAAGTTGGAAAATTTCCCCTAAAATTAGCAAAATTGTTCTCGTGCTCTCCAATAGGCTATACAAATCATCAGAAGGACAAGCCAATCCTGCAATTCTACTGCTAAAAACAACCCACAATGAAGCTTTAAATGAACAGAAGCAAGACAAAAATGGGAAACGGGTATGTTGCTGCTACAAACTGAATGAGGTTAGGACCTCAGATCAGCTCAGCTGGGGTCAGCCATTAATCCGGTGGAGCTCAGAGAAGACAATAAAACTGAATTACCCAGCAGCAGTGGTGCCCAATCCTGATCCTGAAGGGCCATAATCCTGCATATTTAGGGCCAGGACTGGACACCACTGATCTAGGGGATATAAAAGTAGCAACAGGTTTCTGTCCCCATCGTAATTTCACACTTTGGGTATCTTCTCTGTCAATTCTATTCAATTTTGTAGCAGTATGAAATACACAACAATCTTTTACCGTCCATCACAGTGGAATAAACAGTCTTGAATGTGCCACAGGCTCTGTATTTTAAAATCATCAATTGTTTCAGTGAAACCAGACCTAAATTATCAGCTGTAAATATTTTGGACTTTCCCAGGAGAACCAGCTGAAGTTTTTGGAGGCTTTGTTCAGGTGATTTATAAGTAAAAAAACAGAAAGCCATACAGAACAAAAGAGAAAAAAACATATCCAGATGTGTTTTCTTTAAAACAATGAATACATTATTTTGAGCCAATCATCCCTCACTGTTGGTTTGGTAACTTTGTCTTCAACAATGTTGTCAAATCTGTTTATTAGGGTTTCAGACCCAGTTTCCTGAAGGTTTGTTGTGTCCACACTCAGTGTTGTAGTGCACAGGAAGTTTGGTATGTTAAAACTAAAGAGTTCAAATGTTGTAGAGGACAACAATAGTTAGAAATGTTTTTTGTAGAATACTCAGAACTATGAAAAATGTAGCTGACATTATGATAAAGTGTCAAAAACAAGCCTAAAATACATTTTTAATGGGCTTTTGTACGGATTTAAAATGATTTCTCCCTAGTCTCTAATGACAAATTCTGTTTTTTGAGGGAATAAACAGGAAGAGAATAAAACAGTCAACTTTTTCCAGCCTTTGTCTGGTGATCTGTTTCCCCTTTGGTTCGAAGCATGGTGGTTATGTTTTGTTTTTTTTAGTCCCAGGTTTGGTGCCAATAAACCATGCCCAGTGTGTCAAAAACAAACTGTTAGATGACTGAACATAATGATTTTCCTCAAATAATTTTTTCTTAAAATATCAAATTTTATAAAGCCTGTTGTCACTGAGGAGAATCATTACTTCGTTTTAAAATACTTGTGGAGTTAATGTCAAACTACAACACACACAAGTCACAATGCAACACAAAAACAAGCAATGCGAGGTGTCAAATTTCAAATAGTCCAGAGTAAATATCTTCTGACATGCAGCAAGTTACTGAGGATGAAGCCACAGTGAAGAGTGAACTAAAGAAGTGATGAAGATGAGGAAACACAGCGAGCACAGAAAACTTGCCTGTAGGGAACTGCATCAGAGGACAAGGTTGAGCTTTAAAAGAAGAAGGTTCATCTGTGGAAGAAACCAGAAAAACCAAGCAACAGGAAGTGAGTTCAAAGGTCAGAGAGGAGACAAAAAGAGACGGAAATTATTTTCACTGCAGCACATGAGGTCTGACGCTCAAAGATGATTTTTAACAACCACATCTTAAATACAGCTTCAGCAGGTTGAAAAACACTCGGCCAGACATGCAACACATGTTGAGATATGCAGTCAGATTGCATCGCAGGTCCTGTCAGGCGTGCTGATTTGTTAAAGTAAGAACATGACATAAGAAAATACATCACTGATGACAAGACAGGAGTCCAAACATTTCACCTCTGATCAGCAGGAAATATTTACTCATCTGCAGAGGGAAGGAAAATTTCCATTTAAAGCCAGATGAAACAAAATGACAGTATTCAGTCACTGACTGGTGGTTTATCAATATCAGAGGATTAAAGCTGCATTTAGCATAACATCTCATCTTCAACCCCCATAAAACCACCAAGGAAATAGAAGTAGAAATAACATTTCACAACAGCAGAAAAATAAAGCATTCAGTTAAAAGATGAGGATTTATAAAAAAGGCATTTTGGACATTTAAATATATATATATATATTCCTTAAATGCCACCCAAAGAGGCAGTGTGTTTGAGTTGTGCCTCCAATGACCTCAAACGTTGTCACCTAACCTATCAAAATCTCCCAAAACTACGTCATCATCATTTGGACTTTCCCAGTGTTTAAAGGATACTGGATACTGATTATATGTGAACTTGTGACTTTGAAGAAAGCTATAAAAAAACATCCCTCTCATTACTCAAGCATTTATTTATATACAGACACAGACAGACAGACAGACAGAGAGATTAATTGCATTTGTGATGATATCGCAATATAACAAAACAAGATTTTCTAGCCACAAAGGCTGCGATTTAACGGGTCATGTGATCTGGTGATGTGATTTTTTTTCAATATCTGCATATGTTATTTATATATTTATAGACTGTCCTGTTAAGTTCACACAGCGTTTAAGAAGTGCAGTCCACATGTTTACATATTATGTTTCATGAAACAAGAAGTGGGTAAAGTTTTAAAGCCACAGATTTGTTTGCTTTATTATTGTAATCTGTGCATCAAATGAATCTAAACCTGTATTATGAAACAGATTGATTCATTGTTTGTGTTCGTTGAAAAATGCATCAGAAGATGTTAAAAAATAATTGCATATTAAATCGCAATCACAATATTGAGGTAAAATATTCGCAATTAGATTATTTTCCAAAATCGTTCAGCTCTAATCATTAGGGTCACAAAGACAAAGAATTCAAGTTTGTGTTTTGCTTTTATTAACAACAAAAGATTTAACTGTTAAAATATTAACATAAATAGTAAACTTGTAGTTTGGGAGTCACAGCACCAAGTGCTCCGATGACCACTGAGGCCTTGACTCTCCACAACTTCTCTATTTCCTCTTTCAGCCCTTGTCCTTCAGTCCAGCCCTTTCTAGCCACTGGTAGGATTTGTTGATATCAGTCACCTCCTCAGTCTGCCTGTGGTACATGCCGTCCAGGGGCTTATCGTTCCATCATGGCTACTCGTCATCTGTTCTGTGTTAAACTGCGGCACAGTCCTGAAACAATCCATCACAACTTCTGTTTGGCTCGAAGACAAAACGCCTGAAAACTGAATGAGCTGAAATGAAGGTATGAAATACTTCAGCATTCCCCACCCAGTGGAAACAAGTTTCTGGACTACAGCCTGAACGAAAAAAACCTTCACTCGTCAGTCAGATCTGCAAGCTGTTACACAACCAACATACTTCAGCAAATTCTGACACCATCAGAGCTGCTGATACAGAGGAGAAATTTGATTCTGGTTCCACTTAGGAGGTTCAAACCAAAGACAGGTGAGTCCAATTATACTGAAACAGGAAAATTGTTCATATCAGCACAAAACACTCTTTAACTAACAAACAACCAACATAGAAGGGTGTGGTACCAATGACTAAAATGTGGAAAACCACAACTGAACAGTTTCTAATCTAATTTTCATTTTTAATCCACTAAAACCCAAGTTTTCAAAACAATGTTTACTGTTTTGACAGGTTTAACAGCCATGACAGAAGCATGAAGTTCTCAGAAATATATGAACCAAAGTTTGAGTCAAACATCAGCCGATATCAGAGAAACCTCCAAATCACCCAGTGTAAATACTGAAACTCCACAAACAAAAGTATTTACTTTTGCCAGAAACACTTGGAGAGCAGCACACAGAGACAAACAACTATGCTCACACTCATGTAGTGGTTCTCTATTTCCTCACTCTCGAGTCTCAGGAATTTTGAACACATTCAAAATTTTGCAAGATCAATTTTATGTCAGACTCTGAAACTCTTCTAAATTTAGTTTCTGTAATTTTAGAGCTGTACTTTCTTGTCACTATGTTTGGAAACTCACAGCAAATATTTCTCTAAGATTTGAAGTGAAGTCCACGCAGAAGGCCCCAGTGGGGAGTCGAACCCAGGACCTTCTAGCTGTAAGGCAGCAGGTCTACTCATCAACTCCTCCACCATGCAGCCTCACGTTGGTTTCTTTTCTTTTGGACCACCAACAGAACCACAATTAAACAAGACTTCTGATCTGAATTAAAATCTTGCAGAGCGAACCACACATTACAGTGCATTCTGTGATCAGAGACAGCTGGTTTGAAATTAAATGTTTATCATTTCTATCATTTTCTTCCCCTCCAGCTGTGAAACAGAAGATGGGACGAGTCTGAAATCACAAAAAAAGCCTTCAAACTCTGGCTTCCATTTGTTTTTAATAGATTTAAAACGTGATTTAGAAACATGAAATATCATTTTCACTGTAACAGTAAGGCAGATGTTATTATTGAAGAGCGGAGCAGAGAGCTGATGACCCAGAAATCAGCAGAAGTTCAGTAAGATCTAATTAACAGTTTCCACGGCAAACCCTACATCCAGTAATCTGCAAACATCACCAAGAACACGCAGAAAAAACAGAAAAGTCCTGAGAAAGGTACCAGAGAAATTTAAAGATAATCACAAGCATTTATATTGTAAAAAAGAGGGGGGGGAAACTGTTGATAGTCAGAGTCAAGCTCTGAATGAATCAGAAACTGATGATTGATTATCTTCAAATCTCAAATTTAGTTTTTGATCAGATGATGAGTTGTTGTTACCTCTGCTGCTGAGGTTTATCTTCCAGCGCTGAAGGATACCTGGGATCAAACCAACGAGACAGATTAAAGATAAAACTCCAACAGCAGGAGGTAAAACTCAGACTACCTGGTCTGAGGTTTTACATTTCATCTGAACGCAGCTTTTTTAAGTTTTTTAAGTAAAGAACAAGGATCTAATCATTAAATAACAGAAAATCTCAGTAATCTACAGAATAAAACAAATATGCTCTTACTGAACACAAGGTAAAATAAAAAGATCAGTGATGATAAAGTTTCGCAGAATTAACCTAAAGCTTTCAGATAACTATTTGAAAATCATTTATTGAAGCTAAAATCATATTTCACGTCTGTCATACTGCTTATATTTTTTAAGCAAAAAAAAAAAAAAGGGAACAAACTGTGATGATTTCAACGTGTCACAGTTAAGAAAAACACTAATTTCTCTCCAAGTGACCCAGAAAATCTGAACTGAGGAAAAAGTATTAAAATAAAACAACTAGATTAAATGAAGCTCAGATTCAAAGCTGTCTAAATGTCAATGATTTAAACAAAATGTTCAAAATATCAAACCTGTCAAAGATTTATTGACAAGAATACAAGAACTCATTATTATTATCTATGATCTTTACACTGCATAAAGAAACAAGATAAAGTTTGGGGTTTAACACAAAGACCCTGACGACCCTCAGGAGGGAGGGGAGGGCGATTAATCTGGATGTGAGTTTAGCTGCATAAACGGAGCATCTCATGCAGTTTAAAACTGGGAGCTCCACGTTGTCCAGTTCTAACTGAGGAACTCCTTGGATGGGAAGAGAGGCTGTATCAGACAGACTCCAGATTAAATAACCAAACTTTAAAACCAGAGGTCCGGTTCAGCTACACTCATCAGAACCGTCTGACTCTTAGACCTACAGGGTGCCATGGATTTCAGCTCTTCCAACGTTAGGGACAGGAAACTCGTCCCTCTCAGCAGGAATCAGACCCTGATGGGTCCGGTTGAGTTTCTCCTTCTGGTTCTATAAAAATCCCTCCTCAGATCTGTGAAATCTGACTTCAGAGCAGTGGCTCACCTGCTGCCCAACTTTAAACCGAAGACCTGAGCGTCTAACTGCTGTCAACACCTTCGCTGCGCCCTGTCTGACCCAGACCAAGACCACAACCCGCTTCCTTTTCCGGGTTTTACTACAGTTTTTCAACCAGAGCAGCTCTGTTTATTAATCTAATAGAATATCTGCTGAAATAATCCATTTAAGTGCCGGTGAACCAACACTGATATCATCAGCAGCGGCTACAAATACTGACAAAACAACCTGAGAGACGTTCAGCAAACAGAACCAGAACCCACTGGTACTGATGCAGATTCAAACAGATTTTACCCCTAAAATCAGTCTCTGCTTTTCTGCTCATAATTATTCATTCTTGTCTGCAGTTATTTCAATTATTGATCTAATAAAAAAATGTTTATGTAACCGGAGGGTTGCCGGTTTGAGCCCCCACTCCGTCAGTCTCAGTCATTGTGTCCTTGGACAAGACACTTCACCTGCCTTGCCTACTGGTGGTGGTCAGAGGCCTCGGTGGCGTCGGTGTGATGGCAGCTGGCTACTGTGTAGCTTACCACCATCAGTGTGTGAATGTGTGGATGAATGGGGTGAATGACTGCATGTAGTGTGAAGCGCTTAGGGGTCCTTGGACTTGTTAAAAGGCTAAACAAGTGCAGGCCATTTACCAATGTTGACTTCGCTTTAAAGTTGTATTAAAAATTTTTTATTTTGTTTTCTATTATTAGGTTCTCATAAAAGAAATTCAGAAACAAGCTGTATGAGCATTTCTAAAACAAACTTATTCAGTTTATTTTAAATTAAATACAAAAATCTAAAACTTGTTGATTTGAGGTTAAACCTACAGTTCAAGTCATTAAACTCCAAGGAGGAAAAAGACAGACTGCCACCTTCAGCTAGTTTTAGTTCCATTTATCTAATCTGTTTAAAAAATCTAAACGGACTATTATTTTTTAGGCTCGTTTTATTTTTAACACATAACTTCAGCTTTTACATTATCTTAATTACATTAAAAGTTAAAAATAAAATATAGTGGTCTTGCAAATTAAAGGTTTAAAGTTTCAGTTTCACAATGATAAATGAATAAATGAAGCTCTGATTGTATTTAAAAACAAAATGCTGAACATTCAGCTTGTTGAGAGGATATAAATGATAAGAACTGCAGGAAATTCAGTCACGTTTATAGATGTTCTTTTAACTTAATTACACTTCATATTAACTACACTACTTATTAATTGTGTTTAGTTGCTGTTGGATCTCCTTTAAATAAATTAACATGTCTAAATGTTAGTTATTTATATATTAACATTATCTACACAACTAAATGTATTTAAATCAGGCAGAAGGAAAACTGGCTACAGAAAGACTGAACGTTAAACCACACAGGTGTTGTGTCAAAATTTGTTTCCCTCATTAAGATCTGTTCCAACCAGGATGTTTCTTCTGCTTAAATGGATAAAAAAGACAAAAAGAGATCCCAATCTTTTCTTTTAGCAGAGAATAAGAGCTGCTGGGGAATCAGATTTCGACGGGGAAAGAAAACTCAACACAACACCGGTGCTTGGCTCTAGAGCAGGGGTTTCCGCAAGCATTTATTCACTGACGACCTTCATAAAGCTCATTCAGCAGCTCATCGGACCTACACAGCATGTGAAGAAGAACTGCTGCTATTTCACTTCAAATGTCTAAGACATTAAAAGATAAAGTCATACAAATTACATGTCGACTGAACATACTGGTGTCAATGAATTAATATAATCTACATCACTGATGAAGCCGACTATTAGGAAAGAGTTCATCAGATTGAGCTTCAAATTACTGAAACAAGAATAAAAACATGAAAAGAGCTCAGAGTAAAATGTAATCAAATTTAAGACCATCCTCACAGTTAAATGGGCTCTGGGTCTAAATCAGGTTGAAACTGAACGTTTAAACCTTCATTAAAAGGAGACTCCCTGCAGGAATTAGACTGCTTTAATTTTAAACATGCAGCTCGACGGACACCTCAAGATATTTTTTTATCCTTGAAATGAATTCACATCAAACTAAATAAAACTGTAATTTCTGTAGCAGTTTTGGTAAAAAGCTCTAATACAGTATCTGTACAGAAGCAGCTCAATCTGGTCTGACATGTCTGACCTTTTTTCTTGAATAAAAACCTCCGTCAGCTCAGCTTTAGGACCCTAAAATCAGCATCAGAGCAGCTTTAGATCAGATTAAGGTTTGGTTCCTGCCGTGTTGGCAAAGTGTGGTTGTTTCAGCTCAACGGGACGTCTCCATCCGATCCACAAACACACCGACAGGCGGCGCTTACCCGCAAACACCAGACATTTAAAGTGTCCAGTCAGACATGACCGATGAAGAGGAGGGAGAGGACACTCTTCACTCCCCCCAGAGTTCCTGACGTGACACCCTGCTCAGTTACAGCTCAACTAATATTACTAGATCAGAAACACAATTATCTAAACTGTAATTAGATCATTTTTTAATTTTCCAAGGGAAAAGTATTGTGGTGATTTGGGTTTTTTCTGTGTTATGGTTTTTGTTTTTGTTTGGTTTGTTGGTTTGCTTGGTTTCTGTCTTGTCTCTTGTTTCATGTTTCATTTGCTCCTCCTCAGTCTCTCTTTATCTCCTGGCCACACCTACACCTGTCCCCACTTTGTAATCACGTCACCTGTCTCCATTTACCTAATTATCCTCAGTCTTTAAAACCCGGTCATTGCCTTCCACACTCCGCTGGTCCATTGTCTAAGGTTTGTCTAAGG
>NC_051451.1:6927970-6972404 GCF_001649575.2 Kryptolebias marmoratus
TGAAGTATCAAACCCGGGGTCGCAACAAGTAGAGACAGCTAGCAGGCAGCCCAAGAAGAAAGACTTTTACCAAAACGAGTGGGGGACGTCTGTGATTTGGTTCAAGAAGTCCGACACGGAGCAGAAAAAGGTAATATGCTAACTCTGCTAATGCTAATGCTAACTCTGCTATTAGACTGTTTTCTCATCTGACGCCAACACAACAAACCTCTTGTATCACTTAAAAAAGAACCACTAAAAAGAATATTTAACAATCCAAAAAGTGCAAGGTCAAACAAGTAGTAAAAGAGCCGGGGAAAGTTGCGAAAAGTAAAACTATAGCCGGCCAAAGATAATAGAGTCTGTTGTCATTTGATACTGTTACGTCCTAACAGGTACATATATATTGCTGCACTAAAATGCAGCAGATCTCATTTGTGAAAGTTCAGTTAAATGTCACTTCAAAATAAAGCTTGAAAAAGGTAAGAAATTAGATTATTTTTTCATATTTTTCAGAGAATAACTGACAACGTACGTAATTGGGGTATATCGTGATATAAAATTATCCATATCGTGATATAGGATTTTTTCCATATCGCCCAGCACTAGTCCTGCTCATAACATTTTATAACAAAACTAAATGTATTCACATAGCAATTGTCCATGAGACCTTAGTAAAACTGATAGAAACCTTTCTGTACAAATATCATTTAAAAAGAAGGCAGCATGATGCAGTAACTGTACTTCTAAAAGCTGCTGTCTCCGCTCCAGGAGGGGGCCACAGAGTAATGTAGCGGTGCTGCCGTTGTTCAATCTGCCTTCACTTTTCATTTATTTTCAGTGAAATGCTTTTGAAAGCCTCTGTATTTGATTTGTATCCCTCTCCTTCTGTTGGTCCTTCTTCATCACAGGACTGTGTGCAATCGTGGCAAACAGAGACGTCATGCACTCAGACTTTTCTGTCATATATCACAGTTACAGAAACATTTATGAAGATCACTGTGACCAGAGCAGTCTATTAAAAGCTCTGTACGAGACATGTTGACAACTGATCACAGTTTTTTTGTGTTGTCAACTACAATGACTAATCATTGTAGCCCTGCTGTTGTGTGTTTTCTGTTTTTGGTCTTGTTGTGTCTCCCCTGACCGCACATCAACTCACATCAGTACTTGGAAGTGAGTTAAAGAATCCTAAAATCAATACAGAAATTAACAGGCCACCAGTGTGAACCTGCTAAAACTAGAGTGATGTGGTCATGCCTTCTGTTCAGCAGCTTTCTGGACTAACTGCAGGAGATGGAGAGATGATAGTTAGAGGCTGTAATACAAAGTGTCAGTGGTCTAATCTAGAGGTGATAAAGGCAAGGACAAGTGTTTGTTGGCTCCACATGACCCAAGGAGACCTGCTACAGCTTCAGTGGGTCAGCCTGGTCCTCATCCAGGTTGGAGTCTTCATCCAGGTTGGAGTCGTCATCCAGCCGCTTCTACAACTCTTCTCTGAGTCTGATGCTTAAAGGACTGTGGAGAGGACCCACGTTTCTGCAGTCCAGCGTTCTCATTTGTCACATGTCACTATCCCCATCGGTGGATAACATTCAGTAATTCACCTTTTTGTCACCGCAAAGTCGAGCATCAGCGGTGTGATAGTTATGCATAATCCGGGCAAATGTTGCCAAAAGGGCATCATATGTGCAACATTTGTGTGACATACACAAATGTATCAATTCTGTTTGACTCCAAGTGAAAACTTATAGATTTTCTCACAGTTTTGTGTCTCTAACTAGCCCCTAACAGTTGCAGCCCAGTGACACACAAGCCTCTTTGTAAATTAGTAAATATCAATAGAAACATACTGCATTTGATCATAATTAGAATAAACTGAATTAAACGTTTCCTTACTCTTTACAGCACCATAAAATAACTTTTCTGTCAATTGCATTTGCTTACTTTACAACAAAATAAGAGTAACACCAATGGTACATAATACACCTGTCAGACGAATTATAATCCAAAGTATGAACTTCCTCACACAACAATCCTGAATACATGTATCTAGAATTGGAGCACAGACAAGGTTTTCACAAAGAGGTTAGCAGCCACCTTGACCTTTGACCCTGTGGTCTTGAAATCAGTAGAGATCATCCGTGACCCATGATGTGCCCAGCTGTGCAGTTTGACATTTTTATGTTAAAAGATTAACAATTTAGAGCTCAGATAAGAAATGCTTGTCTTAGGACAGGCGTATAAAAAGACATAAATTATTATTAAAAATGACAAACATCAAAGCCATAATAGTTGCCAAAATATTCAATTTTTCAATGTTTTTAATTTGAATCTTTGTATAAGTATATCATCTATGATAAATTAAACATACTCAAGTCCACCTCATTATTTGTCATAAATGAGAAAATCAGCAGAGTCGGGTTTTGTTGCCAACAATTACAAATCGTTTGTTTACATTCGAACGCTGACGAGTTCACTTCAGACAGTCTTGGCGGATATCGACTCAGTAAAATAATCCCCGGATGTAGACAGAGTTAGAAGCATAAAAATGCAAACAAAAAAATTGAAAAATCGTGAATTATGACAACTCCCTTGGTTTTAACATTATGTGGATAAACAGGTCAGTTAGTATATTAAACTTTCATGTTTTCATGTTATAAGAGTTAATAAGGCTTGGTTCGATCCAAACTAACACCCTCAGACCTGAGCCGAACCTGGTGATTCTGTTTCTTTTGTTCAGATGGAGGATCATCTTCCACCTCCTCCCTGCCAACAGCCCCACCCTGCCCCCCACCCCCTCTCCTGGAGGATCCGAGGCCTGTTTACCTGAAAACTGCACCACCACAACAGAACCACACACAGCAGCTACAGCAGAGAACGACTCACACCTTCCTAAAAATAACACCAGCACAGACAGGTGAAAACCGCTGATGCTGCTGGATCACCGAGTCCAGTCAGAACCGCGGGCAAGAACCGGGCCTCAGGGGCTAGGCTCTGCGGGCTGTCGGTTCGGGTGGAGATCAGATGCCTCGGTCCAGGAGGCTGAGATAAGGTCGAATGAGGTGCTGAACTGGGCCTGGTACCGGTGAGGGAACAGAACAGGGAGTGGACTCGCGACGGATTCTTTTGTTGTGACTAATCTGGGTGCGCCGCGCTGAGTTAACCGTTACTGCTTCCATTATCGGACACGACCCTGTCTCCTCCACTCAGACTATTTTTACAAGTTAAATTTCGTTTTATTTCTCTAAAATGATAAAAACCCATAGGTTAAAATAACCTAGGCTATAAAACTTTGGTTATCCGACGTTACTGATGCCTAACTATGATGTTATAAAGCTGGCAGACATCATCATGCCTTATTACGCAAACACAACATCTGATTATGAAGCCTCAGTTAAGTAAACTTACGCAGTTCAGGCTCCTGGAACCGGTTTTATTGCATTTATTAGCAGCGTGTAAAGCATATGTCCGATAATGAAACTAGGCTAACTGTGAGCATGAGCTGGACAGAAGACAATGCATGACTGGAACGTAAAGCCCACCGTGTCCGATAATGGAACTCTGTTAGCCATTAGCATTAGCGAGGAGCAGCCGGATAATTAAAAAATATGACATCAAATACTAACCGAGCAGGTTTCTGTGGATTTCCCTTTGTAAAAAACAGTAATTTCTCGTGTTGTGTTTGTGACTCAGTTTGTAAACGGGTCGGCTAACGGTTTAATGGCGCCGGTACATCCGGTCAGCGGCTCGCATTCCTGCCGTGTATCGAAACGAACAGGTGGGCCGCATCATCAGCAAAACACCGATCTAACCTGCACCTCAGTCACTCCAAGACGGAGACATTTCTCAAATAAAACACTACCGGGACTCAGGATTTGATCATAAAACAGCCTCAAACAGCAGGTCCGGTCAGAGAGAATCCTCCCCGGCCAGAGAAGCATCACCAACCGGCTGCTTACCGATCAACCGGTACCGGATCTGAACATGATTTCAGCTTATTTAAAAGTTCGGATTTATTTCTGGTCGTAAACCAAGCGGAAACAGACTCGGATTAGATACTCACACGACGCCGGGGCCGCTGGTTCCTGTCTCACCGGGGGCTGCTGTGGTGCCTCTGCGGGGGAAGGAGCTGCTTTCCGGGCTGCAGCCTCTGGGAGGGCGTCGCTCTCGGGGGCAGGTTCTGGTTGTGGTTCCGGGAGGATGCGTGTGTTCTCCGGTTCGGCTTTGGGGGCCACGACCTCAGGCTCCTCCTCTGGAACAAAAGAGAAGCTCGTGGAGTCTGCGACTGCAGGCTCCGGTTCTGGTTCTGGTTCAGGTTCGGGTTCGAGTTCAGGTTCGGGTTCTGTGGAAGTTAGTGTGGACTCTTGTATGTGCCGCTCCAAAGCATCCTGAGCCCCGCCGACCAAGTCCACAATGTCATCCAAATTAAAGTGGTCCTGCCTGGGCTCCAGGTTCAGTTCTGGTTCTGGTTCCGGTTCGTAGTGGTGGCCCTCGGGGAACAGAGAGGTGGAAGAGACGAGCTGCTCCTCGCTGTCTGCCATCTTTCTTTTTTTATCCTCACAAAGTCTCTCCTGACTGTAAAAAAGTTACCTTTTCCGTAAAGTTCCGGTCAAGTTTGACTTCCTGTTGAATAATTCTACCAGGCAAACCTCAGAACCCGAACCGGACCCTCTGGTACTTTACTTTAACCCGAAACGACTTCTCTAAGTGCGCTCAAGTGCGCCACGCAACAGTTAGTTAGTTGAACCCGAGTCTCAGATGGCAAAAAAGGGGAAACTCCGCTGACCAATCACCTGTGGAGTGACCCCTGAGTAGCGTCCCTCTTAGCCAATCCAAGCTCCTAAAGTGGGCGGGGAGTAATCTGAGACCCTCCTCTCGAGGTGAAATTTTGGGGGCACCAATGACGTACTGTAATATTCTAATTTAAATATATGTCATTGAGGGGCACAGTCCTGCTGAGGCGTTTGAATTACTGATCTAAAGAAACACTGGAACGTCTATAGACGGCGCTAGACGAGATTTTTGGCAGCCATCTTGTTAGGTGCTACGTACACCACTCCACATTGTTTACACGTGGAAACCACACTTAGTTAACGCCTTGTGCTGCGGTATGCTGTGTCATCAGTCTAAAACCGCATAGAAACAGCCTTATTTTACTTAAGTAAACATACATAATGTATCATGTTAAAAAAGAAGGCTGCAATGAGCCTCCTAACAATCCTGGTCAGCATTATGAGTGTTGAAACAACAACCCAACATGCTACCACTGCTGTGATAAAATGACCAAGTGTTGTAATCATTCTAACCAGACATGACCAGTACTTTAAATAAGTAATCTCTTAATGTGTTAGTCTAACCAGAGCCTTGCTACCAGAGCCTGGAGTTCATTTCACTCAGACTAATAACCAAATGAGGATATAAACGTGGGCTTGGCAATATAAGAAAATTAATAAATCATGTATTTAAAATTACAATTGCAATTTTATATTTTTTTTACTTTGATTCTTAACTGTTCCATCCACCTATAGTGCTCTCCAATCTAAAAAGATAACTATAAGAGTTAGAGTTATCAATTTTTAAAAATTGAAAATACAGTCCATTTATTTAACAGAATGCCTTCTGCCTTGTGTTTATGTTAGGAAGCAGCCATGACAGTGTAGAGTCTACACTGTATACCTTTGGAGGGAGAGCCCCGTCTGTAAAGACATTTACAGAGGCGACTGTGGTGATGGAGAGTGGAGGGTGGGGGTTGGGGGTACCACAAAAGAAGAAATTAAGGAGGGGGCTGAATTTAAAGACAAACCCTCATAATGAACAATGTTTTTGAGTTCCCACAGTCAGATATGCGAACAATTTCAGTACAGAACTTATTTTGTGTAATTATAATTTAATTTGTGGAAAAGGAAATGGGTGGATGGAATTTAGGTCAGGCGACATTAGTAATTCTGCCAAATTGTCAGATTAGTTTGAGGAAGGATCAGATCAGAAGTGCATTTTGTTTATTAACTTGCATCTGCCTAAAGTGTCATAGCTAGACCAAACATTGGTTTTCTTATCACCCAAAGGAGAAGACTTAAGGTGCCATACAGCTGGATTGGGGTAGGCCTTCCCTCAAAACAATGCCATACAGGTTGACTGTCCCTGACTAGGTTGGAAGGATGGCGTGAACCCAAGAGTCAACTGAGGATCAGTTGAGGTCAACAGCTTGTCTGGAAGGTCAACCAGGAGGGCTAAAGTGAAGGGTCTGGAACGTTCAGCTGATAGAGTCAGGAGTTGGAGAGTGATGCTGCATCTAAGAGCGGCTCTTTAACTGGACATATTTGTCACTTTAAAAATATCATATTTTAACCTAAACTATCATATGTGAGGTGCGCTTCCTTTTATAAGATTGTAAGATTAGTTGTGTGTTGTGATTGGTGAACACGTTTACAGAAAAGGATGGGGACTTCACCCTAAAACTATCTTGTAAAAATGATAGTTATCGTGTATCTGGCAACACTGATGCTAGGCTTTCACATGCAGTCTGGAGTATGTAAACAGTTCCATCCAAAATGGTGAAACACAGACATTTGTTTGGACCGACAGTGAGGTTGGGTTGTTGCTACATGTTAAAATGGCTAAGTAACATAAACATAAATTTTATAAACATAAATATCTGCTGTTATTGTTTATCTACTTGTGCATGTGCAGAACAGCTATTGACTGCAGCTGTCAGTAGTATGCATGAGTGATTTCACACATTGCGGCTTCCTTTGAAATGCAAACCCGAGTCTCTGAAATCTCCTCTCTGAGACCTCGTTTCAGAGGATACAAGCTCCGCTGTTGTGTACACGCCTGGCTGAACAACAGAAAACAATCTATGGACTGATTTAGAAACAGAGTAATGTAAAATTAAGTGACTACATAAATATTCACCCCCTTTAAAATGACTGCCCTAATTTAACTTAGAGAAAAAAATATTGAAGAGTACAAGTCAGAATATGGAAACTATAGGATTTCCAAGGCCCTAAACATCCCAGGAGTTCTGTTAAATCCATCATTAAGAAATGGAAGGAATATGGGACGTGTAAATCTATCAAGAGCTCAGTCCTCACAAACTGAGTGACTGTGAAGAAGAAGAATGATAGAGAGACCACCAAGACACCTGGGAGCTCTCTGAAGAAGCTCCAAGCTTCAGCAGCTGATGGGAGAGACAGAGCTACAACAACTGTTGACAGATTCTTCACCAGTCTGAGCTTTATGGGAGAGTGGCAAAGAGAACAACTCTATTGAAGAAAACTCAAATTAAATGAGTAAAAAAACAATTAACTCACTTGGCAAACTCTAGCCAAGATCTAACGAGTTTTCTTCAACAGTTTAGTTTCACTGTATTAAAAGTGTTTTAACAGTAATCCGAGGTGAGACTCGGCTGGAGTTCTCTGAAGCTCTTTATCAACACGCGGCAACACTTTCTACACAATCTTCACAATGTTTATATATGCTTAATTATTTTCCAAGGTTTAAAAAGATGGAATATAAGGGACCAAACATTCAAAAAAGAAATCACTTGTCCTGTATGAATGGACTAACTGGACTAACAAAAACAACCTTTTCTTATCGAAAGGTGTTGATGATGTCCTGTGAGTCTGAGTGAGTTAGAAAAGCATAAATACAACATCAACAACAAAAAAAGACAAGCACTGCCGACAGCAGCCTGTCTTTCACCTGAAATCTGACTAATTTTCTGATGATGAACTAATGGGCTGACTGGTTTCAGATGTTCTGGGCAGGAAGCAGCCTGACTGGAGCCAACCGACTTCATGTGACTCCACAGGGATGAAACACCAGCTGCAGTGTTTGAACAGAGTAAGCCGATCACAGAGTCACTACAAGCAGGAGAATGTCTGAGCACTTCATTCTGCAGCTCTGCCTTCTCCTCATGTCTCTCTTCAGACCTGATCCAGGCCTCAGTTTTTTCCTATTTTCCCTCCAATGATCCAAACTATTCTGAAACCTTCTAAGGTGGTCTCGATGAACAGTTTCACAGTCTTTCTATTGACTTTGGCTGCCTTTTCTCTCCGTTTCAGTTCTTGGAACTAATCACTTTCAGAGGAATGGTTTTTTTTTTGTTTGTTAAATCTATTGAACTCTGAGCCTTATCTGCTGGACGTCCAACACTTAGATGGTTCAATGTACTCTGAGTATTTTATGACACACCATGCTGCCATGCTTTAAGGACTCAAACAGACCAAATGCAGTCAAAGTCCAAAGGAAAACTCTGAAAGACCTTCAGAAAGTCTGAAGATCTGAGGCAAGTTTACATAAAATGGCACAAATTCTGACTGACCAGTTTGTTCGTTGGTCCAGTTGTTGCACACTGACTCATGAAGTTATCTTTAGTCACTCAGCAGGCATAATGATGATGATGTTAGAAATGTCCTGATTAGCAGCGGTTGTTTAGCAACAGTTTGGACTGTTTACTTTTGTTTAGGGACAGAAGTGGATCTGAAGTTCTGTTTACGTGTTTGTGTTGTTTTTCACTGAGGACTCTCAGTGACCACCATGTTCCATCCTGGTTCTGAGCAAATGTTTAATGGCTCACTCTGGAAGTTGGGTTTAATTCAGCAGCTACTTTAATTTAAGAGCTCATTTCAGAGAAAAAGAACGATGTACATACGTAAGAAGGGTGTACTTTCATACTGTCTAAGCTCTCATTCGAAGAAGCACCAGATCAAATTTTTTGATAAGTAACCTATTTAATTGTATCTTATGGGAAATAATAACATTTAAGTTACTTAACACACTTTGGGGTGGCTGTGGCTCAGTGCTTAGAGCAGTTGTCCTCCAACAAGACAACTGGAGGTTTGATTCCACCAATATGCCACATGCTGAAGTGTCCCTGTGCAAGACACTGAACCCCTCACTGCCTTTGGTGTATGAATGGAGTTTAAAGCACTGATTAGACTCTATAGAATGATTTATTCAGACTAGTGTTGTAGAGATGTAGTAGAGTGCTGTATTAATGTGTGTGTGCATGGGTAAATTAGGCCACAGATTGTGTTGTAGAGTGCTTTGAGTGGCCTGGTTGGCTAGAAAGGTGATATGTACAATCCATTTACCATTTTATTAAATCACTCTTATTATTTATCAGATCTCAACAGCTGAGGGCTGAATCCGTTCATCACAAGGAATTCTGATCATACGTTATATATATATATATATATATATATATATATATATATATATATATATATATATATATATATATATATATATATTTAAATGGCTTTTAGGATTTTATTACAAAATTCAAACTAAATAAAAATAAAAATCCTCAAACAAACAATAGAGCAACAAAAGTAAGATTCAATCAACACAACAAAATAAAATTAACGCTAAGATTTAGAAAACAATACTCTGAGCTTTAGCATCAACCAGTTACTCTGAATTATCTGAAGCTGATTTAAATGGTTATACTCCACAATGATTTAACAAGGATAATGCTTTATTAACCTTTACCTTATGGAGGAGACAATAAATGGAATAAATCCTGGAAAAGAGGGAGAGGAGGAGGATTACGCCAGAGGCTTAAGATCCTTAAGCTCAACGATCACCGCCAGCTTCCTCCTCTTCCCACTATCCTGTTGTCTAATGCTCTGCCCATTAGACAGCACGACTGACGAGCTGGAAGCTTGGGTTAAATGAAAACTCCAAATCAAAGAAACCTGGGTTCTCAACTTCATGGAAACCTGGCTCAGTGAGAAAGATAGGGAGGAGGATTTGTCAGCTTAGTTCAGCTGGATCGGTCTGATGATATCACTGGGGAAAGTTGCAGAGGTGGGGTGTGTTTATATGTCAACAAAAAGTATCGTAACCCTGTAGTGGTTAGAGAGAGAATATGCACACCAGATATTGAACTGTTGACAGTGTCTCTCCACCACTTTTATTTACCCTGCAAGTTCCAACAGATGTTCTGCACAGCAGTGTGTATACAGCCACAAGCTAACAGGACAGACACTGCTCATCTGATTGCTGGCGTTGGTCATAGACAAGACTCAATTAATCTAGAGGCACCTTAATTTTAATTGCTGTAATCTGAGCAAAACTCCAAGGCCATATGAATAGTATGTAACTTGCACCGCAACTTTAAAAAACACTGTCATGGATCACTAAGTGGAGCATACAGATTACTGTCATATCATATCAGCATTCACCTTTTCCCAGTGTACAAACCTGCAAGTAAGGTCCCACCCTCACTTCCAGGGTGCTTTGAATGCACAGACTGGCGATGCTTTATCAATGAGTGCAAGGAAAAAAATTATTTCACTGACACGCTATCCTCCTATATCACTTTTTTGTGTGAACTCAGTGATTCCAATCAAACAAATTATCTTCTGACCACGGGTAAACAAAAATCTGAAGAATGTGATCAACAAGAAAAAAGGACCTTTTGTTCTGGTGGCCTTGTGTAGAGTAAAGTTGTCAACTCATTAAAGCAGCTGCCATAGATGACCATGACTTGCCAGATGCCTTCAAGTTTTTTTTTGCACAGTTTGAAAAGTTTGAAAATATCTCTTTAATAAAGGAGTCTCTTATATCCCAGAATGATATTATAATTAAAAATGAGTGTCTACCTTACGTAAGAGAGTAAAAGTAGGAAAAGCTTCTGGTCCTGATGCTACAAGTCTTTTCTCAAATGTGGTTTGACTGTGGGCAGATGGGTAACGTCTACTATAATACCAATCTCTAAACTGAATAATCCACAGAAAGTTAAGCGCACCCACCTCTGGTAGTAAAGACCTTTGAAAGATGAGATAATCTCAGTTGTTGGTGGTAAACTATACCCACTGCAGTTTGCTTACCAAACTGTGAAAGGGGTAGATGATGCAAAAATCTTTATCCTGAATAAGTTGTGTAAATATCTTGAGCATCCTAAATTGCATGCAAGACTTTCATTTGCAGATTTTAGCTCAGCTTTCAACAAGATGCAACTATGTTTTCATGGAGAGATTAGCCTTAGATTTAGAGTTACCTGACTATATCTTATTGTTACTTAAAAAAAAAAACAGAACTCAGCAGGTCTTTGTTAATTAACACATATCCTCAGCAGTAATTTTAAATATCAGCTCCCCTCAGGGCTGTGTCCTCTCCTCTCTGCTCTTCATTATGGACGTATACTGGCAGACATCTTGTGAAGTTTTCAGATGACACTGCATTGGTGTCTCTGGTGCCTTGCCTGCATTTATTGACTGATGTGGCAACAATTTCCTTGATCTTAATCTTAATGTAACAAAAAACAAGGAATTAATTATTGACTTTAGAAATGGTTGTGTTGAACATAATTCCAGCAGAAATAGTGCAGAACTACAGGTATTTGGGAACAGTCCTGGACTCACAGTTGAACTTTGAGGAGAACACAAACTAGGTGGGGTCATCAAAGCGTTTACCTATTAAGGAGGCTCAATAACTTTGGTGTCTGCAAGAATGTGTAACTTCTATCAATGTTTCATTAAGAGTTTGTGAATATTCTCTTTCGTGTGTTGGTTTTAAGGTTTGTCTGTCAAGCAGAAAAATGATCTTTATGGCATTAAGTTCTGCTTTAAGATTATTGGAACCCAGCCGGAAGACCTGAACTTTTTATGGAAGAAAAGAGTAATCAGGAAGACGAGAGCCACTGAGCCACTGAGCCACTGACCATATCTTGGTGAGGGAATTCTCCCCATTGCCCCATAAGCTGTGCTATGTTCCCCCTCGCAAAACAAATAGATATTTGTAGTTTTTCATCCCTTTAGTCATTAAGCCAAAAAATGCTAAGAGTAGCAACAGATTGTAAAAGTTTGTTTTTCTCTGTTTATTTTATATGTATGTATGTGTCAGGATTCCGATTATTGCCTGATGTTTTCCACTAATCATTGCGAGCTGGGAAGGGTGGTTAATGGTGGTGGAGGTTCTACCTGAACCCAGCGTAACTGTTTCTCATGACAGCTGATTGAGCTTCACCATCAACATTCCTCGTTGGCTCACTGAACATCACACAGTGACCAGTCCTGCTCCAACACCACGTGCAATTTCTCTGTGCTCTGCTTTGAGAAATTAACATTAAAACTCTTATCGGCGTCCCCTCACAGAATCCTCCGTGTGTTTCTGAAACTCCTCGTGAATAATATGCACGTACGCCTTCCTTACGACAAATATTCCTCCTGAACCAAGAAAAGAGACATTAACTCAGCCTGATCATCATCTGTCTGACTTCTCTTACTGCTCACCTGAAAAGAGTTGCTCACCACTGTAAGACTCTGGCAGTCCTTGTCGATCGCTGCACTCTGTATCCCTGGCCAATCCCTCTGAAACCTTAAAAAAATTAATCCCAGTAAGAGCTGCAAGTTTTGTAAATTCAACAACTGGTATAATCCGGTTATTTACTTGAAGAAACTTAACCCACCTTCTGTTTACTTCCACAGATACTCAGTCATTGAACTTCCTTAACCTTTCACAAAAAAAGCCTCATTCTACTTACTATTTCTTGTTGGTCTTTTCAGTCTGAAAAACTGTACTCTGGTTTAAAAATAACCATTAAATATGACAGTATGTGTGAACATGTGTGTTTATATTAAAATAAAAAAAGAAAGAATTGCCCCTTGAGATTAACAAAGTTTTCTGCTCTGATCTCTGATACCCGTCACATTAGCAGTAGGAGAAAATGTTTCTTCGTAGTCATTTCCTTTTCTTTGACTTAAACCTTAGGCAATATATCTACTGTATATTTTACTTGTCATTTCCATCAGCATTACTCTTATCTGCATAAACCCATTTGTCCACACTGCTTTCTGATTTTCAGGTAGGGTAATTAGTGTAAATGTATCATTTTCTCTCAGATTGCATTTCTTCATTCATTGCATTTCGGCATTCTTTTAAGTTTGGTGAGGTTCAGCTTCTCTGAATGTTAGGGGCACACCATACATTAGTCTTTAACAATAATCAATATTAGTTTGTATTTTAAATGATAGTGCTAACCGACAGACAGACAAACCAACAAACACTACTGACAAAACCTCCTTGGGGAAAGGTAAAAACTGAAGCTCCTGGTTAAAACATTAAACTACATGAATAAAAGAAGAATGTGGTTCCTGACAAAGCAGATCAGCTGCAGAGCTGATTGAGTTCAGAACCTTGAGTTCAGACTGCGTAGAGAAATGATCTGATTCGTCATCAAATACCTGGAGAAGTTTTGATGAGGAGCAGCTTTTCTGAACCACCAGGAGACACATCTGTCTTCTTAAACTCTAAAAATATGAAAATCAGTTAATGGGAGAAGAAAAAACCCCAACAACATTAAGTGTTTTAACTTTGAAAAAACAACAAGGAGAAATGACTGACTCACGTGTCAGAAATAAGTACTTTATCAGTTGTTTTCACCCTCAAATGCAGTGATTGTTGTTCATGTGTTTTATTAACAAGAGATAAAACAAAATTCGGCTAAATATCTTTAGTTTTGACAGGTGAAAAATTGCAATTTGTCAAACTACTGACAACATTAAAACAACAAATCAGAAAGCATAAATCTTCCAGAGATGATGAAACAGAAAGCCCAAACTGTGGCTCTCTCCCAGAACATTTCTGGAAAGGATTTAGCAGGTTGCGTTTTTAACAACAAACACATTCTGGTTAAAACATTTCAACCTTTTCTTCCTGCAAGGAATCTTCAAACATTCAGCTTTAAAGAGGAGGAATCACGCTTTAAAGCAACGTTTGAATTAAGGTGACGGAAAGTCCAAAGGAAGTCGCTGGAGATCGATACCTGAGGTTGATCCAGGAGACTGAGTCAGCAGCTCATTTTTAACACTTTCACATCTCTCTGTTTGTTTTTGCTAAATCATTTGTTTTCTAAGACTTGATGGACCTGATCATAAGAATTCCATCAAATATCATCACACTTCATTTAAATTAAAGTCAACAAGGGTTTATGAGAAACAATACAAATCTGTGATAAATATTCATAATGTTTAAGTAAGTAAGTAAAAATTTGTTTGTATAGCACATTTCAGCAGCAAGGCATTCAAAGTGCTTTACATCATTTAAACTGAAAGGAACTCAGAGATATTTACCTTGTTAATATTAGTGGTGTAATGGTACACCAAGGTCACGGTTTAGTACAACAGGAAAAAGAAACAAATGCTTTTTTTCTCTTTTAAACAGACAGTAACTCTCCCAGATACAGAGACAGAAAAACAAAGCAACCTGTTTAATGAGGACGCTAGAGTTTACCTGGTAACATCACTAAATAATAAAAAGACAAACATCCTTCAGGAATAACTCCCAGTAATTATCTTCAGTTTCTCATTTCTGTGGAAGAAATCCTGCAACATCTAAACTCTTTCCCTAAAGGTTTCAAAACAAAGTTACCAGACTTTTATTCTGTTAGTTTAAGTTGTTTCACTTCCCAGGCAGGGAGCTTTTTCAGTTCAGAACTGGAGAGTGTGGAGTTTCAAGCTCTGGCTATGTTTACATGTGACCAATCAGGAAATGTTACAGATTTTCCAATGTTGATGGAGAAAAAGTTAAACTTTTCCACAGTAATCCTGTGCTTGTTGAATCCATTGTAGTTTCCATACCAAGCCACTAGTTGGCACTGACATGCGCATGTGCACAGACACTAGTCTCTCAAGCATGTAAACAGTTACATCCAAAATGGTGAATACACGTACCTTTAGACTTACAGTGAGGTTTGTTTGCTGCTGCATGTTGAAAAGGTTGAGTGGAAACAAACAACACTCAGGTTTATGGTAGCAGATAATCATTGATATTCAGATTTTTTTGGTTTAAATAAAAAGGATGGAATAAAGTAAATCAAAGTGTCTAAAACCAGCACATTCAGTTGTCCTTAAACAACAGTAATAACAACTTATTTTTCTTTGTAGGAGAACAGAAGAGTTTTTATTGTTTTGGTTCAATATTTTTCAACAGACTGAATATTTTTAACACATCAAGCAACATTTGATCTGTGAACTCTAAAAGTCACTGAAATGTGTCTGATTGTGTGGAAAATAATAAAACCATTAACTGGTAGGGTCAATAAAGGATGAAGAGAAGGAACAGCTGACGTTCTTCTACCTTCAGGTCCGGTTCTCACAGGAAGACGTGCTCCATGAGCGACTCTCCCTCCAGGTCTGGTGACTGGACTCCGGTCCTGATCTGGTTCCACAGGACGGACCGTACAGCCTGACTCAGGTTGTCCCGGTTCAGTTCGGAGCACAGAGAAGCCACCCGGTCCCAGTCGTCCACCGAGGAGCCGCTGTCCTCCAGGATGATGTTCTCCAACATGTCTGAGAGGGCAGAGGGACAGAACCCTAACCTCAGATACATTTAACTCCTCCTCTATCTCTCCATCATAATACTTCATATTAAACATGCTAAATGTTTGTTAAATAAAGCGTGGAAGTGAACAAAACATCTCATAGACTTCAGGTTCTTTTTGGTTGAGTTGGCAGGGAAACAGATTTAAGTTCCAGGCTTATAAATCAGTGTTATAATGACCCCAATAGTGGCTGACCCACTATCCATCCTTTGAGTCCCTCAGGTTGTTGAAAATTAATTAATGCTTATTAATGAGGCCAACATGTGATCTGATCACGTTTCAAGGTGTGAATGGCTGTCAAACTTCCTGGAGAGACGAGTCAAGGCTGCACTGTAGGTGTTCGAAAGCTAAAACCTGGGGCCACCTCCTTGGTTAAATGTTGCTTTTTATGTTTTGCGTGGACGTCCTCTCTCACTCCTCTTTCAAACCACCTGTCATCATCTCCTCCTCACCTTCTCCTTGATTCATGAAGCCATCCAGGAGCTGCACCGCCAACTGGTGCTGCTGAGGGTCCGCTAGCAGAGAGGAACAGGCCGCGCCCACAGACAACATGGCCGCCTGGCTCTGTTTAGTATCTGTCAGCAGCTGGAGGAGGGAGAGGCTGCCTGAGCAACATACGACCCACATGCACTCATCTGAGACAGAAAAACAGGACAAACATGCTGTTCATGTAAAAAGTTCATGTTCCTGCAGGTGTGGGGACTGAGAGTGTCATCAACATAAAATTATTTCAATCTTTAAAAAGGCTAAAACTCGGGTCTTTCTGGTGGTTTTAAGGTTAACAGCTTGAATAAAGAAAACTTAAAGAGTCGTCTGCTTATTAAACTGGTCAGTTCAGTGGTTCATTGGTTCCGTTTAGTAGTTTTAAATCAAACAGGAGCAGATGGCATCACTACATATTAATACGATTCAAAGAAACACCAGGGTCAAAACGAAGCTTGACATTTTTTTTAAACTGTCATAAATGACTGATAAATCCATCCCCCTGCATCTTAAACCCAAAGAGTTGGGCTACTGCAAAAAAATCCAACAAGGTCCTTAAAAAAACAAACAGTCACACACCAACCTGCTGTCAGGTTGCGTTTCATGAACTCGGCAGCACTGTGGACGAAACCTCTTCTGCACATGCTCAGGGCAGACTTCCTGTATATTCTGCAGGACTCGTAGACAACGGTGGCTAATGCCAGGGACAGGTCAGCCACGATAGGCTTCTTCTGAGCATGCTCAGTCAGAATGTCGCCCAGGTCCTCAGAGAACATCAGCCTGAGAGGAAAAGTCAGGAGCTGCGTAAAACACTTTCTTTAGGTCAAACCTAGAAAAGCCCTTTTGTCTCAAAAAGTTTTGATCCTGATGTTTGAGACATTTTCAGACTTTTATCTAACTTCCCCTCGATGTGTAAAAGGCTTTAAATAAACTCCATAAACTTTATAATAAAAGTTGTTACTTGTTCTGGGTGACAGCGTGCGTGACAAGCCGCATGTCTCCGTGTTTCAGCAAACAGCTGATGCCCTGCAGAGACACTTCAGCTGGAAGACGGTCACCTGTTGCCACGGTAACTAGCAGGGCCTGAAAGTAGAGTAGGGCAGGGGGAGTCGACCCTGGGGGGCCGTCCACACCTGAGAGGAAACAGAAGGAACGTCGTGACAAACCAGAAAACAAACTGAATTAGAAGTTGCTGACCTTGTTTATTTACAATTTTTAAGTTTTTCTTTTTGTTTTGTGCCTTTTGAGGTCATATTGTGTTTTGTTTTTTGTAGCTGAACTTATTATTTTATCCACCGACTTTGTTGTAAGTGGTGTTGGAGATGTGTGTGTGTTGTCCACCTCGAAACATCTCCATGGTGTCAGAATTCTTCAGGACTCCTCGAGGAGATCTGGCTGCATGCAGAGTGGCTTCTTCATATCGAGCTGATTTAAAAAGCTCCACAAACCTGACACAGACAAGATTTAGGAACTACAGAAGACAAATCTCATCAGATAGTATTTGATAGAGCAACACCTGTCCAGGTGATCCTCCAGGAGTTTTGCCTCATCGATTCCAGTTGGCTGGTCATCCTCAAACAGCTCAGCATGGATGCTGCTGTAGTCATCATCAGTCTCTGTGGGATGAAGGAAAACGACTCGTCCACTCACAGGTTGAAAGCACAGGGGGACATCTTTCTACAATCCTGGAATAGAAAGTAAACTAATCCCCTTTTTAATTTATTATTTTCATCAGTTTGCAGCTCTATTAGAATGGAATAAAACAGAATAGATACAATGAGAACTAAAGGTGGGGCTGAGGAGGTGCAAACAGGCCTGCAAACAAAAGCTGGAGGATAAACTCCAGCAAAGCAACATCAGAAAGGGTTATGTGTCAGGATTTGGGGGTCTTGGGTTCATTTTTGTATTGAGTTTATTGTTTTTTTAATTCTGTTATTTGGTTCTTGTGTTCAGTTTTGGTGTGTTGTTCCCCGTCACTATTAACCTTTCCTCGGTTCAATCACTTGTTCACCTGCCCCAACTTAGTAATCACTCACCTGTGCCTACTCTCCTAATTACCTTCAGTTTTTAAAACCCTGTCATTTTCCACACTTACTTGCTGGTTCATTGTGGTTCTCTAATGTACTGTCTTGGTTCCCTTGAGTCTGTAACTATGGTTTGTAAGTCTTTGTTATTTGGTTTTAGTTGCTGCCTCATCAGCCTTTTGTTCTGCTTTTTGTAAAAAAATTTGTTTCACTTTTGAGTTCCACCTTGTCTGTTTGCATTTGGGTCTGACTAACTCTCCACGCACCAACTCTCCACGGGCTGGGATGAAGATCACCAGCTTCAACTTTAATGACCGTCAGCAGAAAATTATTCCTTTCATTTATCAACTCTGCCTAACTCTGTCTAACAAACGAACACAAAACTTATACCTGCAGGTATGGTAACAACTGGTATTGCAGGTATAACAACTGGTAATGCAGGTATAGTCTCCATGGGACTCCCGCCATGGAGACTGACGTCACATCCGTCTGTCAGAACGTTCGCCTGATTGAAAAGTCGAGCCGCGGGTGAGCTGCCTTTTATTCAAAGACAGTAATAAGTTCAGTACGTGACTAAGTTACATACAAAAGGTAATAAATAAGTTCATAGTTAATAATTAGTTTAAGAAAATTTATGCTAAAATCTGTTAGAATGTTTGGTTTTGAATTCTAATCGGAGTGAGACATCTGATCTTCGTTATATTGTACGTTCAGAATACATGACGTAGTGAGTGCTCTCACCATAAAACAAGCTTTGACGTAGTTTCTCCAGTAAAGTTTTGAAAAAAAGGGAGAAAACAGGTCTTATAAACGCTAAACGTCCTACAGGCTTGTGCCTTGGGAGACCTCTGTCTTTATAAGTATTGGTCTGTTCAGGAAGCACTTATGCATATGTGCATTTATATGTACATTAAAATGTTGCTTTTGTTGTTTTAATTCATGTAAATACACTGATGTGATACCTTAGTATATGTCTTGGTCCAAAACATATGCTAAGGTATCACATAATAGACATATACCAAAACCTTTGGTATATGTCTATTTTGAATTTATAGCCCCCCCCTGGAGAAAACTCCACCAGCCGCCACTGCAAACAACTACTGTGAAAGTGTTATCTACAGTATACTCCACTATCATTGCACAGTACTACAGTAAATATGTAACTTATGTGTACCCTGCGATCATTGCACGTCTTAATTTGTACTCCTCAGTTAACATTTTATTTTTTGTTTATTATGAGTGTTGCTTTCTATTCTATACTTCACTGAGAGATAATATGGATTTCCAACTAAAATGAACAAAACTTGTTGGGTGGAAAATGAGGCAAACCCAATGTGCAGACTCATGACTTGAGCTTAAAGAAAACCTAATTTATTATAAATAAAAGGAAACCAAAAACAAAACAAGCTAAACTCAAATATGAACGAAACACGAGAGGCAAGACATGGGAGGAACCAGACAGCACGTAAAACAAACATTAGTGAAGCTATAAACCAGCAGGGAAGTGAAGGAGATGAACCAGTTTTAAAGGCAGAGGATGACTTGAGAGTGGATACAGGTGACTGATTAGAAACGAGGGACAGGTGTGGGTGGTTGAGGCAGGCTGACAGGTACTGAGCAGAGGAAAGGTGAATGATGACAGGGAACAAAACACTAAAACCAAACACAGGAACCAAATAACAGAATTTAAGAAACAATAAACTCAAATAAAAAAAATCCAAAGATCTCCAAATCCTGACACTCCAATTCAGTAACAACGTTTATGAATTTGCCAAATCCAATCCCTTTTATTTATAAAGAAAGTTTAAAAAACCAAAGTCGACCAAAGTCCCGTAAAATAAAGACATTAAAATAAAAGAGAAAAAGAAATGATGAAAAGTAAATCTGTTAAATATTTCAAATAAATGAACACATGACAGAGACAAAATCCTATCTTTAAAGTTAAAATATTAGGAGTTTCTGACTGCATGAGGAAACTAAATCTGATTTCTTTATTTTAGCTCAGTTTTGTCTCCTGACAGTAGTTATAATTTGTTAGTTATAATTTAGACACTGTCAGGTTAAATAAAACGACAGAAACATACACAAAAATGGCAGGGAAATACCGTCTGAGTGATGGAAGGTGAGTAAATGTTTCTGTTTGTTGTTTCCCTCCTAATACTGCTAATACTGAATTAATTAATTTTCTGACACCTGAAGCAGCAAAGAAACAATAATCAGTAAAAGTTGTATTATTTCCACACCAAAAGTTACCAATAAATGAACATTTTGTTGTTTTAAAGAATGTCTGAGACCTTTTTTTTTAGTTTTGTTAAGCCAGATTTTTACCATTACCAGACTCAAGACCGAGGTGTTGGATGTTCCTGATCGCAGAACCCAGAGCTTCTTCCAGAGGAACCTTCTGTCCCGCCTCGTCCCAGCAGCTCAAACGGTCATGAACGAACCTCAGATGCTTGTTTCTGCAGAGGAATGCAGGGAGATTAACACTCAGTGGTGGGCCGTCAGGGCCACCACTGAGCGCCCTTCTCTGGCAAGGCCTTCTCTGCTGGCCAAACATAACCAAGAATCATGATCATAATTATGATAAAGGTTAATTTAATTTTTAATTTACTTTCCCTAGATATTTAAAAGTATTCACATTCTCTTCATGTCATATTATGCTCCTTCCAGTGCTGTTGTTTTTAGGTTAGAGTTTTTATCCAATCAGAATTTAGCTATCTTTTGTTGCCAGGCTGTATGAAATCTGTCCGGGCCTTCAGAATCAACAATGTGGGCGTCTGTGCACTGTAAGTGAACGGGCAAATACAGTTGATAGATAGTTGTGATAGCCAATCAGATCACGAGTTGTGTCAGTAAGACCCTCTAGCTGGCCTCACGTTGAACGTGACATTTACGCGTCCTGTGATTGGATATGGATACTTACTAGTTTGAGCCATGGCAGTGCTATGCAGATCAACAGAGTCATACCCGGGACTGTTAATGGTTCAAAACTTTTTTAACCGTTAACAGTGCATGGGCTGAGGACGTAAACACAGGGGAAACCATGAACAGAAATAATTCCTGGATGACTGCCAGTGGCAGTAAACAAAGTGGATATGTCTCCTCGCGCTCCGCGCAGGTCGAGAATTAATGTAAACAAAATCACGCACGTGACACATAGCTCACCTGGGCGTGCGTCTATAAATAGCACGTGTGAGGCTACGTTCGACCTCTTTAGATCTTCTCACGGGAAAGAAGTTCCGAGTGACCAGTGTGACTGGCAGTCATCCAGGAATTCACAGAACCATATTTACAGAGTACCTTCTGTTCTGTTTCATTCCTTCCTGACTGCCAGTGGCAGTAAACAGAGTGGATGACTTATGCCAACAATGTCACGAGAGACGCAGTACTCACCTCCCTCCCAGGAGGTAGATGAAGCCAGAGGCAGGATCGCCAAAGCCAGTTTAGACTCGTGTCCTACGTTGAGGCAGTAGAATCATGCAAACATGCATGGTGTCGCCCATGATGCCGCCTCACAGATATCTGCTAATGGTACCCCCCTCATTGCTGCTCAGGATGCGGACACACTTCTGGTAGAGTGGCACCTAACCCCCGAGGGGGCAGCAGCCCCCGCAGATTCATTAGCCAGCGCAATGGCACCGACCACCCAATGCGACTGCCTGCGTTTCGAAAGTTTCTGTTCTGTCCCCCATGACAGACGAACAGCTGGTTTGATCGCCGAATAGCGCCCGTAGCGACAATGCACAGCTGTAATGCCCGAACTGGCCACAGCGTGTTTGCCAACCTCTGTTCCTCTGACTGAAATGGGGTAGGGCAGTATGCCCCCAGTTCCATGTCCGTATGCACATAGCCCCCAGGCTATGCGAATACAGTATTCACTACGTGCGGTATTCATGCAGCCCCTAGGCCCCTAGGCCGCAGAGCCGCAGTGTCACCCCAGACCCATCTGCCTTCCAACGCAGGCAAGTAGGGGTGATGACAAGCTTGTGGAGCTCACTGACCCATTTAGCTGTCGTTATTGCCAACAGAAAAGAAGTTTTCAGGGACACTAGTTTCAGTGGAGCAGCACACATGGGCTCGAAAGGTGGCAGCTTAGGGCCTTCAACACCAGTGGGAGGTCCCATTCTGCCGCTGGCCTCCACAGCAGGGGACGTAGCCTCCTTGCACTACGGAGAAACTGTGACGCCCAGTAGTGTGCCCCCACCCGTCTGCCATCATTGCCGCTGTGGCTTAAATGGCTGCTAAGTGCACCTTCAGGGTTGATGCCACCTGTCCAGCATCGAACAGACCCTGCAGGTACCTCAGGACGTCATGTAGGGAACACAAAACTGGGTCAACCCCCTTGTGCCTGCACCACACTGAGAAACGCTGCCAGCAATGAGCATAAATGCTCATTGTAGAAGGAGCTCTGGAACTCTGTAGCGTTCGCTGAATAGAGGGCTCCAGACCTGTCAGGGGCTGCCAGCACCCTTCAGTGGCCACACTGTGAGATAAGGATGGCCCGGAGATGGGTGCCAAATCCTCCCCTCTATCTGAGACAACAGGTCTGCCCTGACCGGAAGTGGCCACGGCTCCCCGTCCAGCAGACTGAAGAGAAGCGGAAACCAGACCCTCATGGGCCACTCGGGGGCCACCAAGAGAACCCTCAGGGTCCCCGACCTCACTCGGTGGAGAGTGGCCAGAAGCAGTGGAAATGGGGGAAAGGCATATAGCAGACCAGCTGGCTATCCATTTCCGAGGGCATCCATCCCCAGCGGGGCGCTGGTTCTCTGCCAGGGAAAATCACAAGGGGCAATATGTACTGCTCTATGAGGCAAAGAGATCGACCTGGGCCCTGCCAAACCGGTCCCATATCTGCCGAACCACGTGAGGATGGAGCATTCCCCTGGAGAAAGCCTCTGGTGGGACAGATAGTTGGCCAGAAAGTTCTTCGTCCCCGGTAGGTGCATAGCCCTGATGGAGGCGAAGCGAGGGTATGCCCAGGTCCACAGCCACCGGGCCTCCCTTAGGCACCGCAGCAACCTGGTCCCACCCTGATGGTTGACGTGGAACACTGCCAAAGTGCTATCCGACCTGATGAGCATGCGCTTCCCCCCGAGAGAGGGCAAGAAGTGCCTCAGCGCCCCTTAAATTGTTCTCAGCTCCATGACATTGATGTGGAGGTGCCCCTCCTGAGGGCTCCACCGCCCCTGGATGGACCTGCACTGCCACACCTCCCCCCACCCCGGGGGCGATGCGTCTGTAGTGATCACCTCCTGTCTTGCAGGGACCGCGCCGAGGCAGACCCCGTGCTGCAGGTATGCGGAGGAGCACTGCACAGCTGGGTGTAATCCGCACCTTGACCTGTCGGTGCCCCTGGGGGTCCATGTGGAGACTGTTGAGCCATCTGTGCAAGGGCCGCAGGTGAAGCAGCCCCAGGTGAGTCAAAGCTGAGGCTGCTACCACCATCCCCAGCAGTCTCAGCCACAGCTGGAGTGGAGGTGCTGCCCCGACTTGAAAGGACTGGAGTAGGGACTGAATCCTGTCCACCCTCTCCATAGTCAGAAGGGCCCGCATGGCCACTGAATCCAAGGCCATGCCAAGAAAGACCACCTGCTGGGCTGGGATCAGCGAACGCTTCTGACGATTCACTGCAATCCCCAGGGCTTCGACATGGGCCAGGACCTTTGAGATTGCCTGCTCTGCCTCTCGAAAGGAGGGGGCACAGAGGAGCCAGTCGTCAATATATGGTAGGATCTTTAACCCCGACAGGCCCAGGGGGCTTAAGACCGCCCTCATACACCTCGTGAAAATCCAAGGGGCTAAGGAAAGCCCGAACAGCAGGACCGCAAACTCGTAAACCACGCCATGAAGGGCAAACCGCAGGTACTTCCTGTGTTCTGGGTGGATTGTAACGTGGAAGTATGCGTCCTTCAGGTATATGGATGTAAACCATTCTCCTGGACAAATGGTTTGAAGAACGTCGCACGTCCGGAGCATGTGAAATGGCAGGACCTTCAAATATTGGTTCAACCCCCTTAGGTCCAGCACTGGCCAAAGAGAGCCATCTTTCTTCGGAATTAAGAAATAGGTTGAGAAGAACCCGCCAGGTGGTGAACCAGCACTATAGCCTTTTTGTCCAGGAGAGTTTCTATTTCCTGCAGCAGAACCACAGCTCGCGCAGGATCTGTGACCGAGGTCACCCTTGGCAAAACGCCAACGTCAGAAGCGGATGAGCCGTCCGTGGCCGGATGCACCACGCCTGCTATGATAAACAAACAAACAATGAAGACACGTCAACCACCGCCTTAGAGGTCTCTACGAGCACTCCGACCAGTAAGTCACAGGCAGGATGACGCCTTACCACACACAAACTTGTACCTCTTTATACCTGCAAAAACCAATAAGTACCGGAAAAACACAGACTTATAGGAGCAATTTAACCCACAGAGCACGCCAGGTCAACCGTAAGAAGAACAAAGAGGCCAAACGTAGCCTCACACATGCTATTTATAGACGCACGCCCAAGTGAGCTACGTGTCACGTGCGTGACTTTGTTTACATTTATTCTCGACCTGCGCAGAGCGCGAGGAGACATATCCACTCTGTTTACTGCCACTGGCAGTCAGGAAGGAATGAAACAGGACTTCAGTTATCTGCATGATATGAAATGAATCTAAACTATTAACCTCTGAGTGTCTTTACCTAGACATGTTTATTACCTGATCACTTGGATTAGCTCCAGATTTTGATCTGCCAACATGCTACAGTAAATATAATGAACCTATATTAGACATTCTGATCTGTACCATCTGATCTGAGAGTTCCTTATCTAAGTACTTCTAGCTGATAGCGTTTCCAGTCTTACAGAAGCATCAGCTGGTTGTTCTCGGAGCTCAGACGGTCCCGGTGGTGTTCGGCGGCCTGCAGCTCAGCTTTCAGCTTGACTTGGACCTCCAGAGGAACGCGCCGACTCTTTCTGTCTAACAGAACTGTTCTGTGGAACTCGAAATCCTTCAGATGGTCATGCAGGACCTCAAGATCTTCCGAATCGGCAACTGTTAAACCTGTGAGACGATACAGACAGCAGTGTTGAAGTAAACCAATAACCTGACAGCCACAGAAATGGGCAGAGTCTGCACTGTTTGTTTTATTCAATCAGACCATTCACACTCTCACCTATAGGGACAATTTAGAGCAGGGGTGTCAAATTCCATTCCTCAGGGGCCGCTCTCCTGCATGTTTTAGGTGAATTCTTGCTTTAAAACACCTGGTTTAAATGGATGAGTTGTTGCCATGCTCTTGGAGAACTTGATGATTTGGTGAGGATGTAATTAGACCATTTACATCAGGTGTGTTGGGCAGAAAAACCTAAAACTCCCAGGACAGCGGCTCTTGAGGCCTGGAGTTTGACACCTTTGATTTAGAGCTACCAGTTAACCTAACACGGGCAGAAACCGGAGAACCCAGAGGAAACCCACACATGCTCACAATAGTTCTAGTTATTTCGGGTGAAATGTGTCTCTTCCACATGTTTTCTGCTCCCTGTCAGCCATTCTGTGGCTTTTAATGATAGTTTTGAAGTTGTTTACAGTAACTGCCTCTCTGGTGTTTTTTTTTTTAATAATTTTTTTGTCGTCATTTTGACCTCATGTATGTTTGAACTTTAGTCAGGTTTCTGTTTGTATTCTGCTTTCCACTAACACTTTGCTGACAGGGTGAGTTCCAGAGGGCAGCATTCCCTGCTGGGTGGACCTGCGTCCTTTGATGGTGCCCGACACATCTGCCTCCAATATCTCCTCATGTCTACTCAGGTATTTAAGGCTGCAGTGAGCCACAACTCTTTGCTGGATCAGTAAATGAAACAATGTTGTTGTTCTTGTGTAAACCTCTTGTGGAATTTCCTATGTGTACTAAACAAAAAGAGCTTGTGCTTTATACTTACCTGACACTGCTTTTGGTTCAAAACAAATTCAATAGGTAAACAAACGTTCAACTTCCTGCTCACCTGTGAACTTTCTAACTCTTGCTCCATTCCCTCCTGCTGATTCAAACCTTCCGGGTTTCTGGCACATTTCACAATAAAAGCTTTTCCTACTTACCTGTAGGGACGGCAGAAAGTTTGAACGATTAACTCATTTGGAACAATTGTTCCGGAAATCTCACCACAGCAACATCTGGTGGCCAAATGAAGTTAAGATTCAATAAGTTTGTCACAAAAAGCCAAACATGAAGATTACACTGAACAAGTAAATTATTATTTTATTTCTTTTCACATAAATATAGTAAACAACCAAACTAAACAAATTAACTTAACTCTAAAGCATAGAAAAAAAAAGATATAACATGTAGTCATTAATGAAGGACAAATAATCCCAGTTTGGTGTTATTTATCAGCATGTTTTGTTTTAAAAATTACACTCCAAAGTTTTCTTTTGTCTTTTCGTCTCCTGTAACCTGTTGTATTGATTGATGGTATAGTTTTAATGAAAGGATATTTTATTTAAATCAGTCTATATTTGTATGGGATGTCTCTGTATGTTTATTTGTATTTTAAAAACAAACAAGTATTTAACAATAGGACAACAACAATCTGTTCAACAAAGTTATAACTGAAATGCTTTCTAGCCCAACCACATCAATATCATTTCAAAATCTAAAACAACGCTCGAAATGAGACACTGCAGGTTAGAAGAGTTTTGAAATAATGTTTTTAATGTTGGGAGGAGAATCAGCCTCAATCAGGTGAGGACATGAGAAATAATCATTCACATATAAATTATATACACTATATTGCCAAAAGTATTTACTCATCTCCCTTCACACGCACATGAATGTGAGTGCCATCCCATTCTTAATACTCAAGGTTTAATATGATGTCAGCCCACCATTTGCAGCTATAACAGCTTAACTCTTCTAGGAAGGCTTTCCACAGGTTTAAGAGTGTTGATGGCAATTTGGACCATTCTTCCAGAAGCTCATTTATGAGGTCAGACATTGATGTTGGACAGGAAGGTTTGGCTCACAGTCTCTGCTCTAATTCATCCCAAAGGTGTTATATCGGTTTGAGATCAGGAGTCTGTGCATGTCAGTCAAGTTCTTCCACACCAAAGTCACTCATCCATGTCATTATGGACCTTGCTTTGTGCACTTGATTTTATACATCTTTGATCATGGAAGTGATTGGAACACTTGAATTCAATGATTTTGATGGTTGAGTGAATACTTTTGGCGATATAGTCTATATGTGTTTTCATCCTGTGTAATTGTAGTATTTTATTTATTTATTATTTGTAAACAAGATCATCGCGTTTTCGTTTGGGTTTCACTGAATTTCAGTCCCAACGTTTCAGAACAGTTGGTGACGTAGTGGATCGCAGAATGGAACAGTCACGTGACATGTTCTGCTCAGAACAGACTGTGGAACAGTGTTTCAGAACAAATGTTCCGCAAGGTTTCCATACATACCTAAACACGGTTTTGATTTTGTCACAAATACTTACCTGTTGTTCTCATTTGGATCTTTTCAGCTCAGTACCCAAACTCTGTGGACAAACGTTTTTGTCATTGTGTTTTGTGTCACAGATTTCCTTCTGTGGTGATTTTCTTAGGAGTTTAAGCTTTGATTATTTGTTTTATTTCTTGTGGTTCTTTAAAATATATTTTTTAGCTGTTTTGTGCCTCTTTTTGTTTTATGTTTTAAATCTGTTTGTTTCTTTTGGTCTTGTAGCCTGTTGTTATATTTTTTCTGTATTTTGAAGCTTGTTGCGCTCCTTTTCTGGTCAGTTTCTGTCGTTGTTTTATGTCTCATTATGGATCTTATTCTATCTGTAGCTAGCATAAAACACACCAAGTTTTGTTTATTTTGTAAACTTCACACAGTTGATTGTTTAGTTGTTTTGAAGTTCACTGAAGTAGCTTTGTGTGTGTTTTTTTATGTGTTGTGGCACTTTGAGCTCTTAATGCGCCTATGTGTGTCACTCTACAAATAAATATGTCTGATTTTATTTCTGGGACATTAAAAACAATCAGGGAACAGGTTGAGCTTCTTACTGACAGTGAAAACTGTTTCCATGGTAACAAGATCAAACAGATCCTGACGTTCAGCTCAGCATAGCTGGCTAAGAAGGAAATCTTGCTCCGCAGCACAACCATCGGGTGTGTTCAGTATTTGCTTTCACATTCTTTAGATTTTTTGAAGATATCCTCTAAATGTAGCCAGAGAACCAAAACCTGCAGAAGTATGTGTAAATTTGAAGTTGGCGTGAGTTGGCGTGGGGCTGCGTGACGCTTCCATGGTTACTGAAAATTTGACACATCTGAACTTTTATGTGGAAAAAGACGTGCGCCACTTTTTGTGCCAACACACCTTTTAAACACGAGGTTCCTGGTAACCACAGCCTCTGATTTACGAAGTTCCTTCTCCTGAGCTCCTCCTGAAGTTCTGCCATCTGTGACTGAAGGACGGAGACTCTGAACAGAGACGCAGAGAGACAGGATACGTCTGAGGACAAATGTGTGTCAGAACATACCTGAGGACAAAAACTGAGTCAGGACACATCTGAGGACAAACACTGAAAACCTTAGAGGACATTTTTTAATCCTGGTACCTGTTTTTTTTATTTGACTTTCTAGCAACCAACAGAAGACAGTCATAATAAAAACAGTAATTCAGGTCCTCACAGAAAATGTTTTGTCCCCCATCTGAATGAACAAACTCACATGTGTCTGAGCTGGGCGGCTTGTCTCTGACAGGTCATCAGAAGCCGTTGATGTGATGTTGAGGTCACAGCGGTTTGTTGGGATGCTGCAGCTTCATCCTCCTTCCTCCTTAGCTCCCTGATGGTGTTCTCATACTCAGTCTTTATGTTTATTAGGAGTCTCTTATAGGCTGTCATTTGTCCAATCACCTGCCAAAAACCATTAAAAATGAACGTAAGTATATATTACTCTGGTAAGCCTTCATTTGCCCCTCATTCATACTTTCCTCTCAAGCAGACAGACTTTCCTGTATTCTATTGAAGTGGTTTTGATCAGCAGTTCTCCAAACTTTCTGAAGGTTTTTCAGAGTTTTCTGAGTACCTTGGAGTCGATGGCCGGATCGAGCAGGAGATGGACCTTGTCTACAGTAATTGCTCTGGTTTGTTGTGGTGAAGAAGGGGCTGAGCTGAAAGGAAAAGCCGGTCTGTCTGCGATCCAATCCTCACCTAAAGTATGGATCACGACGGACAGAACCTCTTCTCAGTCCGTACTCAGCCTTTTCTTATTGCACTGCAAGTGCTGGAGACTAATTTGAGGCACAAAATTCCAAGAAAATAAACACATCTTCCCTTTGAAACTCACAGAGCGGCAGGTTCACATGGATACCTAAACTCCCCCAAATTTGCCAGGAGTTCATATACAGACAGAGCAAATGTCACGAGACACAGCTTTAAAAATTTTTTAGATTTAGCTCTCTAAAACTGTGGCAACTAAATTGAGAAGGGTTCAACTATGACTATTTTGAGAGACAATTTGTCTTGCCAATTTTTCAAATTTTCATAACATGTGTCCATTCCAGTGACACAAGAGTGAAAATTTAAAAACTCCTTTTTCAAATGTTTCAAGAAACTTTGGAAACTCCCTCGTGAATGCTGCTCACAGTTTATCACCACAGCTGCAGCCCAGTGAGGTGAGATACTGGCTTTAGAGAGAGGTTGAGGAGCTCCATCATGTGGGGGAAGATCGGAGTAGAGCCACAGCTGCTCCGCACTGAAAGGAGTCAGCTGAGGTGGTTCAAGCATCTGATCAGGGTGCCTTCTGGGTTTCTCCCTGAGGAGGTTTTCTTGGCACTGAGACCCCGACGCAGACCTAGAACTTGCTGGAGGGATTATATACTTATCCTCTCTGGTCTGGGAACACCTTAGGATTCCCAGGAGGAGCTGCAGAGAGTCGCTGAGGAGAGGGAGGTCTGGGTCTCCCACCTGGACTTGCTGCTTCCAGGAAGAAAACGGATGACTCTTTAGGCTTTGTTACCAGCAGCCCGTCACAAAGACACAATTAGTTCCCATTTCTTTAGTTGATGAAAAATACCAAAAACAATTTGACAGAAAACAACAGTCTTAAAATTGTTTAACTAAACTAAAACTGAGAAAAACTTTGAAAGACTTAAAAAGTCTGGAGAACTACTGATCAAATCAACTTCAAACGAATACAGGAAAATCTGAATTAAAACTAGTGAATTATGAACCTCTGAGAACCCCAAACTATGGGGCGCCGTTTGTAAAGGAGCTTGTGCTAAAAATTCATGCCTAAATTTTGTCACATTTAGCTTCAAACACTGTTTAAAAATGTAGTGTTGATTTTCTGATGTCACTTTTTACAACATTTAGCGAGTTACATGTAATTGTTACAGCTACATACTAAATATAAATCTAAATGCTAAATGTAAAATCTAAATGTTAAATGTTAAATCTAAATGTTGTAAAAAGTGACATCAGAAAATCAACACTACATTTTTAAATAGTGTTTGAAGCTAAATGTGACAAAATTTAGGCATGAATTTTTAGCACAAGCTCCTTTACAAACGGCGCCCCATACCAAACTGCTCATAAAAATATAAATTAGGGCTCTTGCAGTGTTTATTTATGGTATTACAAGAAATAAACACACTGGATCCCAGTGCTTTCCAACAATTATCGCAGCATTAAACCCTTTAAATTGTAGATTTAATCTATTCTTTGTTTGTTAAACTTAATAACAATCAGTTTTATTAGTCACCTTGTTGAACACGGAGCGGTAGATGAAGTACCGGAGCTCGTCAGGACCCTCTGCTGGACACTGCAAGTACTTTTTCTCCTGATCAATAAACTCGTACAGATTCTGGAAAAACCTTTTGTCGCTCTCGCACATTGTGATATCCAGTGCGTAGGTAACTTCTTCGTTTTTACAGACGTTTTGTGGCTCAGACATCCTAAATTGGTTTACATTTTACACAAACCCGCTGTCCGTCGATGCCTGTTTGCAAACATTTGTGTCGCTATGGTTACCGATGACCGTTAACTGTCAAAGAAGTTAGTTAAATATTTGACTAATATTTTCAAGCATTAACCTATAATATCATTTTATAACCAAATTGTGTAACATAAATCGAGGAAAAACCACAGAAACCCCCGTCTTGAAATATTTTTGATCAGGCACTTCGACGGTGAGCTACTCCGTGGAGACGTGTGTGGAAAACCCCGTGGCTCCCCTCGGAAGCCCTCTTCTCATGATCCGCCATTAGGAGTGAGCCGGTGGTGAGCGTTTCTCTGTGTTTTTATTAGATTTTACAGTAAAATAATCACATTTAAGAACAGTTTTCAGTCTGAACGGAGAGGTAAGGCTTGTGCTCATCTCCCCATGCAGGTGGACTAAACCCCAGGATGCAGATTTTTGTTAAAACCCTCACGGGGAAGACTATAACCCTCGAGGTAACTGTGATGGAGGGATGCTACTTTCATTAGTAGCTGCCAACCCGAACATTATCCATTTTACTGTTTAATTAGAACAACAAATTATGAATATGCCACCTATTTTACTAACGTAATATATATTAAACGTCTTGTTTGTATTTTTGAGACTCAATGTCGATGACTAAATCGATGCTACCTAGCTAATTCAGACACCTCGCACCACCACACGTGTAGCAGCGGGTGGAGCCTGAAATCACTAAAATCTCACTAACAGTATATAATGGCTTAAATCTTCGTGTTTACATCGATGTTCCGCCTCATCTGTGCTTTTGTTTTACAGGTTGAGCCTTCAGATACCATTGAAAATGTCAAAGCTAAGATCCAGGACAAAGAAGGTGTTTTGTTTATTAAACTGTTAGTAAATTGTTGTTTTGTTTCAAAAAGATTAACTGAAGACGTGATCATGTGGTGTTAACTGAGAAGCTATTCTCCTTCAATATAAAATGCAGTGTATCCTTTTATTTAGTGGTTAAACTGATAAAATAAGTGACAGGTCTAGAGAACAGTTATCTCAAGCAGATAAACAGAATCTGAAAGTTATGACTTTAACAAACAAAAATGACTCTTTAAATAGAGCATTTATGCTAATTCTGGTACATTAACATCTATTTATAGTTCATCATCGGACATTGGCCATGTCAAATAAAAAGAAGAACTAATTAAAGAAATGACACAGGATCTAATGAAGTTTTCAGCTAACATCTCTGTTCAAATCACTTTGTTGGTGCTCAAGTCTTATTTCCTGTCTGTCAAACTATTATCATTGGTGTTTTAATTGATTCAACTAAATGATTCAAAATGTTACTGTGAATAAGTTCTAGGTATTTTAAAACACTGAAAACAATATATATTTTTTATCTCAGCCTGTGGCCTATGGAAGTTCCTACTGACACAGTCAACTGTCAATCCAAAGTTAAACATGCTAGGTACTCAGCTTCTGGTAAAAGGAATAGTTTGGTCGTTTTGAAGTGGGCTTCTGTGGAAAAGGTGTGAACAAATAATTTATTTGCACAGTTATCAGGAGTAACAGGCAGCACTTACTGGGTATCCAGGGGTCACATCTTGCAGGAGGTCCACATTTTTCTGCTCAAATAACGATTCAGTGTGAAAAGTTATTAAAGAAGCATTCACACCGCTGTGACTGCAGCGACCTGTTTTGGCTATTCCAAAGGTAGCAAACATCCTGTTGGATGTAAACTCTTTCCTTAAACTAATGGCATTCAAGAAGCTATCTGCAACAGGTAAGATGTTATTTACAGTTTACATGCAGAAACCACTTCAAAATGAACAAACTTGTCAATAATTTGGAAATGGTATAACAATCCACAGGAACATATTGAGGGAAAGAACAAAAAAGGTTTGGGTCTAAAAGTTACAGGACTGCATTGTTGAGACTTCTCTCAATAAAATGACTAATTTGGAGTTCAGCATTATGCAGCAGGAGTCATTTTGCAGTAAAAAGTCAGACTTTTGTTGATATGATTAAACTTCAGAACAGATTCCTCCTGACCTGTGTGTTAAAGGGTTATAACAGGGACCAGATTGACCCGAAACCCTTGATGTTCGTCACGTCGCTGTGCTTTGTTTGACTCAGTGTTTTGTCCTTTGCAGGAATCCCTCCTGATCAGCAGAGGTTGATCTTTGCTGGAAAACAGCTGGAAGACGGACGCACGCTGTCCGACTACAACATCCAGAAGGTGAGGCCTGTTAGAGTATGGCTTAATGTTTCAAATCTGGAATCTGTCAGATGAATTTATAAAAGCTCACTGCAGAATCAGGGATGATTTTATTGTAAATCTGCGCTTGTTAAACTCAGCCTTTGATTTTCTGTAGATACTGTTGTAACTCTCAGTGAAAAAACGATAAAAACAAACATTTCTGACAGGAAAGTAGAAGCATAATTTGGTTATTTTCTGGAAGTAAGCAGCTCCAACAGACAGAGTGCTGCTGCTTTTTACAAACTTAATCCATTACATTGAAAATTGTTATTTTTGTATTTTTGGGTTTAGAAAAAAAAAATTGTGAAATATTTCCACATTATTTTATTTCAAAGATAAAAATCTATATTTCTCACCAAGAATACACTAAAAGAATGTTTCTCTCATGGATTATCTACATATTTAAATGATTTATCATCATTAAAAATGTAAAGAAAAACAGCTGAATCATTTTGTAACCTAAACTTTACATATTAACGTTGCTGATGGCACTTTTAATGTAAGAATAATTTTAAACATCTGTAATGTTTGGTTTGAAATGGTCTGAAATCAGATGAGAAATCGTACCATTTTAGGGATTTTGTAATGTTTAAATGAAAATTGTGACAAATGTGAAACAGTTTGTTGGTTTTATTAAAAGGTAAATGGGGGTGTTAAAACAGGAAATTACTGAAATTGTAATTATTTTAATGGCGTTATGGTTGAATTAGTTTCATATATTGAAATATTTAGGAGCCTTACAGTTGCAGTTCTAAATAAAAACGTCTATTAATTCCAACCGTTGTTCCTCGAGTCGGTAACGTTTCTACTTGTTTTCAGGAGTCAACTCTTCACTTGGTGCTGAGGCTGCGAGGAGGTGCCAAGAAGAGGAAGAAGAAGTCCTACACCACCCCAAAGAAGAACAAGCACAAGAGGAAGAAGGTCAAGCTCGCTGTGCTCAAATACTACAAGGTACGAATGGGATGAGGCCTTATTCCTCAGATTTACTCAGTTTACCCAGTTTGATCTCATCCACCTGTTTTTTCTGACTGCAGGTGGACGAGAACGGTAAAATCCACCGTCTGAGACGGGAGTGTCCTGCTGACGAGTGTGGCGCCGGCGTCTTCATGGCGAGCCACTTTGACCGCCACTACTGCGGGAAGTGCTGCCTGACGTACTGCTTCAACAAACCTGAGGACAAGTAGATGAAAGGCCACAATAAAGGTTAAAATGTCTGAACCAACGGAGACTCAGAGTGGTAATTTACAGAGCGGCTTGATGTTTAAATATTCAGTTCTCATTACTTATTTCTGCTGCAGTAAATTTAAAATAAACTACTTTTCAACATTTATGTTTGAGGTTGAATGTAAAGAAGTTCAAAGAACAGTCATGATGTGCTATAAATTAAAACATTTCAAATTTACCTGCTGTTTTAAAGTTAATCAGGGCAGTTTAAATATTTGATAAAACCTTAAAGATTAAAGAATCAGGCTGCAGATATATATGATAAACATGTTTAAGATGTTTTATTTATGAGCAACAAACACTTTGAACAAAATGGTAGGAAAAGTTCTAACTTGGAGAAGAATCAAATAAAAGATGCTTTCATGATGTTTGTGAAAGAGAAAATAGTTATTTAGATGTAGAAAGGCTTGTTTCTTATGTTCAAGTATACATTGAAAATGAGGACCAACATCAGATTTGACTTCAGTCTGATCTGTATCCAGAAAATATTCATGCTTCACTTTTCCCTGCATTTTGTTACAGCCTTGTTACAAAACACCTTGTTACACAATTACCCCATATAATGACAAAGTGAAAAAAGATTAGCATTTTGCTTATTTATCAAAAGTTAAAAAAACGCAACACATTCAAATCTTTTACCATAACACTTATAAGTGAACTGAGGCGCATCTGTTTCCAATGATCGCCCTTTAGATGTTTCTATAACTTAATTAAAGTCCACCTGTGGTAAAATCAGTAAATTGGACATGATTTGGAAAGACACGTGTCAATATAAGGTCAGATAGTTACAATATGTCAAACAAAACCATGATGCCCAAGGAATCGTAGACCTCAGGATTGTATTGAGGCACAGATCTGCAGGAAAAAGTACAGAAACTTTCTGCAGTATTGAAGGTCCTAATGAGCTCAGTAAGAGGTTTAGGAAGACTCCTGCTGGTTCCAAACTTCATTCTACGGATGATGAAGGCCAGAAGAACGTTGCTCAGTAAGGAGGGGTTATATTTAGCAACGTCTTTCAGGCTGGCCTAATCTATGAGAAGCATGGCTTTCTAAAACTGATGAAAAAATGTTTTGCTAACTTTTGTGTTTTGGGGAAGTTGCTCTCACTTCTTCTTTGCTAAAGATGATCTTGGTAAACTAACAAATAACTGAACAGAAAATAGAAAAATACCTGTAACTTAATTTTTTATTAAATGACAAAATATGAAAAAGTAGTTGCAGGCATTTTTCAGGGTTCTATTGACCACATGAAATCTGTAAAATACACTGAATGAAAACATAAACGCAACACTTTAGTTTTTGCTCCCAATTTTCCTGAGCTAAACTCAAAGATCTGAGACTTTTTCATATTTGATCACTATTGACTTAAATAAGGCGGCAGTGGCTCAGGAGGTAAAGGTTCATTCTATAACTGGAGGGTTGCTGGTTTGAGCCCCCGCTCCGTCAGTCTCAGCCGTTGTGTCCTTGGACAAGATACTTCACCCGCCTTGCCTACTGGATGTGGTCAGAGGGCTCGGTGGCATCAGTGTAATGGCAGCTGCACTTCTGTCAGCCCGGCCGGTTTTTATCTGTACAGATGGCCAAAGTATGAATGTGATGCTCTGCAGTGAGTTGCAGTGCTGATTGGGGGGGTTCTCTGAGAATGGAGGTGGACTCATCGGCACGAAGGGTAGAGGAACATTCTCTGCATCGCTGACAAGCAGCTTGATCTGTGCCATTAACCATGACACCACACAGGCCTTGGTTACAGTGCCATCTCTCCCAGGACCAGCTGGTGCCTTGCTAGTGTAGGCCACAACGTGTTTGTCATACATTTTGCATAGACCAGCACTCAGACAATGGGTGAAGAAACCAACCCCGAGGTCTGACGACATGACGAGGAGTCGTTTTGTCCCAGGCATTACGTGCTACTCGGTGTGAACTCAACAGTGAAAAACTCACAGCCGTCGCCTTGGCCCGTAATTTAACCTGCGTGGCTACCTGTAGCTTTGATGTGATTGGCTAGAGGAAGCAGCCAATGAAAATCGAACAGTACTGTTGCGCGAAAGGTGAACAACCAAGCTAATGAAACACAAAACTGTTCACATCTGTAGCAGGACATCATGACTAAGCCAGCAAAAAAGAACACACTGTTGTGACCACTGTAGAGAGAACGTGTGTAAAAGTGCATAGTATGACTATTTACAGGTATAGTCAAGAGTGAGCAACTGGTTCAATGTGTAATGCAAAGAGAAGAGGTGAGAGGCAGCATCCTTGGCGAGCACCTTGTTCGAGCTTTATTTGTTTTGTTAGACTGCCATTAATCTTTCAAGTACAGCAAACAGGAAGTTTCAGTTTACGCTATCAAATGCTTTTTCAGCATCTAGGTTTACTAGGATAGCCCTACTTTTTTGGGATTGTATTGAGTTGACTAACTGTTAGGTTATCCTGATGCTGTCTTGTATTTTACGTCCTAGAAAGAAGTCTGTTTGATCTTCTTCCATTAGGTGCTCCATGATTTTTCCATATTGTTCTGCAATTATAGACGTGTATATCTTGTAATCCACGTTAAGTACAGATATAGGTCTATAATTGCCAGAATATTCAGTGTCTGCCCCTCCTTAGGGATTACCGAGATAACGGCCTCTCTCCAGGAAATTGGGACCTGACTTACCTCAAGTGTATAGTTGAATGATGATAACAATACTGGTATCGGATCTTCTTTAAATCTCCTGGACCACTCTGCTGGAAACCTGTGGCTTCCAGGGGATTTACTAGCCTTAAGTCTCGATATAGCTCTTGATATCTCTTCATGCTTTATAGGGGCTGTGAGTCTCCTGTTTTGCTCAACTCCAATTGTAGGTAGATCCAAAGAATTAAGAAATGCTATTTTTCCAGTATTGCTTGAAGAAGATGGTTGTTTGTATAGATTTTCATAATATTTTCTAAAAGTTTCTTCTATTTCCAGCGGGAGAAAAAAAAAAAGAAAATTAAGCTAAACCCTATAAAACATAAATTTATTTTCATCCAGTGTGACATTTTTCATATTGAGCAAATACTTTGTCACTAACAACCATTTTAATTTGAATCCACACTACATGAGGACAAAAAAGACATAAAAAAGCCTACAGGATGATATGAAACATAATTTATTAAAAGTTGTTGTTGTTAGAGGTAACAGAAAAACATAAAACACATTTTACTGTACAATAAACACAATACAGTTTTATATAAGAAAAACATTGACCAGTTTTAACATGTGAATCAGAAGTTATTATGAAAAAATACAACTATGAATGCTACAACTGTGTAAGTGATAAAACACATATAAAACAAAAGTAAAAAAACAGAATTTTCATTTCAGATATACATTTTTACAGTCTTACAGGCAAACAAAAACAGTTTGTAATTTTTAGATGTTATGTTTCAGGAAAGTTGAAAACGGTAAAAGGTGTAAAACAGCTGCAGATCATTTTGCTTTTTACATTGTAATCTTATCTGCATCTGCGTCTTTTGAACTGGAAGGTCAAAGTTCTTGTATCCGAGCATTGCCGGTAAAAGAGAGAGAAACCTTAAAACTGAGAACGTTTTCCCATCAGAGTTGTGTATCTTGGTATAAACTTACTTTTTAAGGGAAACTCAAAAGCTTTTATCCAACACAGAGAGTTTGAGGCTGATTTTAAGTTCTGGATCCCAGTCAGTTAAATCAGTTGAACTAGGATAAGTCGTGTTTTTGCTTTGAGTTCTTCACAAATTTTCTTGAACATTTGTGATTTGGCCCTCTGTTCTCGTTTATATTTTCCTTCTGTTCAGTCATTGTTTTGTTCCTCTATGTCTGTTTCTTTGCTCATCTTCCTTCCTCTTTCTTCCTCCTTGCCTCCTGTCTCCGGTCCAGGACTCGGCGGCAGCAACTCCAAATCCTTCGAGCTGCTTGTGCTGGCAGCTCTGGCAATCCTGGTAAGCGTCTGCTCATAGGGCGAGGGCAGGTAGACCATGAGGAAGACGCCATCCGTCACGTCCTGCTCGGAGCTGCTGCTGGGAAGTTGCCCCTTGCCTCGTCGAAGGGAGGAGAGCAGCTCACAGTTCTTCTCTGGGTCCTGCAGGTCTTCCAGGGGGATCACGTTGGCCAAGTCCAGCTTGTTGAGGTTGAAGCCTTGCCGGCGCCTACAGATCATAAACCCGAGGGCACTGAAGAAGAGGAGGATGAAAGAGGCTGTTGCTATGGCGATATATGTGATGGATTCAGAGCTGATGATAGCTCCTCCTGAACTCTGACCCTGTGAATCAGACACAAACAACTTTTAAAAACTAAAACTAATTAGGTAGCAGTTTATACATATATAAATATGTGTGTGTGTGTGTGTGTGCATGTTTGTGTGTGCATGATGTTTGACCTTTCATTAGAATTTTAAATCAGTTATGGTCAATATAAATTGACCTTTTCACCATAAACAACCAAAAATGTCCTCTTTAATGACAAAGTGAAATCAAATTTCTACACTTGTAGTCAAGTCTAGTCAAGTTTCATATTTTTTCATGTTTGAACAAAATATAAAATGTAAATAAAAAAAGTGAAAAGTGAATGTCCTATTTCAGCTAAGAAAAAAGATTATTGAAAACTACAAATTAGGGAATGAATACAGAAAGCTTTCCAATTCCCTAAACATCCCACGAGTTCTGTTAAAGCCATCAATGCGAAATGGAAGGAATATGGGACATGTATAAATCTACAAAGAGCAAGTCATCCTCACAAACTGAGTGACCGTGAAGAAGGAGAACAGAGAGAGAACACCAAGACACCTGTGAGCTCTCTGAAGGAGTTCCAGCTTCAGCAGGTGAGATGGAGAGACTGAGCTACAACAACTGTTGCCCGGGTTGTTCACCAGTTTGAGCTTTATGGGAGAGTGGTGAAGAGAAAGACTCCATTGAAGAAAACTCCACCAGTTTGCCAAACGGCATGTGGAAGACTTCATGGTCAAGGGCTTCTCTGTAGCAGGCTCTAGTCAAGATTTAACAATGGCTTTGTAAACATAAAATTAGAGGCTTCTGCCACTTAAAGTTTGAATATGTGTTCAATACGGCTTCTAGTTTTTACACAGTGGCTCATTGTTTGAGGCTTACTTTTTACTCTGTGTTTCTGTCCCCCTGCCTTCTTAAAAGTGCTGTCAGGGAGTGACAAACAGGTGTGTGGTTAGCACAGTGACCCTAGTAAGCAACAGGCAGCTGCTTTAACATTTATTTTGCTTTTGTTTGTTTTTTTCCATTTCTTTTACAGTCCAGACATGAAAACATCAACATTTTTTTCACCTTATAAAGTTGATGGATGTTGGAACTTTGGGTAGGAGATGCATTGGCACCTTTCGATATTTCCTCAAACATTTTCTAGTTTGAGGTTTATGTTTGAACAAGAACATTAAGGTCACAGAGAAATAAAATATTAAATGTCAGATTCACATTATGATATCATCTGTACAAAGATCAGTTCATAAGGTTTTATTATTTTAAGAGTCTGTTTATCTACATAAACAAATGTATTTTTAACCCCCCACACTTTCTTTTACCTTATTTTTCTGTATTATGTATGTACCGTAAACAGCTAAATATGAGGGGAAAAAACACTGTTCCTGCTCTACTGAGGCAAATTTAGCACATCAAGTTTTTATTTAGGATTTTTTATTTAGGATTTAGACAACATCTGGTCAGCAGAGGATGCTGTCAGTCAAACATCTGTTCAGGCCTCATTGCAGGGATTAATCTACATCCTTAAAACTCAGGATTAGAATGAGCACACAGTTATTTGTTCCTTTCTAATCCCTAAATAGTTTTAAAACTGATCATTTTTTGAGTGCAAAGTAAAAAAAAAGGTTTAAAAATGTTGAATTTGTTTGTGCAAGTTGAGTCATAAAGTAGGATGTTTATGTTGTTAAAATATAGCTTTAAAATTATTTTAATAGTAAATCACTTGTTAAACTTATAAAAAAATAGAAAATTGCTTCAATAAATTATGCAAGAAAATTATTTTCAGTTGCAAGCAACACTGTACAACCAACTATCTCAAATTAAATCCAAATGGAAGATATAGTTTAGTTAAATTTTCATGTATCAAATATTTAAAAAAAAAGAATTATTTTTAGGTTTTTGACAAAGAAAAAAAAAGTAAAATAGCATTTCAATTTTAACTTATCTGGACTTTCTTCATTTAAAAACAAGCAGATCTTTCTTTACTTCAAATATGTTCTCCTCAGGTCAGACAAATTAATAAGGTGTAGCATGTACTAAGAAACAAGAGCGTTTGTTCTGAAAACTTTGCAACTAATTAGGTGACAGTTTTTTTTTTTCAGAATGCAGCCTCAACAGCAGACACCTGAATAGTTGAGCTTTTTCTACAGTCTAACACATTTTACATTAGTAAATTAATGATAATAGTTCTTATTATTATTAATAAAAAAATAACATAACATTTCATTGTACTGCATTTCCTCACCGAAGCATGTCTGTCAGTGGAGGGCAGAGCCGAGGCAACAGTAGACCAGTCCAAAGAGTCCCGACCAGCTGGTCCGAACTTCATCCAGCTGCTCTCCAGCAGAGATCGCATGGTGGAGCGGACAAAGATCTCAATGCCAGCTAAAGCCAAGGGGCCTCAGGGGCCACAAGCACTCAGAGAAACAAATACAGACAAAGCAACAAGGCGAGCAGGCGTCCTCTGACTGCAGCACTGAAGTGATCAGACTGAAATAAAAACTGTGAGGGCTGGATAGTGGGAGAGAATTAAGGGCAGGAGACAGGCTGTGTGTCCAACAGAGAGGGGGGCGAGACATGTCAATTCTCCCTGATGGGAGGATTTACAGCCCTATAATTGGAGGGGGTGGGGGTCTTTTGTGTGTCTGTTAATTTCCATATTTGTTTTTTTAAAAACAGCAAATCTGTCACTACTCATCTAGTTAAAATTATTCACTTCAAGAGCTGAACTTTACTGTAAACTCATTGTAAAGGAACGTTATCTGTCTGTACAACAAACACTGCCAGCCAGTTTTCAACTTAAAAAACTTGGCAAGGTAGGTGTAGGTGATTCTACACACAATTACTGTAAACATGTTATGTACAGTATATTCCACCATTAATGCACAGTACTACAGTATAAATGTAAATTATCTGTACCCTGCCATCATTGCACCACCTCTGTTTATGAGAGTTGTTTGTAAGACTTTAATTTTGAATGTGTCTGCTGCTGTGACAAACCAATTTCCTAAAGGGGATCAATAAAGTATTTTTCAATTTTTCTATTCTATGCTGTTTTTATGTCTTTTTTGAGAAGCATTTTGTGATTTAGCTTTATGAAAAGTGCTATAAAGACTACATATCTACAAAAAAAGTAAATAAAAATTTAGGTTTTGAGTTTTTTTCTTTAATTACAACATCACCTGAATCATTTTCATCCAATTTCTCAAAGATTCACAGACATTTTAATTAATGTTAACATATTTATACAATTAAAGAGTTCACATGAAAAACAGTAAATGTTTGATTAGAAAATCTCAACATGCCTATTTGAATAATAAAGTGGAGTTGGACTTTTTGGTCACTGTTGTTGTTTAATATATTCCATATGGTGCAGCACAGTGGGGCAATGGTTAGCTCTGTCACCTCACAGCAGAAGGTTGCAAGTTCGCCTTCCGGCTTTTCTGGGTGGAGGTTGCATGTTTTCCCAGTGCATGCATGGGTTTTTTACAGGTACTCTGGTTTCATCTCACAAACCAAAAACATGCATTTTAGGGTGATGGGTAACTCTAAATTGTCCCTAGGTGTGAGTGGTTGTTTGTCTCATTTGTCTCTGTGCCCCTGTGATGGACTTTCAGCCTATCCAGGGTGTCCCCCACTTCTCGCACAATGATGGCTGGAGATAGACACCAGCTCCCCGTGATCCAGAATGAAAAAGTTGGTAAAGAAGATGGATGGATGGATTGTAAATGGCTTGCATTTGTGTAGCGCGTTATCTAGTCCAAGATTCCAAAGCACTTCACACTACAATCATTCACACATTCACACACTGATGGCGGTAAGCTACATTGTAGCCCCAGGTGCCCTGGGGCGGACTGACAGAAGTGAGGCTGCCATCACACCGGCACCACCAAGCCCTCTGACCACAAGCAGTAGGCAATGTAGGTGAAGTGTCCTGCCCAAGGACACAACAGCTGATATGGACAGAGCAGGGACTCAGACCGGCAACCCTTGGGTTACAGGATGAACCCCTACCTCCTGAGCTACTGCTGCTCCATGATGGATGGATGAATGGATAGATGGATAGTCTTTATGACCCCCTTTGTCAGTCAACCTTCCCCTTCAGAATCTGTGCCACATGTCTGGGTCATGTGACTATTTTCTCCATCCACGTCAGACAACAGGTCAGTGCAGTTAAAGCTGCTTTACTTTAAATGCTTCCTGACAGACAGACAGTCTCACTACCAAATCAGCAAAACAGGCAGTCATCAAACTGATGTTCATCCGTAAGTCTGGACAGGTTTCTGTGAAAAATCAATCTGTGTGATCCCTGGTAAAGACAGTGTACCGGGTCAAAGACAGCTTTTTTCATTTCCCACTAATCCTTCTCTAAAGTTACCAAACTACAGACGATGTTCCTGTTTATAATCAGTAGGTCTGAGATTAGATATTCCAAGCCATTTTCCAAAAAAGGCAGAAGATCTGACAGAGGCAACAAGATCTTATAAATAACAATGACATGAAAGACAGGCGGATTTTTGGCTTGGTTTTATAAGTAAGTTTTATCCAAACACATGAAATCTGCTTAGATAGCAGCTGAAGTTTTTACAAAAGGTCTCCTTTGTTCTACAAGTACATAACCTGTGCTCGTTGATCAGAAATGCAGACAGACTTGCTGTATGTCTTCTTTGGAGTTACTAGGAAATATCAAAATCAGTGCAAAGACAAAAAATATATATATATATTAGGAGAGATTTTCTAATTAGAAAAGAGGCAAGAAAGTCAGTCAAAGGTTCAAATAATAAACCACTCTGAAAGAGAATATCTGTTGTTAAAAATTTTTCTTTGTTTTGTTTGCTGCAAGTTCAGGAACTGAGTGTCATGATCGGATGACACAGAAAAGAACCCAGAGCGCAGACTCATGGCAAGAGAAATAAACTAATTTATTAAATAAGGAAAAACAAAACAAAAGCTGACGTGGCAGCAAAACAAATAAAGAACAAACTAAAAACTAACATGGACAGGACCGGGAAACAAGCAGGACGGAAACACGTCCCCTGACGTCCCTAGAAAACAAAAATGACAGAACAACCAAGCACGGGAGGGTGGTGGGGGTTAAAAAACAAAACAAAGGACGGTGGGCAAAAATAAAAAACTAAAAAACAAACAACGAGTACTTAACAAAAAACCGACCAGAAAGACTGGGGAAAATGCACAAAAACTCAAAAACTAAACCACCGTAATGGGAGAAGTTCAGGAGGGCGGCCCGGACGCCGTCCCCGGCGGAGCCAGAGTTTGGGAGGGCGGCCCGGACGCCGTCCACGGCGGAGCCAGAGTTCGGGAGGGCGGCCCGGACGCCGTCCCTGGCGGAGCCAGAGTTCGGGAGGGCGGCCNAAATGAACATGAACATGAGACAAAAACGAAAAGTACAACCAAACAAAACAAAAACCAAAGAACTAAAATCAAAATAAAACAAAAACAAAACCTAGAAAAAAGCCAAATCACCACACCGAGACCCATAAAAAGTACACAAACATGGCTGATATACTAAAATGCTTCCTTGTTCAGTTTTTGGTAAAATGAGTAAAACCATGTGCAGAAAACTATCTGAAACTCATCACAAACTAACAATTTTGATTTACAGGAATCTGACTAAGATTTTATTGCCTTTGGTGCCATGAAATTAACTTTTTCTTTACAGGTCTTTGGTGTAAATTTGGTTTATTTAAAAACTTTGTTAATAAAATTGATATTAACACTGACATAGAGGGTCACTATAACAGTGTTAGATTTTCAGTCCAACAGTTATAAGATGGATTCCCATGTGAAAGTATAAAATATTAAAAAAAAATTGTCATTTAAATGTATTTTGTTTTGCTAGAAAAAGACTTCCGTATGGCTTCGAGGCGATTCTGGTCCACCATACGGCGTCTCAGGAAGGGAAAGCAGTGCAGCACCAACACTGTTTATGGTGAGGGTGGTGTGCTTCTGACCTCGACT
>NC_051451.1:6972734-7097655 GCF_001649575.2 Kryptolebias marmoratus
CACTCTTAAGCCTCCCTGGTAAGGTCTATTCGGGGGTTCTGGAGAGGAGGGTCCGTCGGATTGTCGAACCTCGGATTCAGGAAGAGCAGTGTGGTTTTCGTCCTGGCCGTGGAACACAGGACCAGCTCTATACCCTTAGCAGGGTCCTTGAGGGTGCATGGGAGTTCGCCCAACCAGTCTACATGTGTTTCGTGGACTTGGAGAAGGCGTTCAACCGTGTCCCTCGGGGAATCTTGTGGGGGGTACTCCGGGAGTATGGGGTACCAGGCCCTTTGATACGGGCTGTTAGGTCCCTATATGACCGGTGTCAGAGCTTGGTCCGCATTGCCGGCAGTAAGTCTGGGTCTCCCTGCTTAGGCTGCTGCCCCCGCGACCCGACCCCGGATAAGCAGAAGACAATGGATGGATGGATGGATGGATGTTTTGCTAGATTCAACAAGGGCCCAATGGGCCAGATACAGTCCTTTTTAAAATTTGATTGGCTCTCACAAAGTTGCCAAAGTTGGTGAGTCATTGTCCTTTGTCGACTTCCTGAATGAAGTGTTGTTACAGTAACAAAAAGTCTAAATAAAAGATGACTAAAAATAAGAAGTGGAAAACAAGCAAAAAACAACCTTTTTATCGAACATGTCTTTGTCCCTTACAGGTTATTTTGTTTATGTTTGCGATCACTGTTTATTATTTAAACAGTCAGCACATCAGCCACTACAACAGAACGATAAGTGGCTGTGTGGAGCTGACGACCAGTAAGCATTGCATTGGACCAAGATGCTTAGGGACTCCTGACTGAACTTTACAATGTGAAGAGTTGGAGTGAGAACATTTTTCAAGCTCTGAAAAGAAACTGACAAGAATCAGTTTGTGTACCCGGAAATTCAGCCAGGACACAGGAGTGGAGGAAAAACACCGACTTTATTACGTGACAGGGAGGACGAAACTCTTTGCAGCGGGAACTCCGGCCACCGCTCAGGGAGGTTAATGTGGTGGAGGGTGAAACCCCACAACCAGTGGGCAACGACAGCACAAAGTCCAGGACTCCACGAGCCCACCAGGTAAAGCTAAAAGTTAAGGTGTATGTGTGTTTCTTGACCCCACCCACTTGAGTCACCAAAATTAGCAGGGTTAAACTTTTTAAGCTTCTCAAACAGAGAGAATGATGGTGATGAAACATAAAGAGTAACTCCAGCACTTCAAAAACTGCCCCTTTAATAACCAATGTTACACCGATCGCCTCGGTGTGAGCTGTGTTGTGGCAGAAGCAGAGGAAGAGGAATCTAGCCTGAAAGAAGTGAATGAAGCAGAAGTGAGGAAACAGCAGAGAGTAACAAGTCTGAATAAAAGGGACAAACACTAAGCTGTGGAAGTGGGTGAAAAGAGAAGAACAAATCTTCTTAGTGCCCCTCCCCCCCTCAACGACCAGCTTTTCTGCCCTTAATATGATCCAAGCTGGTGATGATGTTAGCATCAGCCTGATACTCTAGTGTCATAATCTATCCTAAAATGTGCTTTGCTGTGAATAGAGGTCAGAACAGCTGCAGCTCACTGTGGTTGCCATGTTGAAGTTGTTGACTGAAAATGTTTTTACACTGTGGTGCTTTGTTGGGTGTCCAGCGTGCAGACACTGATTTTCCTGATTCTGACAGAAGTTTACCTTAAAGGCTTTTTGTTCTAACTTGTAAAAGTTGCGACTTTCTAAGGACAAGTCAAAGTGAAATATATTTCTGATAGATTTCTGCAGACCAAGTTCCCTGTCAGCGACAAAAAGTCTCCAGAGCTGTTAAAATGCCAGGTTTGTGTGATGTAAAAATGAAACTATGATAAATCATTTCAGACCTTTTTCCACATCCTGTACAATTCAACAAAAACAACAATATAAAAAGATGCTAATAATTAGCTTAATTGTTTAAACTAATAATTTGTATCTAGCACATTTTGATTTCATTCCAGCCTTCAGCCTTCATGGGATGGAATCTATCAGCAGCCACAACTTAATTCAGTAATGTTTCTTGACTTTTCTTTCCTGAAGTGCTCAAAATCTGTCAGAAACATCTGTGGAGTGATCTGAAGAAAGCTGTGCTCAAGAGACGCCCTCACAATCTATCAAATGCAGCTCTAGCCCATTGGCTAGGACATTCCAAAACTTTACTTTTCTTCTGTTGAAGACATTTGTTGTTGATTTGGATGCATGCTTGGAGCCATTGCTGTTTTAAAAAGTCACATTCCTCTACATCTTCAGCTTTCTAGCAAACAGCTGAAGGTTTAAGGCCAAAATAAACAGCTATTTAAACTGTTCAGGGTATGATGGAAGGTCGCAGGTTTGTCTCCCGACCTGGGGCTTCTCTCTGTGCATACATGGGCTTTCTCTTATCTTCTCTTAACATTTTTCTCAGTTGAATTGTTTAGAATGTCTGGCGCAGTAAAGGTGGGATTGTTTTTAAATATTTTATTATTTAATTTTTTTTTCACATTATAAAAATCTTGCATTTTAGAAGAGGTAGAGACTTTTCATACCCACTGTGTGTGGAGCAGAAAGAGTTATTTTAAATCTTTTGAATCAGCAACATTAACCTTGATTTCCTAACCTTGAATACAACAGAGTACTGAATTGGTAAACGGATCAAAAACAACAGAAACCAGCAGTTGTATTTGGTTATATTTTAATGAAGACATTCAGACAGCAGCAGAAGACGTTGAACAAGTTTTAAGAGATAAACACATTTTTAAAAGTTGAACTGCCTCCCTTTAAACTTGCTGCGTTCTGTTACAGCCATTAGGAAACAAAAGACAATCACAGGCTTTCCCAACAATCTGAACCCAGATCCAGGTGAAACATCAGGTGGAAATCAAACAGTGAAAAGGTCCACATTTCTCATATGATGCAAACAAACACAAAATACATTATTGCCAGCAAGAAGTAAACGTAAAAATTAGGGCAGAAATTGCATAAAGAAACCTGCATACAGAAATAAAGTTACAAAAAACAGACTATAAACCTATACATGTTGTATATGATGTATTTGATTCAACTTAAATACTTGGCTGTTCCAGGTTTAAAGGTAACGACGCTCAGTGTTACAGGAAGAAACAAAAGGAAGCTGCAAGACATCTAAAGCTGAAGCCAGAAAATCTACGACATAAATAGACATTCGAACACAATCAAAATAAATGCAAAATAAGAATCCTATGGATGTAACGCGTCAGCCTAATGCTGAAGACATAACAAAATAAAATGTTTTATTTTTAAATGCTGCAACCTCATGTAAACAATGGTTTGTGACCCACTAAACTGTGCAGTTTGCTCTCATGATCAAAACTCATCACTGTAGCTCGAGAGACTTTCTGTCAGGATGAAAAGTTTCCCCATTATTGCCTGCCAGCAATTATGTTCCACCTGTGACTGTGTGTTGCTATGTGTCCATTTGTCTGTTAACAAAATATCTCATGTACTCAAGTCAAGAGCACAGCTAAGTGACCCTTTAAAATACAAAACTTGCTATAACTCAGCCAATTTTACAGGTATTGGGCTAAAACCTGGTGTGGTTGTAGCTGGGAGTCATTTCCAACTGATACTTCGAGCACTGACTGATCCTGGAAAAAAATCTGTTTTTAAATCCTTGCCATTAGCTACAGTTGACAGACACATTCTCTGAACATTACACATTGCATGATACTTTCTCTTTAAAACTTTGGCATTAACTGTTGGCATCAACCCTGTCTGTTAGCAAAATGTCTCATAAACCACTAAACAAATTTGAATGAATCTCTCTGAAAGTGATTATTGGATGTACATCTACAACTGATTAACTTTGGAGTAAATCCAATTAAAGATGGCCACTACAGCTAATTGACCTTTGCCAAAATAAAGTCAGTTTTACAGATATTGAACGAATTTTGGTGTAGTAGACGCTGAGAGTCATCTTCGACACATACAGAGTGCTAAAACATCTTAGAAGACCTAGCAAGATTTCACAGAATCGCACGCGACTGACAGCATTTACAAGGTTTGACCTTGGAGCTTCGTTCCTCTTTAGCATGAAATAATCTTATATTAAAAGTCTGGCATGAAAGGTGGTGGGCAATATGGATTATTTTAAGGAATGCTAAATCATTAATTATAAGGGTGATGCAACAATGACCAAAACTTGGATGAATCTAAACAGCATCTCATTAAAACAACTCCTAAAGGCACCCTGTGGAGGTTTTGTAGCATCATGAAGTACATGAGCTGGTTTTTCTTTCTTCCAAATTAAGCAACAAGCAGACAAATGCACATGCACAAGGACATTTCTACTAAGACTTGGCAAGGTGTTGACATTAAAAACATCTCAGATAGTGAGAGGACAAAATTCTAGCTTCATTTTCCTCCTTTATATTAAGAAATGCAGAAACGAACAACAAAACGTCACATGGACCAATAAGTATAAAATATGGTACAGCAACACCATGGTAATGATTATCAGCAAAGCAGTAATTTTGACATCACTAATGTGGAAAAATAGGAGACAAATCAGCAAATTAGTCTTCACTGTGTGAGCTTTGGGGTCCACAAATCCACCATTTAAACAAGGAGCGGGAGCAGAAATGGCACATTTACAATCAAATCCCTTCCATGATATAAATAATTCTTTACAAACACAATAAATTTGGTCAATCAGCGAAAATCCCTCAACCCTGGGAAGGTGTGATGTCTGCCTGGTGCTTTCTCATTATGACAACAAAATGTCAAACTCCTCTCCTTCCGCACAGCGTCTCTTGTGCTTCCGCCCTTAACTGAGCGACAGCCTGCGTGGGTACCTCACTGGGACGTCACCCAATGATGTCGTAGAGTCTGCCGACCCGGCCGAGCCACTCGCGCAGCGCATGGCGCACGCGGGTGTCGGTCACGTGACAGGAGAGCTGAGTGAGGCAGGGGTAGAGCGCCGGCTGCAGCGCCAGGAACGAGGAGTCCGTCAGGAGGAGGACCTGATTCAGGAGAGTCAGGACCATGTTGGTCCAAGCCTGCAGGGGGGGGGGGAGAAAGGTTTAAACATCATTACACGATCAAACTGATCAATACCCATGCAAATATTATTTGTAGCACACTATTCCTGATTGATGGGTTTATTTAAATCTATGGGAGGAGATGCAAACTAAACTTGTAAAAAGAAAAAGGCAGTTTGAGACTTTAAAACTGTTTTTAGTAAACAAGAAAATTTCTGAAGAACTTCTGAAGTTACTACCCAACATACATCAACTTTCCTCTATAAAGATCAAAAGTATTTTTGAACTTACTTGTGTAATTTTTTAAGTCAACAAAATGCAGACATTTTGATGAGTAACATGTCAGAAACACGCAGGTCGTATAAATAAATCCACACATTTTTATGTCTACAGTGTTTTATGTAAAAGATATAACATGCTAAAAAAAGACCCTTCACTTCCAGTACTGAAGAGAAAATATTGGAGCTCCAATACAGTGGAAGTCTATGGGAGTTTGGTTGTGTGCAATCAGCATTCTGGAGGAACTAAGTCTTATAGCAGTGAGTAAATGAAGAAATAGTTTTGGAACATTTAGACAGCTCAAAAGTTAGTGCATGTGATATTACACCAAGTTAAACATTCTCAAAAATCATAAAACTTAAACTGTGGTTGTGTAAAAACTATAAAAGATAACAAAATGTTAGTTCAGTCATGTAAAGTTTAACTTTCTGTGACCTATTTAAACTTTGATCTTTCTGCTGTGAAGCATGTCGGAGCTGTGGAGCCTGAAAGACGGCTAGTTTTCTCACTTGTTTCAACAAAATCACCAAAATGTCTAAGAGGAAATTTTGTACAGTTTTTTGCAAATGTTATTTACAATTGACTGATATCAAAACTCAACGCACGCAGCACCTGATGGAGCTTTGATGGAAACAGAAGAATAATCATTGAGTAAGTTTGGTTTAAAGATGGACTGACACCTTTAAAAGCAAACTAACCTAAAATATAACCACAAAAGAAAATTTTCTGTATTGTTTATGGCTTAATATTTTTGTGACAAATTATTGTCCCTAGTTTATATTAAAACACTGTGGATTATTTTTTTACATACATGGATGCATCAAAAACCTAATACAAGTAGCGTAAAATATTCATTATATGTTAAGGGCGATAAAATGTAAGGTTAAATAATTGTAAATAAGATTTATAAAATCTTTGTATCCTGTTTGAAATGAAATTTCAATAAAAACTGTGATTATTTTTCTTCAAATTTTAAAACCATTTCTTTTTTTTGCCATTTCAGCAAAATATCTCAGTGCATGATACATGGGGTTAAAACCTAGATGTGACTATTTAGATATTTTCAAGAGTTAAGATTTACTTTTAGTTTTCTGCAATTAAAACATTAAACCTGGAGGTTTTATTATGGACAGATTTTCAGCGAAAGTTTTAGAAAACAACTATTCATTGTGCTCTCTACTTCTTTGTCATCTTATAAATACTTCCACTTTTCAAAAACAAAAACCTGACATGATTTTTTTGTTTTTTTCTTTTTTACACGCACCCAGACTGTTCTAGAGGAGGGGGTTCTAATTTATTTTTAAATGCATAACATTTCAAACAGATGGTTCTGAATTGATTTTCAATGTCAAAAATTGATTTTGTTACCAATAATTTAAATTTTCAAATCAGTGGAGTAGTTGCTGCACAGTGCTGTTTGTCCTTGTAGATTTGCCGTAGTTGAAACAAGCTGCAGTGTGTTGTTATATCTCTTTTCTACCCTGAATAATATATGTCTGTAAGTAATGGCTGAAGTTATGAAAAAATGATTGTCTTTAGTAAAAATATGAAATGTTTGATTTATGTAAATATGACCAGAGACAAACACAATGCTCATCACAATAACTTTTCTATTGTTTTTCAATATTAAGTTAGCAGCAGCCTGTCATTAATAGGGTTTCTCACATATGTTATAGTGCATTCATTGGACATGAAAATATATAAATTAGTGTTTATATATGTAAAAAAAGTCAGTTTTTTAAGGTTGTAAATTTGTATTTCTGTTTCTGTATTTCAGTTTTGCAGTGTTTTGGATAAACATCACAAACTTTCCAGCATACTTTTGGTGTTTATTTACAAAGGTGATGATCACAGATAATTGAGATGCATTGATAATAATTGTTTTATAATTGCACCACAGCCCTCTGAATTGTAATCAAATCAAACGGACATACCTGTATCTGAGCCTCGGAGTCCCTCAGAGAGATGCTGTGGGAGATGATGGTGGATCCCGACCGCGGCCTTTTCTCCTGCCTCAGCACTTCAGGGCCAGCGCTGACCGAGTGCCTCAGAGGGGGTCCCTGTTGGTCCACCAGCTGCTGGGGTCTTTGCAGCTCCACAGGACCCCTCCTCTCCCCTCCTCCTGTCGCCGCTCGGCCCTGCTCCTTCATGAACAGGTTGATGTGGCTCTGCTGCACCTGCTGCTGCTGCTGCTGTGGCTGTTTCCTGCGTTTGTACTCCATCATGAGCTTGCTGATGGTTTTGTCTGTGGCAATGGTGTACAGTTTGTTACCAGCACTTTCCCACCAATCCTTTCTCCTTCCAGGAGCAGCACTGCTGGGAGCTGCTCCTACTGAGTTTCCTGCAATGCTGGAATCCCTCTTTTCTCCTCCGATCTGGAAGTGATGGGGCAGGCTGCCTGTGAAGCTGTAAAAGACAGAAAAAACATCTGATTTGATCTTTATGAGACAAGTGTTTTCAGTGTTGCGCTGAAAGGCCAAATTGATAATTAATCATCATGATTACTTTAGACTGATCTCAGACCTGAATCTTGGACTGGGTGTGTCTCCTGGTGACGCTGAACTCAGGTCCACTCCCTGACCCCTATACCCGCCTTCTTCTGATGGAGTCCCCCTTGCTGAGAGCCCACCTGCAGAGGTCGGTGTGGAAGTCTCAGACTGAAAGAGGGGCAAGAAGAAGACATGATCTCCTCCTCCTCCTGCACTTCCTCCTCTCAGCAGCGATGTCTCCTCCAGCGTGCTCTCGAGGTCCCGGTGCATCTGGATGTAGCTGTTGCACAGATCCATGCACACCTTGTAGAGCCGTTTGACCAGCCAGGCCCAGTCGGCACTGCCCAGAGGCTGCACGCTGAGCAAGGGGACGGGAGTCTGCCATGGGTGACGCTTCTCCCGACCACGAGGGGGGCTCACCTACCAGAACAAACACAGATGTTCCATGTTAAACTGGAAAAAACAAGAATTCACTACATCAAGAAGCAGGAGAACTAACTGGGATCATTTTTTTAAATGATACTTTTTCCAGAAATAATTTCCTTTGATCTCTTGGGGTTTAAAAAAAAATCAAATGTTCAAAACAACTCATCATTTTTCTTGGTTTCCAAATGTTAAAGTTTATGAACAAATTGGTCATGTGCCTATACAGCACAGCAATTATAACCATCACAAATGTGTTTAAAACACAACCTCTCCACCACCATGGGCAATGTTCAGTAATGGTCAAAGAACATCGGGAACCAGATAGTAGATCTGCACAAGGCTAGAAAAGAGAGCCAAGATCGTCAGCCATAAGCTTGTTAGAAGGTGACACCTGCTGGTGGGATCATTGGGAAATAAAAGAAATATAAAATAATCATTGATCGCCCTCAGTCTAGAGCTCCATGAAGATCTTGCTTCATGGGGTGAACATGATGATGAGAAACGTGAGGCATCAGTCCATAACTACACAAGAAGAGATCATTAAAGGGATGGTCATTTTTGAAGTGATGTTTTGTCAAATAGTTATCAGTAGTTAGTACCTTATCAGCTGTGACATCAGTCATAGAATACAGGAGGTGGCCTGAAATCTTCCAGAGAAATGCTGAATATAACCCGAAGAACACTGTCCCCTCAGTCAAGCACAGAGGCAGACACATCCTGCATTGGGATGTTTTTTTCTGCTAAGGGTACAAGACAACTTCACACCCCTGAGGGGCCAATGCATGGGCCTACATATTGTACACTAAAGATGGGTCATGAATGGGGCTTCCAGCATGACAATGATCCAAAACATACCACCAAGGACACAAAGGAATGGCTAAAGTAGTACATTAAGGTCATGAAGTGACCTAGCCAGTCTCCAGACTTCAGTCCTTTAGAAAATCTGTGGAAGTAGTTGAAGCTTTACGTTGCCAAGCAGCAGCCAAGAAAATGAAAAGATTTAAAAAATTTCTAAAAGGAGGATTGTAACAAAACCCTCGTAGGATGTGAACAAACCTGGAGACCAACGACAATAAGCTTTTGCCATCTTGCTAGCAAGCTAGCAAAGGTTTCTCCGTCATGTAAAAGTATTAAGTCCTGTTTTGCTTGGGAATAAAATACTTATTTCATTCAATGACACAGAAATCAGTGTGTACTGTTTATGTAATGTGTTTTATCTGGATTTTTGGTTGATATTCTGTCTTCAACTAATAAGAATAAACTACCACAAAAATTAAAGACACCTTATTTCTTTGTAACTGAGCAAACATACAAAACAAGCGGTGGATCACTGCAATTTAACTGAGAACATCTTTGTTCTACAGGTTAAGATCTATGTGTTTGTGTCACCTGTGCTGTTTCTTCAAAGATATCTTCATCCTCAGAGGAGCCGGAGCCAGGATGTGAGGAGTCAGAGCTCCCCTCCTCTTCCTCATACAGGATCCTCTTCACCTGAACACAATGAAAGAATGTGAAAAGGAGTACTATTTTTAATACAAACAATGTGTTAGTAGACTTTTAAAAGTGTCAGCTAATTTGTTGCAAGGTCATCACCAAGATGCTTTTAAATTGTTAATGTATTTGACAAACGGGTGCCAAAGTATGCAGGAAATTAGACATTTTAATAGATGAGTTGAATTCATATTAATCTGTTATTTTTTTTCTGATGCGTATAATCCAAACGTGAAATACCTGCACTGACCTTCTTTCATTACACCTAACAAACACACAGAAATATCAAAGTAAAACTGGATTTTAACATTTGTAAGGTAAAAAAAGAGAGAAACCAAGTTTTTTAGCTACAAAAACTTGCACATGCTTGATTTTTACATCATATTTAATTGAATTGTGTTACCATCTCCAGCATAAAGAGACATTATTACATCAGAGAGACAAAAAAGCATCAGCGAGTGTTTACCTCTCCTCAGTGGCATAAAACAATGTTGATGCACTACATCTTAGAATTTACCATCTCAAAACCTTTATGTTTTAATGAACATGTACCAAACTATATGAACTGTTTTTCAAAAGTACTTTAAAAAATTCTACCTAGTCATCCTAACGATTTTATGTGCATGTTCCTTGACAACATCCTTTTTTTGTAAAGTTTTGCATTATTCTTAAAAAGGCCATAAATTTCTTTAAAAAAAAAATTATTCGATATTTTAAGTTTGTTGCAGCTTTTGCAACATGTAAAAAGCCTGCAAGGATACAAAGTCTTTTAAAGTCTGCACCATCAGGGGGTCATTCTTTTCCACATATCACAGTGCTCCTAAATGCCTCAAATTCAGTCCCGGATTTTCCTTTGGTTATATAATGACATCAGCATGCAAAAAGTTGGCATTATATCAGCCTTGTTTGGCCCAATCTCAGTGTGCTACTTCTGACCAATCTGTCAACCAATCAGACCATACTGGGCCTTTCAGGAGGGGAGAAGGTGGTTTAAAGAGACAGGAAGTAAAACAGAAAGTTTCAGGCTGAAAGTGACAAAAGGTGCTACAACGGTTAACAGCATCAAAAAAATAATGTGTTTTAATTAGACTTAATGTGATGGACCTATTGAGTGTAATATAGGCTTCTACACAAAAACTTTAAAAAATGGCTCCAGAACAATTTATCCGTCTGCCAGGTTTTTTTGTAGTTTTCCTCACTTCGTACTCTGACTTTGTGGGTACAAAAAAAAAGTTCTCTCTGTACCTGCCCCAACTCATTTCACAACCACTTTTGTCCACTTTGAATGTACATTGGCCCCGTTTACCCATCCTGGCAGCTACTTCAACAATGAGAATTTAACTTGGTAAGAAGACACTTTTGTTGAAGAAAAGCAGACTTGGACTATTTTTATTCTTAAAATTGTGAAATTATAATAAAGTTTATGTTTACCTGAAAACAGAAGGTTGTGATTTCTTTGCATTTCATATAAGCTCAATACATCTGCACTGAGAGTCTCTGCCTGACACGTGTAATTTTCACACCACGATTAAGCCATTGTGTGTCCCACAATGTAGATGACTGGCGCCTTTGCATGCATAAATGTATATCAGGATGTATGCATACGTTTTGTGCATGGGTGTACAGTAGTAGCTATTTTGTATGCAATTTGTACAAAATGACAACTGCTGGGTATAACTGAGGGTACAATCTGGCAGAGGTATGATTTGAGGAGCACTCAAAAAATGTAAATTGCCATCATTATTTAGAAAATAAAATAAAACTAAGTGCATATAAGATTACATACAGTACTGGTACACATTAAAGCATAAAAAACTTCCTATTTATCTTGTTTTATTTGTAAAGCAGTACTCCACAACAGATGTCTCTTCATTACAGAGAAACCAACTGAAATTTGTGTCCAACTAAATACAACCTAATTTAATTCAGTTCTATTTATTAGAAATAAATACAAATCATTCACACCACTTCACTTCAATCTAAAGTAATTAAGTAAACTTCAGCTCAATCCATTATAATAATGTTAGCATACAGTCCAAAAGCCAATTATTAGCTCTGTTAGTCAAGCTGAAGATCACGTTTTAAACACTTTATAGTCATATTAAAGGAATCAAATTTCCTTCACAAAACCTTTTTTTTAACACTTTTTTTTCCCATATGTTGTTTGGTGCTGCGAACTGTAGCTCATTAAACCTTTATGTTAAGTAGTCTTATCTGAGTTTCTTTGAAGACTTGAATTATGGCTGCTAAAAAACACTGACCTACAGCAGTTCAGTTTGTGCAGTGAAACAATAGGCTAAATATGTTAAAACACAAGTTTAGTTTAAAAGTGTGATTATTTAAACTAAAAGCAGAGTTTAATTTGACACAACAACATTATTCTAAAACCACTAAGACATTTTGTTGATTGGTTCCCACCTGCTGTGCTGTCATGCTTTCAGCCTGGCTCAGCGTGGCGCACAGTAATGCCTGGAAGTAAAGGTTGAAGCTCATGGCAGACTGACGGTACAGATTAGCTGCTCCACAAACACCTGACACTTTCATCAGCAGGTACTTCAGACCCGGACGAGTGTCAAAATCCCGCGCCGTCCTGCAGATAAGAGATCAACACACTGCAAACTAGTTGGCTAAAGCTTTTCAACATCAACATTACCCATCTGAATTTAGTTCTAAAGAAAACAGCTGGATCATGGATCCCTAGTGACCTGTAAGAGTCCAGCAGCAGATCCAAGATTATGGCTAAATTAGTCATAGAGATGTAGCGGAGGAAGCCAGCTGTGGGTCTGCTGGGGTCAGAGGTCACAGGTGTGATCCTCTCGTTAGCTTCAGGCTGCTTGACGAACTCTTCCAGCAGGATGTCGTAGAGATTTTGGAGCAGAACCTGGTGCGACAATAGGCTCACCACGATGGTCCGGAATGGGATTCTGCATGGAGGTTAAGATCACATTCAATCAGCATTTATCATAAAAATAAATAAAATAAAAAATATAATCTTTTAGCCTTGGTAATAATACACTAATACAATACTAATATTCCAAAAAGGTTTGGAAGTTTGCCCAACCAGTATACATGTGTTTTGTGGACTTGAAGAAGGCATTCAACTGTGTTCCCCGGGGTACCCTATGGCGGTGCTTCATGGGTATGAGATTGGGGTCTGTTGTTGTGGGCCATTCAGTCCCTATGCAAACAGTGCAAGAGTCTGGTTTGCATTGCCGGCAGTAAGTCGGACCTCTTTAGGGTGACAGTTGGACGTCACCAGGGCTGCCTGTTGTCACCGATTCTGTTCATGACTTTTATGGACAGAATTCTTTGGTGCAGCCAGGGAATGGAGTGCGGCCCAGTTCAGTGGCTTCGGGATTCCTTCTCTGGCATTTGCAGATGTGGTCCTGTTGGCGTCATTGTGCCGTGATCTCCAACTCTCACTGGATGTTTGTAGAAGAGTGTGAAGCAGCTAGGATGAAAATCAGCATCTCAAAATCTAAGACCATGGTTCCCAGTTGGAAAAGGGTGGACTCCTATCTTCAGATTGGGAATGAGGTTCTGCCTCAAGCAGAGGAGTTTAAGTATTTCAGAGTTTTGTTCCTGACTGAGGGAAGAATGGAGAGTAAAATTGACAGGCGGATCAGTGTGGCTTTGCAGTATTGCATACTTTGTACCAGTCTGTTGTGGTGAAGAGGGAGTTGAGCTGCAAGGCAAACCTCTTTGTTTACTGGTCGGTCTACCTTCCTACCCTCACCTATGATCTTGAACTTTGGGTAGTGACCGAAAGAATAAGATCTGGGATACAAGTGGTCAAAATGAATTTTCTCTGCAGGGTAGCTGGGATCTCACTTAGAGATAGGGTGAAAAGTTTGGTTATTCAGGAAGCACTCGGACCCCTGGAAGGGCTGGAAGAGGTGGCTATAGAAAGAGATGTCTGCGTCTCCCTGCTCAAGCTGCTGCTTCCGTGACCTGACTCCGGAACAAGAAGAAGATGATGGATGGATGGATGGATGGATGGATGGATGGATGGATGGATGGATGGAACAAATGATCATTAAAGTCAACATTTAATGCTGCAGGCAGGAAGCTACATGTAACACTTAGAACTATACAGTAAAATGTCTACAAAAAGGATTGTGTTGCAATGCAAAAACCAACAAACAATGTAATACATGTACAACGCCGCACAATGCTTCTTCCTTGTACAACTAAAGCAATGAAGCCTTACTGTACTTCCTTACAGTTTGAAAACAATGACTATTGTAAAACAATTTTATGGTGCTCCAGATATAAACTGAAGCAGCATGCAAAAGCTGCATCCATTCTTGTACAAGTACATCTACATATTATGGTTCCTACAAACAGTTTTTAGCACTATTAGTTTACAGACCCTTGGAGACTACTATCCAGGGCACTGATCTATTTCCTAGTACTAAAACCAAGTACACCAATTAAGAGGGACAGCTGCTGTGAATGAGAAGTGCTGGTAGTTACAACAGACTCATAGGCTATGTTGACACTGCAGACAAAAGCCTCCCAAATCCATTTTTTTGCCCATATGTAGCCCATATATGAATTTTTATGACAGTCTGAATATGACAATTTAGACTTTTTCATAAGCAACCCAGATCACGTTCATATATGGTACTAAACTGGATACGTATCTGATGTTTCTCAAAACAGTCTCAGTCTGAATGGTAATGTTGCTTTTTTCCTGGCAGCTGCATCTCTAACATCCTTCTACCAATATACCCACTATCCCTCCTCTGCACATGTCCAAACTATCTCAGTCTGGCCTCTCTAACTTTACCTCCCAGTCCTTCAACCTGTGCTGTACCTCTGATGACCTCATTCCTAATCCTATCCATCCTCATCACTCCCAAGGAGAACCTTAACATCTTCAGCTCTGCCACTTCCAGTTCTGTCTCCTGTCTTTTTGTCAGTCCCACTGTCTCTAAACCATACAACCATACAAATTTTCTCCATCCACCCCATCCTTCCTGGACTCTCTCCTTCACCTATTTACCACACTGTAAATACTTGAAGTCTTGCACCTTTGTGACCTCTGCTCCTTGTAGCCTCACCGTTTCACCTGCCTCTCTCTCATTCATACACATGTACTGTCTTGCTACAGCTGACTTTCTTTCCTCATCTTTCAAGTGCATACCTCCACCTCTCCAAGTTCTCTTCCATGTGTTCCCTGTTCTCTCCACAGATCACAATGTCATCTGCAAACATCATAGTCCATGGGGACTCCTGGCTGACCTCATATGTTAGTCTGTCCATCACCAGAGCAAACAAGAAGGGGCTCGGAGATGATTCTTGATGCACTCCCACCTCCACATTGAAGCTATCTGTCACTCCTACAGTGCACCTCACCACTGTCCTGCTGTCCTCATACATGTCCTGTTCCAGTCTAACATACTTCTCTGCCACTCCAGATTTCCTCATACAACTACAGCTCCACCCTCAGCACTCTGTCATTTGCTTTTTCTAAATCCACAAAAACACAATGAAGTTCTTTCTGACCCTCTCTGTACTTCTCAATCAGCATCCTCATAGAAAAGATGGCACCTGTGGTGCTCTTTCTTAGAATAAAACCACACTGCTGCTCACAAATAGTCACCTCTTGTCTAAGTCTAGCTTCAACAAATCTCTCCTAGATCTTCATTGTGTGGCTCATCAGCTTAATTCCCCTCTAGCTGCTACAACTCTGTACATCACACTTGTTCTTAAAATGGGCACCAGCACACTTCTCCTCCATTCCTCAGACATCTTCTCACTCTCAAAAATGCCATTAAATAATCGAGTTGAAAATCTCACTGCCATCTCTCCAAGACATTTTCATACCTCCACTGGTATGTCATCGGGTCCAACTACCTTCACCTTCTTCATCCTCTTCATAGCTTTCCAAACCTCATTCTCACTAATCTTTTCCACTTCCTTGTCCATAGTTTCTATGGCCTCTACTCTTCTTCCCCTTTCATTCATCAGCTACTCAGTGTACTCCTTTCATCTTCCGATCACTCATAACTCGCCTCTCTTGTTAGAGCATTACCATTTCTATCTTTAACAAGCCTATCGTGCTGCAGATCCTTTCCAGCCTGGTCCCTCTCTCTTGCCAGTCAATACAAGTCCTTCTCTCCTTCCTTAGTGTTCAGCCTCTTGTACAACTCATCATACACCTTCTGGTTTCCCTCTTTGCCCTGTGTTGCATCTCTCTATATTCACATCTACTCTCTTCAGTCCTCTCACTGTCCCATTTCTTCCTGGCTAACCTCTTCCTCTGGATAACTTCCTGCACTTCACTATTCTACCACCAGGTTTCCTTATCATCTTTTTTCTGTCGAGATGACATACCATGTACCTTCCCACCTGTCTCTCTAATCACTGTGGCTGTAGTAGCCCAGATATCTGGAAGGTCTTTCTTACCACACAGGACCTTTAACAGCTCCTTTCTGAACTCCTCACAACATTCTTCGTTCCTCAACTTTCACCACGTGGTCCTCTTCTCTGTCATTACTCTTTTCCTCATCTTCACCACAACAGTGGTGAATAGCTGTAGTTCTACTGCAGCAAATGGGGACCTCAATAAACAAATAAATGAAGAAACAAATACACAGTCATTGTACACACCACCATCTGATCTTGTCTGGCCACAGTCTCCCCTGCCACAATGTTATAGTACACAATCTCCATCAGGATACCTCTCATTCAGTTTACCTCAAAACAAGCATGGCAGACAATAATTTAGGTGGCTCTGATTGCACATCAACTTCAAAATTGATACAGACACACTTATATATGTAGTATCCACATTTCTTCCATAAACACAGCATTTTATGTGTGATGTCATGTCTTTTTCTGTGCATTTAGAACCATAGACTGTTTACACTAGATTCTGACAGTGGCATTTAAATTATAACGTGAATGACCACGGAACAAAATTGGATCTCAGCAAAAAATTGGAATTGACCATTAAGACCTGCAGTGTAAATGCAATGGTAGAAGCACTCAATTGCCTTTAATGATCAGAGGAAGCAGGGCAGGACAAAAATGTCTTACCCTGAAGAAATCTTTCTTACCCTAAGCAAGTCGCCTCACATACAGGTGCATAGCAATAAATTAGCATATTGATTAAAAAGATAATTCATTTCAGTAATTAAATTCAAAAAGTGAAACTTATAGGTTATATAGATTAATTCCACACAGTTCTAAATTTCAAGTAAACTTTGCATTTCATTTGGACATTAAGGTCCCAGAGTCTGAAGGAAAAATGTTGAGGCACAGAGTCCAAGCTGCTTGACGTCTAGTGATGAAGTTTTCACCCAATGAAGATTTGAGGAGCCATGTCATCTTCTATTGTTGGTTCAATGGGTTTTATCAAGTCCAAAGTCTGTGCAGCAGACTACCAGGACATTTTAGAGCACGTCATGCTTCCCTCTACTGATAAGCTTTATGGAGATGCTGATTTATTTTCCAGCAGGACTTGGCACCTGCCCTCACTGCCAAAAGGACCAATACCTGCTTTAATGATCCTTTTATCATGTCTGACCAACAAACTGGTCTGACCGAAACCTCACAGACAATCTTTTAGGTTTTGACAAGAGGAAGATGAGAGACACAGGACCCCAAACTGCAGACAAGTCAAAGGTCACAATCAAAGCAACCTGGGCTTCCAGAAGCCCTCAGGTCCACAGGCTGATGGCCTCTATGCCACGCCACATTGATGCAGGAAATCATGCAAAAGGAGCCCCAACCAAGTATGTAGTGCATACACTGTACATGATGTGAACACACTTTTCAGTAGACCATTTCTTTAAAGAAATCATTTTTATTGGTCTTGTGTATTTTTCTAATTTTCTGAGAAACTGAATTTTGGGGTTTGCACTAGCTGTAAGCAAACACCAAAAATACATCGCTCTGTGTGGAATGAATCTTTATAACAGTTTCACTTTTAAAAGTAATTGCTGAAATTAATTAATTTTTTAAAATTTTATTCTGATTTCCTGAGATGTACCTGGAAACCAAATATCAAATTATTTAAATTCTTTCTTCCTGTATACAATGTGTGTGCATCATAACTACAGTAGAACATAGATTCATGTTTATTTTTAAGTACTATGAGGTCAAATACACAAATATTTTGTAAATTTATCTTTCTGGTTTGTTCATATTCCATTCTAATTAAACACAACTGATTATTTGTGTATTTTCTCCACATTGTGCAGCTCTGTTGATGAATGACGCAGCGTGATTACGAACATGCTACAGATGGATGCTGCAAGTGAACATCTCTAACTCTAATAAATCTCACAGATACAATGTCAAAGATGTCACAAAAAGCCTTACCCAATTTTTCTGCAACACAGCAGCAGAAGGACAAACAAAGAGAGTGAATGAGACTTTATTCAGACTTTTTCTATAAAAAAAAAAAGTTTAGACTTATCTTGAACAAAAAAGAAAACAAATCTGAGACTAAAATCCTGACATAAATTAGACAATTTTATAAAGGAGCAGTGGAATGCAGGTTTAGTTTGAGGTTTGAGGATGAAATCACAAACATCAGCTATGATCATTCAGAGACAAAACCATGCAGCAGTGTGTGCTTTTGTGTTCACCTCTTCTGAGCGTGTCCATTGGACTGTTGGTCAGACGGCAGCTCGATGATGAGCACACAGGACTGGGCATGCTCAAAGCCTTCCTTGCTGTTGGGCGTCTTTGGAGAGCACTGGGTATCCAACATGAAGACCTGGGACAAACAGAGGAAAGAAAACATGTTAAACTTTTGACATTTTAGGTTATTAAAAGATAAAAAACAGTAAACATAATCAAACCGACACTAAATTCAGACTAACCTGCTGAGCCATGGCTTTGACCCGCCAGTACTCTGCTTCAGCTGATGGAGAGTGAGATGGAGCCGCCACCTTCACCTCACAGGCATCTCCAGAAAAACTGTCTGAACCACTATGAAAACACACTAGAAGGTTCTACAAAAAGAGGATAAAAAGAAAATACCCATTGTGTGTTCGACAAGATAAACCAACTATCTCAGATTCACTTTTAGAGGTCTAATGTAGATGTATAATCTTTTGCTCAAACCTCCCCTCCAAAAAAACAGTAACACTAATATTGTTAAATCATTTTTGTCACATATATGCACAAAAACTAATTTACTTGGATTTGTATATAATAAATACTATTAATAACAGGTTTATTATGTGTGTGTGTGTGTTTTCATTCCTACTGGTAATAATTGTTAAATAAACAGTTTTATATTTATACTGCGTTATCACATTCTTTACATGACAGTATCTATTTCAAACACAAAAATTGGTACAACTCAGCAATTTTTGTGTGGTAGTAGCTGAGAGTCATCCCCAACAATACCCCAAGTGCTAACAGATGCATTAAATCTTTGTTTAAAACTTTGACATGTGGTGTGGTAGTGCTTCTTTTATTAATTCTGCAGCTTTTCTCAGTCCAAATAAAATTTTCTTGATTTAGTTTCTGTTTGGAATAAAATTAGGCAGACAGATTTGTGTGAAATTTTGTCAAATGGTATACAATGACAAATCATTTGGCTGCTTTTCTTCAAAAATATTGAACAGATATGTGCAGAATAAGTTCCCCAATAGTTATTAGTCATCAAAGTCTTATAAATCTGGATATCTCATGTGATTATGCAATTTTTACCAAGAGTACCGTCAAAGGAATATAATATGCCCGTCAGTACAATCTGGGGAATAAAGGGTTGAAATTTTTGGTACTCGCATGTCAACCTGGAACACAGACAAGGTTTTAAACATAGGGGTCACCTTCTCGAGCACAGTCAGGGTTTTGTGACTTTGACCTTTGACCCTGTGACCTTGACATCAATAGGGATCATGCTCAACTCATGAGGTGTCCAGCTGTGCAGTTTGACATTCCTACGTTATACAACTGCAGAGTTAGAGCACAGGGTGACAGAAAAAGCAGCATAGCATCTATGCCATACTTATTATACATGAATGTAATGTTAGACACTGTTTTGTATATGTGGGGTTGGCAGAAAAGCTCATAGAAGGCTTCAGTGATTTTACTCAAAGTATTATAGATTAAAGTAGCGCACATTTTGGATCAGATGTGACCTGAGTGAGTTGGGTAGAAACAAAAGCAGTTTTTTTATAAACCCATTTGAAAGGTCACGTTTGTTTGTCTGAAGCATAAGCTACATATTAAGGATTGTATATGTAAGTGAAAGACTGACAGCAATCTCCAAACATGAAACATTTGTTCAAATTTCATTCCTACCCAAGTATAATGGCACATGGGCTTGTCTGAATGTATATATATATATATTTTTTAAAGTCAGCGCTTATGCTGAACATAATATTTAAACATAGCTGTTCCTGGATGAAAATGGAAAAAGAAAAAAACTGTGTATATCATTTAAATGTTTTTGAATTATTATGCTAATAATAATAATTATTATTTATTATCTAAGCACAAAGAGATACCACTGGTGCTCACAGGTCAATATGCAGCATTTGAGAAAAAGCACAGAATTTGTCGTGACCAAGGAAGTATTCAGTCGACTTACTGGATCCTACTTTTACACAAATGTAGCACAGTAGAATGGGTTTGATTACTTATACATTAAATTCAATTTATTCCTGTTGCTAGAAATGGTGGCTTCTTCAGAGATCAGTTGGCCACATTGAACACAGAAATAAAGTTACTAAAGACTTACTAAGAAACTTACAAAAGCTGATTAAAAATAAATGTTCCCCAATGAAAAATTGGAAAGACTTTGAAATCCCATCATCTACAGTTCGTAATATTATCAAAAGATTTCAAGAATCTACAGAAATCTCTGAGCTCCAAGGACAAAGCTGAAAGTCAGTATTAGATCTCATGATCTTTGGGCCCTCAGGGGCCGGTGAATTAAAAACAGGTCTGATTCTGTTCTGGACATCACTGCATGGACTCAGGAACACAAATCACTGACTGTAAACACAGTTCACTGTATCATCCACAAATGCTGCTTTAAGCTATATCATGCAATAAAGAATCTGGAATATAAGCTGTATGTGAACAGCATCCAGAGCTGCCAGTGATTTCTCTGGACCAAAACTTATTAAAATCTGAGGCAATAGACATTTTATTTTTTTATTTATTTATTTTTTGTACTACAACCACTTTATATTTAAGATGAACTTCAAATAAATTGTTTGATTAGTAACAACCCCATTTCTGAAAATGTTGGGACATTGTATAAAATGTAAATAAAACAGAATAAAATAATTTGCAACTCTCACAAATTTCAATTTTATCAGAGCAACACATTTTTTTTTTAAATTTGGGATGTTTCCCACATGAAGCATCGCCTCTTCTTTTAACATCAGTCTGTAAACATCTAGGAACTGAGGAGAGCAGCTGCTGGAGGTTTTGAGTAAATGTTCTCTCATTCTTGTCAAATAAAGAATTCTTGCTGTTCAAAAATCTTGGTTGTTCTTTCCCAATTTTTTTGTGTTTCATGATGGAAGAAATTCTACAAATTCTACAATTTGTATGGATGGAAGAATATATTGTTCTAAAACCTGTATATATAGTGCCTATATGGATCTTTTCTGCTTTTATTGCTGTCCTAAATCAATCTAGGTCAATAGAAATTGGCCTTCTTTACAAAAATATTAATAATAAAAAACTTTTTCAATGTCTAATGGCCCTTTTCCATGAGCTTAACTCAACATGAGTTCCGAGTCTTTCCATTTGATGGTCCCTCCCACTTTCAGCTCAGTTCTTGGAACCTATTTAGCTGAGGTTCCAAGCGAACTGCGTCAAACTAAAGATTTGACATCAACAGACTTCAAGTCATTGATTGACCAGAGAGTGACATAAATCACGAGAGTATCTACTTTACAAGAAATTCACCATTTTTTAAATGTGGCAACCACAGCATTAATTTTTGTAATTTACTTTAAAAGAAAAAAAACAACAACAACATATCCGTTAAAATGGCAACACGTAAACCAACACCATGGTGCTATGAGGAGGTGCAGATGCTTCTGTACTTTTTGGCTGACAACAGAATTCAGAGCGAGCTAGACCCAAATGGACTCGATTTTCCAGTTCTGACTGGCAGAGGGAGGGTAGCTTTGACTCGGCCACAGCATTTTGAAAACCATGGTAGAAAATGTTGAGTGTTTTGTGACTTTGTTTCACTTATTTACCCTTTGGTGGTAAGTTTTGGCCATGATGGCCCGCCCACATCAAGGCAGCATTCAGATATATAGAAAACTACCGAAATCACGTAGAACCGAGATGGGTTGAATTAGAGTCATGCTGAGACTGGATAATGGAAAAACAGCTAAAGCGAAATCAAATTTCTACAGAGTAATACTAATTAAATAAAAAATATGTAAGGTAAAATAGGTGGCTGTAAAAACTGTCACTCCCTTCAAAGTGAGTGTCCTAATTTAACTCACAGAAATGATAATTAAAATGTACAAGTCAAGGGATGAAAAAAAAAGATTTCTAAGGCCCTCAATTCCCCAGGAGTTCTATTAAATATATGATCAAGAAATGAAAGGAATATGGGACGTGTGTAAATCTACCAAGAGCAGGTTGTCCTCACAAACTGAGTGACCGCGCATGGCGCACAGACTTGAGCGAGTGGAGGAGGCATTTATTTTTGGTGCAGTATTCTTCCGTGAGTTTTGAACCATTTGAGTTTCTTTGTGATCTCTCATAGAGGGATCATATAAATGCTGGTACAGGTGAACCAGCTCTGCCAGAGCACCGAAATCGTTCATTTTGAATGAATCGCGGTGCACACGGTCCGCACGAAGTTACAAAAATTGGGAGGTGCACAACGATGTGCCGTATAGTCCAGTGCACTATATATATGACTAAAGTTTGAAAATGGACCATTCATTGACAGTACGCCTTATAATCCAGTACGCCCTATAGTGCAGAAAATATGGTAGTGAAATGGAAGCAATAAATGTACCTCAAAAGTTCATTGAAACTGTAAAGTATGATTTTAAGTACATTTGAAGGGTTACTTTGAACCACAAGTGATTTGTTAAATAAACAAGACAAAAACCTAAAACTATATGATGCTCTAATATATTATCCTAAGCACCACATGCAGAAAGTTCATATATTACATAAAGAAAGTTGCATATCTCATGCTAAGCATATATTGAGCATTTGAGCTATTTCAGATGGATGCTTTAAACCAGCAAAGTCCTTAAAAGTTGCAGAAAAAACAAGAAAATTGAATAAATCTTTCTTTTTCAAATGTTTTTTATTTTTTATTATTAGGTAAGTGCATAGTGAATATTACCCAGAAATTAAAATCATTCAAACTGTTAAGAACCCTGGAAAGAGAGCCTCAAAAATCTGTCAGTGGCTGCAGGACAGTCATTATTATCGTCTCTCTTTTAGTACCACACACACACACACACACACACACACAATTTAGGCATTAAAGCTGCTTAGCTGCAGTCCAGCAGAGCTACAGGAATACTCAACATGCACCAGCTAAACGCCTGATGAAGTCACCTCTATTAACCAGAGCCAGAGATGGGACTTTTTGTCTGAAAGGCTAAAATGGATCAGTGGTGGTTAGACTCCCGTTGAGGATGTTCTCTGTAAATCTACTGGAACACAGCAGGTGCCGTCATCAACAAATTAACACAAAGTCCTTGAAAAGGTGAGCAGGCTCGAACAACACATGCACAATGACTCAGGCACCTTCCGAAGTATCAGGTATGAGTCAGATTAAGCTTGTCCAAATGAAAAATCCATCCTTTTTTAATACTAACAGCAGCTGAGTTAAATCCTTGGTTCTTTCTAAAGGTGTCCTTTAAGTAGATACTGGGAGCAAACACCTACATTATTTTAGATTGAGTAATTATGAATAACAAATTTGTGTCTAGTTAGATGGCAGGAGAAGTAGCAAAAACAACAAATTTCTGATTTTTTCCTCTCTTTTCTCCAAAACACTTCTAATAAAACGTCAGTGTCTTAAAAGAGCGAAAACAAAATCCTAAACTTTGCTGTAAATTTTGATATTTTAAAGTCCTTTATTCAAAATAATCTACATGTTTTTAATCAAAGAAACATTTATTTTTGCTTCTTTTTATCTGATAACAAATCAGTTCATGTATTTTTCTCAAACAAAAGTACAAAAGTAGTCTTCTTGAGGGAATGCATATTTCCTGCTGTTTTCCAAAGTTTTAAACAAAGATGTGACTTATGTTAGCTTGAAGCATGTGTTGGGGATGAGTCTCAGCTACTACCACACCAAAACTTAGTGTCATATCTGTAAAACTGACAGAGTTATAGACATTTTTATGTTGGGTAAGTTGTTGCAGTCATCTTTAATCAGTTGCAGATGCACATTCAAGACTTACTTTTTGAAATGTACATTTAATGATTACTTTCTAAGAGTTTAATTAAAATCAGTCCACTGGTTCATAGAATATTTTGCCTACAGGGTGTGTAAGCAGAGTTATCATTGCATTAATACACATTCAACTTGACCAAATTGTAAACCTTAAACCAGCTGCTGTAAACTTTTTCTATTTCCCTTATATTCATTAAAGGCTTGATAAAACTGGGACCAAAAACTTTCAAGAAAAAGGTTTTAATCTCCCAGTTTGATCTGCTAATGAGAGAGAAAGAAGATAGAACAAAAACAAACAAAAAAAACTGACATAATGAGCAGATAAATCCTTGTTGCTCACAACTGCAGGAGTGTGTGAGAGAGAGTGTGTGCGAGAGTTTTCTACAGCCTGATGTGAAATGTCAGCTTGGTCACAGTATTACCAGTGAAGGTTTTTGTACAGTTTTCGGTTTGATGATGTGTGTGATGGTTCGTACCTTCACGGGCTCTAATGTAGCAGAGAAAGCATCCTGCAGAGCACAGCAGGCCAACCTCCACATTTCCTCTGTAAACACTGGACCTACGGTGACCAACACATACCTGCAGAGAAAACAGATAAAACACAGACTGATGTAAATAAAAAACCTTCTGTCACAGTCTGGGCATGCAGGATGATAACTTAAAACCATTTGAGCACCTTCCTTTCGAGATTTATCATTGAAATAAAAAGGTGCAAGCTCATGAACATATTTTTTCATTCTCTCAATTCTCTCATGACTTCAACAGCCTCTGTACATGTTTCTTATGCCAAAAATGATTAAAGTCAATTTTTAAAAGGACTTCTGTTCAGGAGGATAGTAAAACAAACTCAGCTCTCAGCGTGCTGAAACACACACAATGAGCAATCTGCAGTAAAAATAACTCTGGCTCCCTGTTTAATGTTTTTCCAAACCTGTACTCCAGTTTGTGCATAAAAAGTATTTTTAGTGCATGCTGTTTACTTATGAATTCTGCATCTCATTGCTGGTTTTATTGTTGAAAGCGAGTATTTCTGGGAGGCTACTTTAAGCCAGTATCTCACTGGGCTATGACTGTTGGCAGCTATTTAAGAGACAAAACTGTGAGAAAATATCCTAGTTTTCTCCTGGAATCTACTAGGAAGTTTGGGTCAAAATTTGCCAGGAGTACTCATAAGTACTGCAGAACTAGTGCACATCATTCTTGTGATAAAACTGTAAACTCTTGGTTGGGTAGTTATATTGGACAATTGAGAAATCTGGAACACAGAAATATGGGCTCTCCCCCCAAACCAACAATCATTTTGTCATCAGACATCCAGCAATATGGAGCTCAGAGAAACAGGACACAAGCTGCTGGATAAGGACCAGACTGACCTGCTAAAGATGCATCACATCCCCTCGCTGCTGCTGAGGTCGAGAATGGCCGGGTCACGTGGAGCTGATTTTGTTCGGTTGTTTCTAATCAGTAACAATTTAGTTTAAAAGGTTACCAACCACTCACAACGTTGTATCACATTTTCACAATTTGTAATCTACAGAAACTATACTGAGAAGAGTTTGAGATGGGTTCTAGAGGCCTTTGACAACTTTGTGACTATTCTGAAAAAAATTTTGTCTCAGTAATTTTCTTGAACATGTCCAAAATTCCAGCAAATTGAGAGCAAGGCCCTGTGACTCACATCTGGAAATTAAGAACCCCCATGAATGTTTCGAGACATCTTCCCTTGCCATCTGCAGTTTTTCCACTTACAGTCACAGCCCAGTCAGATACTAGCTTTTACTTGAGGATGCATGAGTCAAATGCTTCAACAAAGATGAACAGTAGAGATGCTTTGCCAAGATATGTTTTTCATTGGTATAAAAAAATAGATCCTGTCAATACAAAAGCAAACCAAACTTGATGGTTAACAGGTTTAATGGTTTTCATTCTCTAAGTTGTTCATCCACCCATCCACCCATCCATCCATCCATCCATCCACCCATCCACCCATCCATCCATCCATCCATCCAACCATCCATCCATCCATCCATCCATCCATCCAACCCTAACCCAACCAGAACATGAAGAAAATCCTTTTATCCCTCTTTCCAGAGACACTCTCCAGCTTCTCCTGTGGATCTCAAGGGGTTCTCAAACCAGAGAGGAAATACAATATTCCCAATCTAGTTCTGGGTCTCATCCCAGTGGGAGGAAAACCCCCAGAAACTCCAGAGGGAGGTGTCCAGAATGCCTCCTAATCAGATGCCCGAACCACCTCAGTTGATTCCTTTTAAAATGGAGGAGCAGCTCTAAGCTTCCTTCACTCCTCACTCTGTTTCTAAAGTCAAGATCTCACTGAGCTGCAAATGTTGGCAGTAGTTGACCAAGAGATTTTGTAAGGAATTCTCTAAAATGTCATGAAGCATTTTCAGGGATTTTCATACTTTGATACCAGTAAAAGGAGTTCTCCTTTGTCAAAAAGCATGTCCAAATCTGGAAACCACAACACTGACGAAAAATCATTTATAAACTGGTCCAAATCTGTTGATTTTCATTTCTTAAAATGTAAACGTGTGGGCAGCTACCACATTGGATACAAAACTGTATACAATATGGACGGACATGGACAACAAATTAACGTGCATTACCTAGAATCTAGTTTTGCAAGCTGTGCATGCAAAAATAAGGCATCATTTTCAAAAACCGGCCCCTCAAAATGCAGCCACACAAGTCACTGGTCAGATGGTTGCAAATACTGAGAAGTCAATAAGACTACAACTACAAATTTGCCTAATTTCTCGCAATTTGAGTTGACAACTAGTCTCCGACAGTCACAATCCATTGAAATACTACCTTAAGGCTCAACCTGTCATTTAAGGGGTAAGAACCTCAAGTTGGGACCCACTGATCAGGATTACCACTAAAGATCCTAGTATTTTACAGTATTTTTATGTTGTTATGTTGTTAATAAGCATTTCTAATTTTCCTCTATTTTTGGTTGGACGACACATTGAACACACTCACCTCTATAAAATTAGGCTTTAGAGAATTCAGTTATACAATTATTCACTGGGAGGTTATTACAGATACAACTTCAAAGCTTCCCAAAAGCATATTCAAGAACTTGAAATGTTTGACTGCTTGTTTTCCCCTCATGGAGAGGTGTTTGAAAGACAAAGGCTTGGTCACCTGATGCAGGAGCAGCCCACTCTGGAGATGGTCTCTGCAGGTTCAGACACACAGGCCACCAGCAGCTTGAAGAGATCCTTCAACATCAGGTTGATCAGTGACTCATAACCAATATCTGCAAAAACATCTCAGTTGGTAAACACATGGGAGAGGCTGCAATTCAATCTGCCTAAAGAGGAGGACAGGGAAACAACAAGTCATCAGTCATGCTCCATTTCGCCCTGATCAAGGTCTCATCACGCACGAGAAAATCTGTAACAGTTCATCAGATCTGTGACAGCCCGGGATGAGTTTGGATTATCAAAGCACAGCTGCAAAATAAAAACCAAACAATCTTCAAACTGAGGGTTCAAGCAGATTTTAGCTTCACGAACCTGCTTTTGCTTATCATTGATTAAAGACAAAGTTATCTGTCCAGACTTTCAGACACTAAACTCTCATCTTCAATGTTATTACATAAGAAGTGGAAAAAGATTAAACGATGTTAAAGATGAAAAAGAACCCACAAACCTGACCTGTGATCAAAACTGATCTACAATCACACATGTGGTGTTTTACCTGAGTGTATGAAATTGTTGACATGCTCCACCACCAACTCACACGACAGGCCTATAGCGTGCTTAAAGTTTGCCGCCGCCACGTCCCAGTATGAGTGGTCGCCATGACTACGCTGGAGCCAGAGTGACATCACAGGAAGCAGCAGCTGGATGACAGCGAAAATGGCGAATCCCGGACCTCGAGAATTCAAGGAAAATTGACTGATTATTCTTAAAAATTAAGAACAAAACACAATAATACAGGCCTCAGGAAGTGAGGTAAAAAAGTCAAAATGTGGGTTTTCAAGAGAAGGGAGCTCAGGACAAGTACATAAATTGGTCATCTATCAGCTGATTCTTTCCATCAGATGGAGAGAGTTAGGATTGTTTTATCTTCAGTCATGGGAAAAAGAAAGTTCACTCTCTTTCAGTTCCAGGATTTTACATATCAGGACTTAATAAAATGATTTGGTCTTTACCAGGTTCTGAAATTATTCTACTATAATCTAAAATGTACAAAAATACAAAACAATTTCCACTGCATCATATTTATATAGAAAGGAAACTATATCTAAACTAAGTCCACCCTTGCTGCTTCCAGAGGATTTAAGAGGTTCAGTAGCAGTCAGGAGCTGCTGATTAAATGTATCGATAACCGGATCAGCAGCAGTGTGATTACCTCTATAAAGGCAGGAGTTTTGTCAGTTTGCTGCTCTGGAGCATACAGGTGTGTGTTAACTTAATGTCAACGTGGAAAGACATCAGCAATGACCTCAGAGAAGCAACTGTTGCTGCCCATCAACCTGGGAAGGGTTAAAGATCATTTCTAAACTATTTGGAGTCCATCATTCTATAAAAAGAAGGATTATTCACAAGTGGAAAACATTAAAGACAGCTGTCAATCTGCCCTTGAGTGGATGTCCCAGCAAATTCACCCTAATTCAGCCATGAAACCAAATGATTCTAGATTCAAATGTGAGACCATTTGTCTGGCACATGAAGCTTGGACCAAACTGAATCGTGATGCAACAGAATAATGATAATGATGTTGGCGGAGCCTCCCTCCACCTACATGTGGGGGACGGGTCCTGACTGTTGTTTGCGCTTATGCGCCGAACAGCAGTTCGGATTACCCGCCCTTATTGGAGTCCTTGGAGGGGTTACTGGAGAGTGCCCCTCCTGGGGACTCCCTTGTTCTGCTGGGGGACTTCAGTGCTCACGTGAGCAGTGACAGTGAGACCTGGAGGGGTGTGGTTGGGAGGAACGGCCCCCCTGATCTGAACCTGAGTGGTGTTCTGTTGTTGGACTTCTGTGCTCTTCATGGATTGTCCATAATAAACACCATGTTCAAACATAAAGGTGTCCATATGTGCTCTTGGCACAAGGACACCCTATGTCGCAGTTCAATGATCGACTTTGTTGTCGTTTCATCTGATCTGCGGCTGCATGTCTTGGACACTCAGGTGAAGAGAGGGGCGGAGCTGTCAACTGACCACTACCTGGTGGTGAGTTGGCTCCATTGGTGGGGGAGGATGCCGGTCAGACCTGGCAGGCCCAAACGTATTGTGAGGGTCTGTTGGAAACGTCCGGTGGAGTCTCCTGTTAGGTGGAGCTTTAACTCCCAGGTCCAGGAGAACTTCAAACATGTTCTGGGGGAGGCGGGGGACATTGAGTCCGAGTGGGCCATGTTCCGTGCCTCCATTGTTGAGGTGGCTTATCGGAGCTGTGGCCGCAAGGTACTTGGTGCCTGTCACAGCGGCAACCCTTGAACCCGCTGATGGACACCGGCATTGAGGGATGCTGTCAGGCTGGAGAAGGAGTCCTTACGGGCCTTCTTGGCCTGTGGGACTCCAGAAACAGCTGATGGGTACCAGCAATCCAAGCGGCATGCAGCTCGGGTGGTCGCTGAGGCAAAAACCCGGGCATGGGAGGAGTTCTTAGAGGCCATGGAGAAAGACTTCCGCAAGGCTTTGAGGCAATTCTGGTCCACCATACGACGTCTCAGGAGGGGAAAGCAGTGCAGCACCAACACTGTTTATAGTGAGGGTGGTGTGCTTCTGACCTCGACTCGGGACGTTGTGGGTCGGTGGGCGGAACACTTCGAAGACCTCCTCAATCCCACCAGCACGTCTTCCATTGAGGAGGCGGAGCCTGGGGACCTTCGGTCGGGCTCTCCAATCTCCGGTACTGAGGTCAGCAAGGTGGTTAAAAAACTCCTCTGTGGCAAGGCTCCGGGGGAGGATGAGATTAGCCCGGAGTTCCTTAAGGCTCTGGATGTTGTAGGGTTGTGTTGGTTAACGTGACTCTGCAATATTGCGTGGACATCGGGGGCAGTTCCCCTGGATTGGCAGACCGGTAGTCTCCGTATTCAAAAAGGGGGACCGGAGAGTGTGTTCCAACTACAGAGGGATCACACTCTTAAGCATCCCTGGTAAGGTCTATTCAGGGGTCCTGGAGAGGAGGGTCCGTCGGATAGTCGAACCTCGGATTCAGGAAGAGCAGTGTGGTTTTCGTCCTGGTCGTGGAACACTGGACCAGCTCTATACCCTCAGTAGGGTCCTAGAGGGTGCATGGGAGTTCGCCCAACCAGTCTACATGTGTTTTGTAGACTTGGAGAAGGCATTCGACCGTGTCCCTTGGGGAATCCTGTGGGGGATACTCCGGGAGTATGGGGTACCAGGCTGTTAGGTCCCTATATGACCGGTGTCAGAACTTGGTCTGCATTGCGGGCAGTAAGTCAGACTTGTTTCCGGTGAGAGTTGGACTCCGCCAAGGTTGCCCGTTGTCACCGATTCTGTTCATAACGTTTATGGACAGAATTTCTAGGTTTTCTAGGTGCAGCCAAGGTGTTGAGGGGATCCGTTTTGGTGGCCTTAGGATTGCGTCTCTACTTTTTGCAGATGATGTGGTCCTGTTGGCTTCATCAGAGCGTGATCTACAGCTCTCGCTGGAGCGGTTCGCAGCCGGGTGTGAAGCACCTGGGATGATTAGTGCCTCCAAATTTCGAGGCCTTGTTCTTGAGCTGGAAAAGGGTGGAGTGCCTTCTCTGGGTCGGGGAAGATGTCCTGCCCCAAGTGGAGGAGTTTAAGTATCTTGGGGTCTTGTTCACAAATGAGGGAAAAATGGAGCGGGAGATCGACAGGTGGATTGGTGCAGCGTCTGCAGTGAAGCGGGCGCTGTACCGGTCTGTCATGGTGAAGAGAGAGCTGAGTCAAAAGGCGAAGCTCTCGATTTACCGGTCAATCTACGTTTCTACCCTCATCTATGGTCACGAGCTTTGGGTAGTGACCGAAAGAACGAGATCGCGAATACAAGCGGCTGGAATTAGTTTTCTCCGCAGGGTGTCTGGGCTCTCCCTTAGAGATAGGGTGAGAAGCTCGGTCATCCGGGTGGGACTCAGAGAAAAGAGCCACTGCTTCTCCATGTCGAGAGGAGCCAGTTGAGGTGGCTCGGGTATATGGTGAGGATGCCTCCTGGACTCCTCCCTGGTGAGGTGTTTCAGGCGCATCCCACCGGGAGGAGGCTCAGAGGAAGACCCAGGACACGCTGGAGGGACTATGTTTTTCGGCTGGCCTGGGAATGCCTTGGGATTCCCCCGGAAGTGGCTGGGGAGAGGGAAGTCTGGGTCTCCCTGCTTAGGCTGCTACCCTCGCGACCCGACCCCGGATAAGTGGAAGAAGATGGATGGATGGATAATGAAGACATGGTGGAATCTACTGTGTTTTTGTGCACTTGAGGTTAGATGTGAATCATTTTAGGGCCTGGTAAAGACCAGATCATTTTTATTATGTCTTGATACGTAAAAACCCAAAACTGAAATCAGGAGGGTTTTCTTCTTCCTATGACTGCAAGAAAACACATGATAAAATATGACATAGAGCTCTTACTTCATTATTCAGAGAGAAAAAAAATCAGCAGCTTTCAGTAATCCATTTATCCTGCAGGTCAGGTGGATGTTTTACAGATAAAAGTCTGTCAGATTAACTAAAATCCACAGATTTAATTTATTTCTGAGCATCACCTGGTATGGTGGTGACCTCTCTGAGCAGGGTGAAGAGCAATTCCAGGGTTGGAGGCTGGTGTTGTCGGGGGCAGTTTGACACGGCTGCCGTGAGCTGCTCCAACAGTAAAATCCACACCTGGATCAGACCTACGGGACACAACAAAACAAAGTGAAGCTTGGAGCTAAAAAAAAAGTTGTGAAGGATGTTTAATCATCTTTACCTGTGTCATCATCAAACTCCTGGAGGACACAGTCGATCCCGTCCTCACTGCTGATCGAGCGCTCCTGTGATCTCATCGGCAGGCTGGCCAGACGAGCCCCCAGGAACACCGGCTTAGACTGCATCCTGTAGATCTTTGCCAGCAGCTGAAACAATTAAACACATCTGGCTTCGTTAAGGAGAATAAATACTAGCAAGCACATTGTTTCTGCAGAATGAAAGGCCGAAGAAAACTGATGTTTAGCGATCCTACCTGCGAACATTTGTGCAGGTAGTCGAGAGCAGGGACACAGAGGTCGGTGGAGCTGTGACCTGAAACATGAACACAGTCTCCAATCTCTTTATAGTCCACTTCTCCTGCACACAAACACATAGAAAATAACAATTAAATAACATAAATACTGAAAAAGTGAAGTGAAGTGAAATTTATTTATATAGCACTTTTCAGAAACAAGGCGATTCAAAGTGCTTTACAACACAGAAACAACAATCGGGTACAAAATCAAATACAGCAGGTACAATCAAACACAGAGGTACAGCAAACATCATAGAAACATCATAACCAAATATAGATCAATCATGTATAATCAAAATGAAATATAGGATAATCTAAATTAAATCATGAAACTAAACATATCTAACAGACAGAGAGACACAGAGAAAAGAAACACGTCCACCTTCCACCAGGAGCACAGAGAGAAAAAGTTGGACAGTAGCAGGAAGTTGGACAGAAAACACTTGGACAAACTAAAAGATGTGATACAAATAAACAGTTATATCTAAACATAAAAAAATCTAAAATACTGAGAAAAGTTAAGCCCTACAGAAGAAGCTGAGTGTTTGTATTAAAGATATGACATAAACCCAGAGTGCAAATCCAAAAGCTGAATCTGATTCCAGCAGAAACAAATCTACGAGGGCAGATATGTGAATGTAGCAAAGAGGGCGATTAACAGTGAGACGAACCCAATCCTTTGACGAACTTCATGAGGCACATGATGTAGTCAGTGGCAGCGTTAGCAAAAACCTGGATGTTGTCTGTGTTGATGAAAGCCTCAAAGACGTCAAACACTGGCGCCTGAGACTTCCCTGTGGGGGGAAAAAAGAAGGGAAACTGGAAAAGAAACTAAACATTTCCTGAAGACATTTTGAAGGTTTACAACACAGCCATTTCGTGAAATTCAACTGTAACTTTTTCTATAAAACCCAAAAGCAATTTGGGATTTACTTTTATTATTAAAGGCCTAGCATTCCTTGAAAAAATGCATATCGTCCGCTTCCTTTAATGACAGTTTAGATGAAAAATGGTGGCCACAGCTCGTGAGAGGTGCTAATACTCAGAGTATGTGTTGCGGATGATGCTCAGCTACTACCACATAAACTTTACCTCAGTATCTGTAATTCTTTTGAGTAAGTTATAGCCATTTTTGTGTTGATGAGCTGCAGTAGCCAGCTTAAAACTGGTTGAATTATAATGTTCTAGAAGTACATCCAATGATTACTTTCTAAGAGTTTCATTAAAAGCTGTCCAATGGTTCACAAGATATTGTGCTAACAGACAGACAGTATTGGCTGTAACAGTTAACAACTGTGCAATATAAAGTACTCAGAATATGTGTCTCAGCTACTAGAACCAAATTTAACTCAATATCTGTACAATTGACTAAGCTTTAGCCTTTATTGCGTTGGCTAATATTAATTAGCTGTGGCAGCCATCTTGAATTGGGTTGACTCTAAAATTGATTCAGTTGTAGAAGTCCATCCAAAGATAGTTTTCTGCAAGTTGTATTAAAATCCATCCTGTGGTTTTATGAGATATTTTGCTAACAAACAGACACAGTTGACCCAGGTCATTGCAAGGTTTTGAAAACAGCTTGATTGAATGTACGGATTTTTCCAAAGCTGCCGTTGGAGTTAGAAATCAAAAAGCTTGATGAGAAAGTAAGAATATTGGGCAAATAGTAATAATGAAGTTTAAATGTGTATGCATGCATATCCTCATTTAAATATTATGGTTGAAAAATTGTCAAAATTTTCAAAACCAAAGCCTCTCAAATTTACCCATGGAGTATTCTCCCAGCAGGTAGTCTTTGGTGTCTGTTTTACTGCCATGTACGGTCCTCAGAGCACTAAACAGAGGCCTCCATCCTGACAGGATCTGAGGGGAACACATCTCCACCAGCTCTCCAATTGACGTCACCACCTGCCGGGAGGCAAACGTGCTACTGGATCAAATCCAACAGGAAAGAACCCCATAGGCTGCACTGGATTTGACATTACCTGGTCCTGCACGTCCTCGTCACAGAGCTCTAGCTGCATGATGTGCTCGAAAGGTCTGAAGAGCGCCTCGTTGAAGTGGAAGTGTGGAAGCTCCACCCAGCTCACCAGCACCTCGGTCAGAACATCGTGGATGAAGGAAACAGCCTTCTGGGATATGTGGCGCTCTTTGTGACATGCGGCCTGGGGAAGAAAATCATTGGCATTTTAAAAAAATGTATAACAGATATAACATGACAAGCATCTAATAATCTGAGCGTACTGTATATCACTAACTCATAGTTTTAAGTAAAAACTTAAGAAAGATTTCCATCCTTTTTTTAAATTCTAGGTACTTAATATCATCTGCTGCCATGTGTCCATGTTTGTGTGTCTGTTTGTTAGAAAAATATCTCATGAAGTGCTGGACAAATTTTTTTTGAAACTCTCAGAAAATATTAACTAGATGCACATCTATGTATACTTGAACTTTTGGAATTGACCTGAATCAAGATAGCTGCCACAGCCAACTAACTGAAAAGGGCCAACAGATTGTGCAAAATTTTTGTTTAAAATTTGTCATTAACTATTTGGGTCCAACTTTGTCTGTCCAGCAGCAAAATGTCTAATGAACCACTGGATGGATTTTAATAAAACATTAAGATCTTATTTTTATGTTCATCGAAAACTAATTTATTTTTGGCGCCAACCCAGTTCAAGATGGCTATAACAGCCAACTGGTGTTAGAAACATAAAAATGGCTATAATTCAGTAAATTTTAGAGATATAGTACTATAATTTTAGATGACTGTAGTTGAGATTCACAACATTCACAACACATACTCTAAGTTCTACTCACTTTGTGGGAGATCTTTGTTTCAAACCTTAGCATTAACTGCTGGAGTTAACCTTGTTTGAGTTTTAGCAAAATATCTCACAAACAATTCGATGGATTTTAATGAAACCTTCAGAAAGTAATTACTGGATGTATACCTACAACTTTTTCACTTTTAGAGTCAGTCCACAGCTAAGCCACCTTAGAAAACAAAAGAATGTTTTAACTCTGTCAGTTTTACAGACACCAATCTAATATTTGGTGTGGTAGTAGCTGAGTGTCCTTTCTAATACATACTCTGAGCACCAACAAATCTTATGATATCATGTCAAATTGCGCACAATGTTATTTTCAAGGTTTGACCAGAGTAGGTATAATGTAATCAATTTTTACTGTCTGCCATGAAAGGCTGCCAGTGTGTCCCTTCAACCAATCCTAGGCCTTTAATGGATAAAATAAACTTTATCGTGATCTAAAAAAAAACAAAACACACTTAAGCTTTAAGTTAGTAGTTTCTTACCTCCACCAGATGAGGCGCCACCACGCTCCAGGCCCTCATCATGTGCAGCAGGGGTCGGTTCTTGTTCCTGACGATTCGCAGCATGGCCTCACCCAGTCGAAAAAGATGTAGAGCGCTGCGTCGTTCCAATGTTGACTTGGCTTCTCCTGCAGACACACAGAAGGTTCTTTTCTAACTTCATGCATGTCTTCAATAAATATTTGTTTATTACAAAATGCTGTGTATAGAAATGTGAAATCTGAACAATTTAAGGCCCTCAATTGGGGGAAAAAAAATCTTGGAGATTAATTTTGATTAAAAAGGTTATGTTGTTTATTTTGAGGACAATAATTATTGTCCACTTTGGTCTCATTTGTTTTGCCTCTCGTTTGTAGTTTTATACAGATACAACTTTAAAAATCTAAACTGTACAGCCATGCTCCTTTTAGGGAGAAAAGACTTTCTCCTACAACCCTTCCAAACATTATTTAAATGAACTATCCAACATCTTCTGCTTATTCGTGATCAGGTCACAGAGTCAGCAGGTCCATGAGGGAAACCCAGACATTCCTCAGGGATCCAAAGATGTTCTCAGGTCAGAAAGGATATATAATACCTCCAACAAGTTCTGGGTCTGTCCCAGGGTCTCCTCCCAAAGGGACATGCTTAGAAAACCTCCAAAGGGAGATATCTAGGAAGCATCCAATCAAATGCCCAAACCACCTCAGCTGACATGTTTCAATGTGAAGGAGCAGCTGCTTTGTTGCAAATTTCCCCCCAGATGAGGGAGCTCCTCACCTTATCTTTAAAGCTGAACCCAGTCTCCTTACAAAGGAAGCCTATTTCAGCCACTTGTATTCAACATCTTGTTCTTTCAGTCATGATTCAAACCTCATAATCCTGAGTGAGAGCTGAAACATAGGCAGACCAGTATATCAAGAGTTTTGCCTTTTAGCTCAGCTCCTCCTTTACCATGACAGACCAGAGTAATGCTCTCATTACTGCAGATGAGGCTCCAGTTCATTGATTCATCTCCCACTTCTTCCCACCATCACTTATGAACAAGACTCCCAGACACTTGAACTCCTCAACTTGAAGCTCAGCCCTAACCTGAAGGGAATATTCAGGTTTATTCAGGAATATTCCAGGAAATGAATAAAAGTGAATGTATTTTTTTAGCAGAAGTGATGGGAACAGGTCTATAAGTGTTTGTGTGTGTGTACCTGGCATTGCCAGTGAATAGTCTCCAGTTTCTGTAACAGAATCGAACAGCTGATACTGAGAGGCTTTCCTGAGCTGGTGCAAGAAACCAACCAATCCAACCAGGTTCAGCTTTGTAGCTGCTTCTTCAAACAACCTGAAAGACAAACACACAGAGACAAAATCATTACTGTCACATGAACATATGTGATACAAATACTGATATTATATGACCCTAAATTATAAAATAATAAGGGTATGCTAACTGTAACTCTTAGCTGATAAATAAATAATTTAGCTAAAGGCCAATACAGATTGTTGCAGTCATTTGTTTCCTCTTTAACAGCAGAAAAATGATTACATAGGCTTTACAATTACAAACTGAATAGTTTTCAAGTATTCCAACCTATTTTTTATGTGCAAAAATTAACTTAAACACTATCCATACTCATTCAAAAACGTGTGTAAAAAGATTTACATTGTTAAATCATTTAAATCTCACACTTTACAGTGTTTTATAAACCTTTTTTAAATGAACAGATATATTGTGTTAGTTTCAGGATTAAAATGAAGCTAGTATTTCTTGAAGGAATGCATAAACCCCACCTGCGCTATCTGTTAGCAGTTTAGTTATATGTTGAGCATGAGTCTTGGCTACTACCACTACAAATTATAGCTTAGTATCAGTAAAACCTGCTGAGTTATAACAACTTCTGTGTTGGCTAAGGTCGATTAGCTGTGTCAGCCATGAAAATCTGTCCACTGGTTCATGGAACATTTTGCTAACAGACAAAAACACTCAGACACACAGACACAAGTAATTATATGATTGCTTACTTTATATGGCAGTGGGTGATAAATATCAACCATCACCACCGTGATGTTCTACAACCCCAATACCAATAAATTTGTGATGTTGTGTAAAATTGAAAAAAAAAAGCAACATGCAATGATTTGCAAATTTCATAAACCCATATTTTATTCAGAATGAAACACAGTAAATATATCTAATGTTTTAATGTACTTTTTTTGACAAATAATTTTCATTTGAAAACATCTCAACAACGTTAAGACAGGGCCATGTTTCTCACTGTGAAGCATACCATCTTCTTTTAACAACCTGTTAATGTTTAGGAGCTGAGGAGAGCAGGAGAGTTTTTGGAGGGGAATGTTGTCACATTCTTGTCTGATTCTAGGATTATAATGTCTGGTTTCCAAAAATCATTTCAAATTTAGATTCATCTGATCACAGAACAGTTTTCTACTTTGCCTCAGTTCATTTTAAATGAACTTCAGTCCAGAGAAGATGTTTCTGGACAGTGTTCACGTACAGCTTCTTTACTGTATGATAGAGCTTTAACTGGTGAACTGTTTACAGACAATGACCGACTGAAGTGTTCCTGACTCCAGAATGGAACCAGACCTGCTTTTAATGCAGTTGTCCCTGAAGGCCTGAACATTACAGGCATCCAGTATTAACTTTCACCCTTGTCCTTTGAGCTCAGAGAGCTCAGATTCTTGATATCTTTTGATGACATTATGAACTGTAGATGATGGGATGTTCAAAGTCTTCCCAATTTTCCAATGAGGAACATTATTCTGAAATTCTTCCACTTTTTTTAGACGCAGTTTTTCGGAGAGAGATGAAGCCCTGCCTATTTTTATTTCTGAGAGATTCAGCTTCTCTAAAACGCTCTTTTTACACCCAGTCCTCTTACTGATCTGTTTCTGATTATTCTAATTACATACAAAACAATCCTCCAGCTATTTCAGGCCAACTTTAAGATGTGTCGCTGCCATAAAAGTAAAAATTACCTTATTAAAAAAAAAAAAGTACAATTTTTAGTTTCCACATTTGATATGATCACTATGATTCATTGTAAATAAAACTTGCTAGTCTTTGCATTCTGTTTTTATTTACTTTTTATACAATTGGGGTTATATTTGATGTTACTAACTTCACACTCATATCTGTGCATTTTTTTACAGAAATCTTTACATAGATATTACACAGTAAATTAAAATGAAATGAGATGGATTTAGATGAATTTAAACAGTCAACAATGTCTGACAAAGTGTTGTACTATTTCCACTGAAAGTTGTGTGCAGATGGATCAAGGATCCACAGCTGAAATTCAGTGATGTTGCCCTTTAAGCTGTGCTCAGAGCTCGCCCTGCTCGGTGTTTACTATGTTTTGGCACCACATTCAGCTTGTAAATGTGTTCAGTCCATCTGTTCCAAAAGATCAGAGAAAATATTTTTTATTCCCTCCTAAAGCAGCCTGGATAAGTGGTTACATAAGAGATCATCCTCAGAATGAGCGCACACACACAAATCCTGCATTTATTTCAGCTGTGTGTGTATTAGAAAAGCTTGAACAAATGCTCACTAACACAAACATGATGTTTGTATTTGTCCATGTGACTGAAGCACACAAGGTGAAATGTCAGACAGCTCTTAGACAAACAATCTGACCCAATTTCTTCATTTCTTTTGGGGCTTTAAAAGAACTGGACATTCAAGTTGGAGATAACACACACACATTACCATACACTGGTAGCTCTGCTCTGCTGCCACCTTGTGGTTACAAAAACAAACTCAGCAGCTCTTGATGAGCAGATGTTAGAGAAATGGGAAAGATAAATTTAGTCATTTTTCTCATTTTAATTTCACAGTCAGATCTTGGTGTGAAACCCTTTTGTCTTTCACTATTATTCCCTGAAGGAATACATACAACCTGCTGCATTTTCTGACAGAGTTTAAACTAAGGTAGACTTATGTTAAGAATTGACAAGTTTGTAGCCATTTTAATCAAACCTTAAAAATAACATTTTGCATGCTATCGCAAGATCTGGCACTAGAAGTCTGTGATGAGGATGAATTTCAGCTACTACCATGCCAATGTTTAGCCTTTTATTTGTAAAACTGACAAAGTTATAGGCATTTTTGTGGTTTCTAAGGCTAGTTGGTTGGGACAGCCATCTTGAACTGGGTTGACTTTAAAAGTTAATCAACTGTAGATGTACATTTAATGATTATTTCCTGAAAGCTTCATTCAAATCTTTTCAGTGGTTTGAATACATGAATACATGAACACAAATGTTTTATATAGTAAATGAGTGTTAAGAAAAAGAAAACGGATGTTTGTATATGAAATATTTTAGACTTTTTTCACATAAATTATTTTTAGTGAACTGATTCAACCTATTATAAAATACCTAATAATACCTAATAAACATCATTATTGATTCTTTATGCTTTATTGTTTCAACATAAAGAAAATGATAATTTGTCAAACAGTCACCATGATGATTGCTGCAGGAATCAGATATTTTAGGCTGAAGCAGAGCTACAATAGTTTTTCTCATTCAGGAAACGTTTTCATGATACTTCTCTGTCAGTGTGGATTCAGTCTCACCTGTCAGCCTGTGTGGACAGAGTGCATACGGCCTTGGCGGCACTGGTCCCCGTCATCAGGCTGCCACTCTTCAGGTCTAAACCTCGGCCCCCCCTGCTGCTCTCCCTCAGCAGCTCCTGGATGGACAGAGGCTGGATGACCGGCTGGCTCAGGCTGAGTTCTGCAGCCTCTGGGCTGGGCTCGCAGCTCAGCTCCAGGCCCTGGTCGATGCCGGCTGCCTGCTGGCTCTGCTGGCTCTGCTGCGTGATCGTGGTCAGGGAGGACGGCTGCGCTGAGCCGTCGCTGAAGTGGGTGTGCTCCAGGGAGCTGATGTACTCCGTCACCCTAACACAGATTTGCAGAAAAAGACACATTGAGTGTGTTTTTACCATTTTGGGACAAAGACAAATGACGTACTGTGCAGTGTGTACCTGAAGACGTGCGGCCAGCAGTCATGGTTGTGGCTGCCCATCTCTAAGCCCACGTTAAGGATGGCGTCCATACACAAGACGTGAGCCGTGTGGAGATGAACTCCCTGAGGACGGCTAATCTGCTCCAGACGCTGCTCAACACGCTGCTTCACTGCAAACGCACACAGAGGGCTGACTCTACATAAAAAACACTTCAAATAAAGGTACAGCATCTCTAGAAGGAATGCATACCATTCACACATTTCATGACACAGTTTTAGACTAAAATATACTTATGTTGAGAAATGATAGCCGTTTTGGTAAAACCTTGACAACAATCTTGTTTCCAATCAGGCAATATCAAAGTATGTGTTAGGGGTGACTCACAGCTACTACCACACCAAATTATAGTTCAGTGTCAGTAAAACTTACTGGGTTATAGCCATTTTTGTGTTGGCTAAGGGTAATTAGCTGTGGCAAATGATTACTTTCTGAAAGTTTTATAAAAGTTCAGTGGTTCATGAGATATTTTGCTAACAGACAAATCAAATCAAAATCAAATCAAATTTTATTTGTATAGCACATTTCAGCAGCAAGGCATTTCAAGGTGACAAACAGAGTTGACTCCAACAGATGATGCTGAAGTGACTGACTCTAAGCTACAACCCCAACCAAATCAAAATTTAGGTCAATATCTTTAAAAAGGGACTGAATGGTACAGATTTTTCTGTTTTCTAAGATCAGTTAGCTGTGGCTGCCATCTTGAAATGAGTAGGATCCAAAAGTAGCAGCTTCATTTCATTGACAATAAGACTCTCAACTCAAATGTAGGGTTTTTATTGTTCATCAACATTTTTTATTCTGGCTTTAATTGTATTTTATCATTAGAAGAAATTTAGTTTTAAGCCGCTGTTATTTTGTTACCAATTTTAAAATTTTAACTTCAGAAAATCAAAATTAATTTTAGGCCTGTATGACAGAAACGTTATCAACAGGTAATTTGACATTTATAAACAAATTATAATTTTTAGCTTTTGTTGCATTTGTGGATTTATAGTTTATGTTTTTTTCTGTGTCTACTGATCTGTTGTTTGATCTCTTTCTGTATTGATCTATTTATATTTGCACTTACTCTGGCCTATAAAAAACTAATTTTATTTTATTATCTTTTAAATACACCTGGAGGAACAAAGTAATCTTTAATCTTGAATTAGTTAACAGAAAAAAAAGCCAACTCAGCTTCTCTTTTTTTAGCATTTTTTTCAAGAGTATTATTGCCTGCTGCAAAACAGCAAAAGGCGGGTGATAATGTTCTTGCCTGTGTGTGTTTGTTAAAGTTTCTCATGAACAACTGGATGAATTTGAACAAGACTCTTTTTTTTCAAGTTTTTTTTGTTTTTCTGTTTGTTTTTTAAATATAATAATAGATAAACTAAAAGACCAAACATTATAACAGTAGGGATGTTATGACCTGGCCCATTTCCTTTATTAATTATTACTAACAATAAACTAACTTTTGACTTCTATAAACTTTTGTATTTACACTTGGCTTCTAAACGATTACTTTTAATAATGTAGTCCATCAATTAAGACTCAGAGTCCCTAACCAGTCTAACCCTGTGTGATTCATTGCAGCCCATTACTATCAACTAACACTGATTGATGAGTTGTTGAATCAACTTACAAATGTGTTTCTACTTAACAACATAATTGTAATCATTTGAACTGTCACCAAAATATACCTTCTTTAAGACTGAAGAGCTTCTGGACTTTAAAGTTGTGAGAAAATCTCAATATAAATATTCAAACAAAGACGTAGATTTAAGATATCTTTGTAATTTTACCAAGACACCACTAGATGACAACAAAGCTCCATTTTGAATTGAACTCCTCTTTACACAGAATGAGACATCATGAGTATGTTAGTGAATTAAAAATATGAGTTAAAACTTTTTCTTTATCATTCTTTTTCATCTTTCAGATTTCAAACCATGAATTTTTGTGTGAAGCCGACACAGTCAACGCAATCTGTGTTGTGGTGCTCTCAGTACCTTGCGTGATGGCGTCTCCCATCTCTCCCGCCTCTTTCTCATCCTTCTCCTCCTGCACACAGGAAGCAGCAGCCATCTGGGCTAAAGCTGATGCGCAGTTGGCAGCCACACCTGAAAAAAAGCACAGAAACAACAAGAACAAAAAAACAACCAGCAAACATATGTGATGAGTTTCATTCCTTCTTTCAATCACACACACATGTAGAAAATACTGGTAGCAGCTGAAAATCCAGTCTCACGACACCATTTCGCCCTGCAAGGCCACTTTCACTGTAAAATATCAACTCTTCTTCAAATTACAACTTCCACTCAATAGATAACATATTTTATATGTGATGTGGAGTTTTCTACTCTCTGGCAGCATGAGTCCTTTTGTGTTGATAATACAAGAAAATAAAGATGTGTTAGATATTGTCAATAATAAAATTTGCTTTGTTGTATGAAAATGTTCCTACAGCATCAGAGGTTTAGGTTTCAGGTGGAAAGCCTCCGTGAATGAAAGCGTCAATTTGAATTAATGCGAAGCTAGAACGACAGCTTGAAGGGTCAAGCATTTCCTACCTGAGTATGTAGTATTTTAAAAGACAATGAAGACAATTTTTTTTATTAATTTTTGAGACTGTGCTTTAGTGGGGGTTTATTACCTTTTTATAGAATGTTATTTCATGTTAATTAAAAGGTGTATAAAACCTCCCAGGAGGTCTAAAGCATGCAGCTTATTATCCCTCTGCTCTGTTTGGAGTTAAAGGAGCAGAACTGGCAGTCACCTGAGGAAGGTAAATTTTCTGTAACAAGAAGGATAACAGCACTGGTTTCATCAACCCATTAGTCTTCACTTTGACTCTTTTTGTTGAGGAAGGTCCAGTAGAAAGTTACCCCAATTGCTTCCTGTTTTGTCATTTTAAAAGATGATGAATTTAGATCAAACAGGCTAAATGAGGAAGCTCTCCATGAGTATCTGAAGGGAGAAGAGTGATGATCACAGCAGGAAGTGGTGCTCTGTGCACAGTGTCTGTGTGGGTGTCTTTGCACAGCACCACCTATTAGTGATGGATGAGACAGATGTCAATCAACCCCAGTTTCTGCAAACTGAGGCTCCTCTCATGTCTTTTAGTATCTTGATGAGGGATGCAATCAATAAATACACATGGAAGTAAGAGCACTGACAAGACTAAATGCAAGAAGAGTTTAACTTGTTCCATTTCAAATTCTTCACTCCGATGGACAGGACCAAAGAGCTGTCAAAGGACATCAGGGACTATATAAAAGATCTCCACAAGGCTGGAATGAGCTACAAGGCCATCAGCAAGAAGCTTGGTGAGAAGGTGACAAAGTGTTGGTGTGAATGTTCAGAAATGGAAGAAAAGTATAATATTCATCAATTGCCCTTGGGCTGCAGGTCCTTGCAAGATCTTCCTTGTGGGGTGAGAATGAAGATGAGAAAGGTCAGGGATCATCTATTAACTACACAGAAGAAGCTTGTTGATGATCTGAAGACCATTGGGACCACAGTCAACGGTACAAGATTATTTCACTGCATTGAGGGGCCAATAAATGTAGCCATGCACTGTAAAATCTTTAACAAAAGTTTTTGTTTTTTTTTTTACCTCAGACAGAACATTTAAGACAAGTCATGGATGAAAATATGACAGCATGACAATAGGCACTTTCACAGAACACTTCAAGTGACATGGACTGGTCTTTACAGCCAGTTCACAGCACTGTTTTGTGAAAGTGCCTAATAACATAAAACATACAACCAAGGCAACAATAGGAGTAGCTAAAGAAGAAGTACATTAAGGTGATGGAGTGGCCTTGCCAGTCTTTAGACTTTGATCCTAAAGAAAATCTGTGGAGGAGCTGCAGCTTCAAGTTGCCATGTGGCAGCCAAGAAACTTGAAGGATTTAGAGTTTCTATAATCAAAATTCCTTTTGACATGTGTGTGAACCTGGAAACCAACTACAAGAAAAGCCTTACTGACACACTTTTTAACAAAAGTTTCTCCACTAAGTGCAGTCATGTTTTGCTATAAAGTAAAATACTCATTTCACTCAATTAAATGCAAATCAATTTGTGAATTACTGGATTTTTACCTGCTATCCCATCTCTAACCATTAAAATGAAACTATCACAAAAATAATGACTGTTCCATTCTTTGTAAGTGAGCAAAGTGTAAAAATCAGCAGAGAATCAAAGAGTTATTTCTCCTCATGTAAATCTGTGCAGTTTTAAATTCTAAAACTGGAGCTCCTTGTTTTAAAGGAATGCAGAACAGAAAGATCTCCACATAGCTCAGTAACATCCCATTTCCTCATTTTTGCAGACACAGGTGACAGGTTCCACCCACCCAAAGCACAGCTGAGTGCCGCAGCTTTACGGAGGCCGTCTAAACTCAGACAGATTGTGTCCCTCTCCCTCTGGCTCTGCTCTTTCAGCCCCTCTGCCCCCAGGATGAAGGCCAGGCCCTTGGAGCTGCCCGCCATGCGGCCCGTCAGTGGCATGGACAGCACATCGATCAGGTTCTTCCACACACCCGTGAGGATGAAGCGGGAGAACACGGCTCCTAAAAAAGGCATAATGTAAAATTTTCAATCATATATATAAAACAACAAATTAAATGCCACAACACTGATTTCATTTTGATGCAATAAAGTGTCAACAAGTCAAGTATGAGAAGTGGGGCTCACGATTATATCATCAGGAGTGACTCAGCAGCAGTTGCTATGGTAACTGTGGTCAGCCTTTACTCCTGCGTGGGGTTTTAGACGGAGCACAGGTGGTCACTGACTCATTCCTTTCACATCTGCCCTCTTACTGCACATCTGCGCTGTTGTTTATCTGTTTCTGTCACCTCTGAGCTCCTCTTCAGCCTCTTTTCTCTCTCAGCAATACCATGTGAGAATAGCTCATTCGATGTGTCTGTTTTATTATTTCAAAATACTGAATCACCTGTGCTTTATTCAGTTTGAACAGAGTCGTGTGACTGAGTGATGTGTTGATCAATTTAAACCCTTGTTAAAGTATTTATTAGCAAAACAGCAGTTCATTTTTAGAATCACAAGTTTTATTTGTGCAAGGAATATTGATTTTTCAATCCTGCACTGATTAGAGTAAGAGGTGCTTATTATGAGAATAAAATGGCTGATTTCTTAATTTACAATATATTTATCAAATTTATTAGGATTTTTTGCTCCTATTTGTAGCAACTGATTTACTTTAACTTATCCATTAGCTGTGGCCTGGTTCATCTCTGCACCACAATCAAAGCTAGCGCGCTCAACCACGCTGCACGTTTCTGTGATTTCTCTGTGATGGATGTGCAGTAAGCTCAGCAGTTTTAACTGTTTGACACAGCAATTGTTCAGCAACAATCTCAGGGTCAGACAGCGCCATTTAGGACGGAATTGCAGAACCAGAGCTCTTTAGGTTAGCATCCTGACTTTAACCTGAGTCAGACAGTCGTGGTTACCCAGGGAAGGTCAGTGAGTTGAGATGTAATGTGTTTGTTTAAGTTTATCCATCATCAGAAGTGGTTTTACATGCTGCAAATGTGTAAAATTCATCAATCTAATGAAATATAGAAACCAGTGAATCCAAAAGTACAGTGTTGAGTTACTGACCTGCCGTCACAATGTCACTTCCTGCTTTCTCACAGCTGAATGGTAACTGGCTTGATGGCCTCCTGATCAGCTGACCTCCAATCGCACTGCTGCCCAGGCCGTCAATGTCTGAGAGGAACAGAGGAGAAGGGGATAGAGGGGAAAAAACAAACAAAAAAAGATAGAGCAGAGTCATAAATCATTTTGAAATCTCCAGTCAACAATAAACTTTTATAATTATTAATCTGATATTTTTTCTTCTTCTACAAATGCTGGATATAGCAAACACTGAGCTGAGTGTGTTGGTTCAGTGTAAAAATTTACCTAATTTACTTCTAATTTTTGGGTTGTTTTTTTAGATAATGTCAGTCATTCCTAAGATTTCCTCATATGAAATCAATATTATAATAAAATAAGTGAAAATTGCTTTGGTTTGAAGTCTAAAATGTTGTAGCTACAAACAATAAAATTGCAAAACAAAAAACATCCGCAAAAGGTAATTTTTAATTAGTACAAATATGACTTACGTCAGGCAGAAACCAGTCAGAAACCCCAATGTTTCTGAGCATCCTTTGAGCAAAATAATGAGGATAAATGACAATTTCATTGTTATGCTGATGACACCCAGTTTTATTTATCGATAAAAACAAATTTAATTAAAGAGAAACTGAAGTTACAGACTTGTCTCTGAAGTACAAAGAACATCTGACATAAACACCTGGATGAGATGTAAGTGCCTACTTTTCAATTCAACTGAAATTGAGGTGATTGTTTTTGGACCTATGAAACTTAGAGATATTATCCAACCAAGTTTATACTCTTGAATAAATTATTTTCACTTGTAGTGCTATTTTGAAGAACTTCAGAGTTATTGGGACCAGGACTTGTTTTTTAATTTATGTATTTAACAAGTCTCTAATGTAGCTTTTGTTTATTTTCTGTATTATCTCTAAAATCAGATGCATCTTGTTGAAAAGCAATGCTGGAAAACTGGGTCATGCATTCCTCACACATAGGCTTTATTATTCTAACACCATCAGAGGAATTTGGGTACCCAAACAGCTTCTAACAGAACACTATGGCCAGAATAATGTTGTACAATACTGCCAGGACATCAAATTTATCCTGTTTTGGCTTCTCTACACTGGTTTTCTGTAAATTTCTGAATACAGTTCAAAATACTGCTTAAAATATAGAAATCTTCAATGATCCTATTTCAGTTAGGACTCATTTTACTTTATGAGCCCACTAAAACACAATGCAGAATTCAAGCTGACCAGTTGTTACCAGAATTTCCAAGACTAGAATGAGGAGCAGAACATTTAGTTTTTAGGCGAGTGTTGCTCAATTCAGACTTCCGCCAAATTGTGGAACCACCTGGTACCCAGCAGTTGCCATTTAGTATAAAGTGAATATAATTTTGTACACAGCAGTTGATGTACAAAACATCAACTGCTGTGTATTTGTATGGTACAAAATAAGTTACCACTTTGGCCAACCAGCCAAAGTGGGTACCAAATGGTGACAAGGTGGGTTTGAAGCAGACAAAAGAGGGTACAAAGTGGGTGGAGGTGGGTTTAAAAAAAACTTGTGACAAAGCGTTTCTTTTTTATCCTAAAACACATGGTTACAAAGAGACCAAACCTGCAAAGGTACATATTGACAGAAGGCCGAATTGACCTGGAATCTTTCTGCGCTTTTGGAATCAACTCTGTTCCAGTTCACGACACAGACTATTACATTACACAGACATTATTTTTGCATATATTCTTTATTTATTCAGGTAAAAGCCTTTTTCAAGAGAGATCTGATCAAGAAGCCAAAATACTTTTAAATCTAAACTTTAAAAAATACCTCTTTCAAAGTGCTTTTGTTTATAATCAGTACTGGTTGCTTATACTTTGCTTTGAGAAGTACTTCTGGTTACATTTATGTTTAATAAGTGTGTCCTCACCTGTAAGCATGGTGATGAGCGGCAGCGTGCGGTCCACTGAAGAGCCCCAGGATCCTGCCTCAGCCAGCAGGTTGTGCTCTAAAACCTGGTGGTAAAGCTCCTCAATCCAGGCCTGGGACAGAACCACGAGGACTCCGCTGCTCTGGATCAGACGTACAAACTCCTTCTGCAGAAAGCAAACAGCAACATTCAGCTGTGTTCAGACTTGGGAAGGGTTTGATTCCCCACCCCCAACAACCCCCCCACCCCCACTCTGCTCACCAGACTGAGGGCGAGTGGAAGCTCTCCTTGTCTGTAATAGTCGCAGCAGCAGAGCTTCAGATTGAGCAGCAGAGCGTAGTACGACACCAGGTACAGACCGTCTGCGTTCATCAAAGACTGGCAGCTCAGACTGTCACCTGCTTCGAAACCTGGAGAGTGAATCCCACCTGAGAAAAAAATGACATCTGTAAATACAAACATAGATGTACAGATTTAAGTCTGCCTAAACACTAAAACTACCTTTAGAACCCATACAGAGATAAACTTGTATTTAGAGGGCTAGCATTTCTTGAATGTCGCCCGTTGTCTTTCATGGCAGAGTTTTAGACTGAGCCCATCTGATGTTGAGAAATAACAGAAGTGCAGCCATTTTGGTTAAGCCTTGAAAATAACTCTGTGACCTATATCGTGCAATACTGCAACATCTTGTAGGATCCGGCATGACCTGTTAGTGCTTGGGGAATGTGTTGTGAGTCTCAGCTACTACCACATCAAGCTTTAGCTGTGATATGGCAAAATTTATTGAGGTATAGGTATTTTTGTGTTAGCTATGGTTGATTAGCTGTGGTGGCCATCTTGAATTGGGTTAATCAGTTGTACAGCAAATAACTACTTTCTGAGTGTTTAATTTAAATCCATTGAGTGGTTCATAGGAAATTTTGGCTAAGAGACAAACAGGGTTGACTCCAACAGTTATTGCCAAGATCTTAAGCAAAGTTGTTGTGCTCAAAATATGTATTGGGGACAATGTTCAGCTACTACCACGCCAGATTCTAACTCGATATGTGTAAAATTGGCTGAATTAGAACCATTTTTTGTTTTCTAAAGTCAGTTGGCTGTAGTAGCTACATTGAATTGGGTTTAGTCAAAAAGATCATCACTTGCAGATTTGCATCCAATGATTACTTCTGAGAGCTTCATTAAAAGCTGTTCAGAGATTTAAGAGATATTTTGCTAAAAGGTAAAGTTTTGAACACAGATCTGTAAAACTGACTGAGTTATAGCTATTTTTTTTTAGCTAAGATAGCTTTGCTGTGGCAGCCATTTTGAAACGGATTGACTCTAAAAGTTAATCAATTGCAGATGTACATCCAATGATTAATTTATGAGCATTTCCTTAAAATGTGTTCAGTGACTCATGAGATATTTTGCTAAAGGGTGCAACAAGACATACACACTGGCAAAACCATCATTACTTCAACTTCAACCTTTGGCGATAGGATGAAGAAAGAAGAAGGTGATTTAAAACAGATGAGTGATGAAAGAAAGTTCTGAAGATGTTGGAGGAAATATAAGCAGTAAAAGAATATTCAGAGAGAGGAGACGAAAGAGACAGCGGGGAAAAGGGACAAAATTAAATTAGTAATCTGCTCTCTGGTGATGAGTCAAGAGTTTTAATCAAAAATGTTCTCCAGGGATTTAAACGTGCAGACAAATTCATTAAGTCAGTTAGGTGGAGATTTTAGTATCATTCATATTTCTGTGCAGCTTAGGCTAAAAACTCCCAGCAGGCTTTCTGTTTGCAATCAAGGATGGAATGTGGTTTGAAGGTAAAACGTTTTATTAAATGGTTCCGGATTTAAATAAGATAATACAGCATTGTAATTGTTGAAAACATGATTACATCGTCTTAGAAATCCTGCAAGTTAAAAGGACAATGTGATGAGTTTCACAGGTCAAAGATAAAGAAAAGTTCTTAAGATTATCAACCATAAAAATAAATTAGAGTAAAACAAAATAATCCAATTAAATGAAGAATATAAGACAATATGCATAAAGATGTATTATATTGTATTGTATTCTTGCCATTGGGTCAGAATAAAAAAAAAAACGAACCTTTTATGATAAAATTCTAATTTAGTGTAGATATGAGCATATGAAATTTAGCGACTAAAGTATTTGAAAGTACCATTAACCTAAAATTCTGTAGTGCATCAATGTAGCATTCATTGATGTTCTACTTGACAGACAGACAGACAGACAGACAGACAGACAGACAGACAGACAGACAGATAGATAGATAGATAGATAGATAGATAGATAGATAGATAGATAGATAGATAGATAGATAGATAGATAGATAGATAGATAGATAGATAGATAGATAGATAGATAGATAGATAGATAGATAGATAGATAGATAGATAGATAGATAGATAGATAGATAGATAGATAATCTCCTCTCAGCTGGGGAAAGACTTTAAAGGGTGTGAAAATGTTAAAAATAGTGATGTTTATTAGGATTTAGTTCAGGGATCAGAAGGCCACTTCAAACTAGACCAATATTTTGTTCTAAGTCATTCTTAGTGTTTTTATTTGTGTGTTTTTGGTCATTATGCTGGGTCATGACCAGAACATTTAGTTCTCTAACGTCTTGATAGTCTTGACCTTTATTTGACCCTGTACAGGTTCAGGACACCTTGTGTCAGATGCAACAAAGCAGCTCCAGAACAGAACATTGTGGTTTGTCAATATACATTTTGATTGTTCAAATTATTGGTTGGCTGGTTTGTTTGTTCACAAGATTGCTTTAAAACAGATAGTGATGAATTTTCAGAAAATGTTGGTGTTGTCACAAATAACAATTACATTTTGGTGGTGATCCGGATCACGATGCACATGTTTATGTCTGTATGTTCCCAAAACTGCACTTTGTGCTTTTGCTCCTTAGCAACCTAAATTTCTCGTGAATTTCAGAGAATGATCACACTAAATAAAACTAAATAATTAAAGTGGTAAAATGTTTGTTGTCTGTTTATTCCTTGTCCTAATAGTATCATTCTGTTACAAACATTGTATTCACATATTGCAGAAATCTGGAAAAGAGAACTACAACAATTCAATTCCATGTTAATTTTGAACAAAGCTACAAAGAGTCAGTGCAGAGGAACCAGTGAGCTGTAGTTTGCAGACCCCTGATCTAAACAAATGAGTTGCTTTTACCTTTAAATATTTTAACTTCACAGTAAGGTTTTCTAGTAAGATTATGCTTGCTTCATCTTCTGTAGACTGTGTTGGTTTTTGAACTCAACCCTCCTTTCTCTTACCAGCCTGCAGTCCGGAGCAAAATGTGGAGGAGAAGTTCTGCAGCGACATGTCCACCTCTGAGGCTGTGGCCAGTCCCAGCAGCCGGGGCAGCAGCGAGGCCAGCGACTGCACGAACAGCCTGGCACTCTGCTGGTCGGCCTCCTGGTTGCGGAGCAGTTTGAGGGACAGGGCGGCAGCGCGCAGGGAGCGGTGACCCGGGCAGTCGCGAGGCGTCTGCTGCTCCTCGTCGACAAGAGAGACGTTGTCAGAGCCGATGTCGGACACGTCGGAGCGTCCGGAGTCTTTCTCAGCTGCCATGGAGTACTGATCACAAGAGTCAAACTCAGTCCGGGACAAGTCTTGCTCCTCGATGCTGCTGGACAACACATAAAAACATAAATAAACTAGGAAAATATATAATTCATAATAGAATTCCTTTTTATACATCAAAGGGCTTGCAGAGTCTTAATTTGTTGCACAAATTTTTATGTTTAAGTTAGGAGGCCAAATCCCCACCTAACTTTAGCTCTGTTTGGTCAGCTCAAATGGAAGAGGCAACATTTAATATTCATCATGAGTTCTTCCTAAATCTGACATTTAAATAAAGCATTACATTGAATGACAGTTTTATGAAGCAACTCTGGGTACAGCCTGAGTTTTGATGATAAAAAAGGATGCATTATATTTTTGAAAATTGTCACTAAACTGTGCCAGCGTCTTAATATAAGAATATTGAGCTTCAAAAACCTCAAAGAACCAATCATTAAAAGCAACTCCAACAAACATCAACTTTCTTGTTTAAAGCCCAATATTAATTTGGGACTTACATTTGTAAAAATCTAAGATTTGACTGAGTCAGATTTTTATTTTGAAGAGTATCTATAAACTTTATTTTGAAACTCCAAAATAAAACTTGTATCCGTTATATATTGAAACCAACCACAAGGGAGCACAAGTCAGTGCATCTCTTGTGCTGGACTAACTCCTGAAGTCTGACAACTTTCTCTATTCTCCTTAACATGAAAGGTCTCATTAATGACAGAAACTCTGAAATGCTACAGGATCTGAGGGGGTGGCCATGATGGAGGACTATAAGAAAAAAAAAATCATGCTGGGTAATATAGAAGCCAGGGACCCAGAATCCTCTGAGTCACGTCAGGTTTTGTATGGTTGTTGACAAAAATGCAGGAGGAGATGCGAATCAAAAAGTGTTAAGAAAACAGAAGAAAATGGAGTGAATGCTGGCACCTTTAATTTAAACAGATGAGTAATGAAACCTTCACATGGTCCAGCACAAACAACTCTACCTGAAATTGCTCTCGCTGTATCGTGAGCCTCCGTGGTGCGACTTCGTCCTGGACTCCACTGACAGGAAGTTGGTGATGTCGGGGTAGACAAGTGCATGACTCCTCTGAACCACGTCAGGAGGAACACCTCCTCTGTCTCCAGTGCTTCTACCTTTTGTTTCCTGATTCACAACCTCCCCCGAACCACCTCTTCCCTCCTCCCTCTCACCCTCAGGTTTGGGCCCGAGGCTCGTCTCACGATTGGCTCCCTCCTGTCCTCCAAAGGCAGGAGGTGAAGTGAACCGAGCGTCCTCTGCGCACTCCTCAGGAGTGGTGTGGCCCTGACCCAGGCCAAGGTCCCCCATCTCCAAGTCTAAGGTGGTTTGGCCTGTTTCTGTGGTGATACTGATGCTGATGTCAGGGCTGCGCTCGGTGGCCACGTTGGAAGGGGAACAGCTGGTGTCCCACTGGGGCTGCTCCGAGGACAAGATGTGTCTCTGCCACCTGAAATCGGCCTCATTAATCTCCATGGACTCACGAGTTGACTCAGATCCCTCCTTCAGGTCGTCCAGTCTTCTGAGGAGGAGCCGAGCCTGCAGGAGAACACACAGCTGTAGTTACTGATGTTTCTTTGGTTCATCGTATATTAAACTGCTCAACCGGTCTGTCAGTTGCTTGTTTCGGCTTCATGTCATCTTCGTACCTGCTCAGGCTGGAGGCCACGGCCCTGCGACAGTTCATCCAGTGCACCAAGAAGAGCACAGGCGCAGGAAACAGAAGAGTAACACGCATCGATGCCTCCCTTCATACAAGCCTCTGTCATACCATCCATCACTCTGCCACAGTAAGAAAACACAAACCCACCGAATAATTTACCAAAATTGTCATTTGATAAGAGGAAATATCAGTCAAGATTTATACTTTATGCAAAGGAGGAAATACTTATTTTATTCCCCTGCAGTTTCTAACTTTTAGGTTGGTTTTGTTTTAATGGAGAGAGACAGCATATCAACCAAAAATCCAGAAAAAAAACATTACATAAGTTATAAATTCATTTGTGTCCATGAGTTAAAGTAGTATGCACATGTAGGTTTCTGCAATGTCCCAAATGCTCAACAAAGCACATATAGAAGCCCATCTTAAGTTGGCCAGGGAACATCTAAATGATTCAGAGATTGCTTAAGAAAAATGCTGTTTGTAGAAACAGAAATGCAGAATATGACCCAAAAACACTATCCCCACAGTCAAGTAATTAAAACAAGGGTACAAGATAACATCCCCACATTGACGGGTCAGTGAATGGGGCCAATACCATAAAATCTTGGAGAAGAACCTTCCCTCAGCCAGAACACTGAAGATGGGTCATAAATTAGTCTCCCAGGACACCAAGACAACAAAAGAGTGGCTAAAGAAACTTCTTTAGCCACTTAATGACCTTAATGTACTTGTATATTAAGGTCATGGAGTGGTCTAGCCTACTCCAGTTTTGTAAATGTGCCATTGTAAGTCTTACTAAGCTGAAATATGAGACCTTCCAATATAGAGGTCAGAACATTCCTCTCTGCATTGAACTGCAGACACCACACCGCTCAGTTTGTGTTCGGGTGTTTTGTCCTTAGGATGGATGAGTATTTTTGACCTTTGAAATCCTTCCACTATGAGTGTATGAGAGACAGACTTGGGACTGTTGATTTCAGATCACGATTGAGGGGAGATTTTAAAGAGAGCTCAAAGATCTTTCTTTATATATATATATATATATATATATATATATATATATATATATATAGTAACGTATCAGAATCCAGCGTAATAGAATCGCTTTGCTTTGTCTATTCACCTGCTTCATAATGATAGTTATTTTGTAATTTAACAACTACTGCACTCATTGGTTTTCTTTGTCTCCTACACTTTTCATTAGTTTGTTAGGATTAGGTACCAGAGTGAGAGGTGCACATGTGTGGGTGTCTTGAAATAAATAAATAAATAAAAAATGCAAACAATAAATAAAAATAAAAACAGAAAGAAAAACATTTGTAACAAAATTGTAAAAATTGTTTTTCTGAGTTAGAAAAAAGCAAGTACACACTAAGCTTATGTTTAGGTCATAAAAAGAAATGGAAATAAAAATCAAACTGACAGCTTCAGTAAGTCCAGGTGGGACTTCCTCTTTGAGAAGGAGCGCTTCCTGGTTTCAGGTTCAGCCACACAAGGTCCAGCCAGGTTGTAGAGCCGCTGAGGGCTGCCTAAAATCTAACACAAGGACAAAAGATCTCTCCTTTCATTTCTCATCATTTTACATCTCATTTCTCTTAAGGTTTGCAGTCATGTTCCTCTAAATGTCATCTTGATCCTCAATTAAACTTTGTACAGAAAGAAAAATACAAAGGAGAACTGAAAAGAAACAAAAAAAAGGCTGAAAGATGCACAGAAAACAACCTCTTTCATGATGCGAATGGCCTCAGTTCGGTGCTGAGGGGGCGGGTACAGCAGGATTCTGTGGTACAAAGACTGCAGCACCGGTTTCATCGACTCCACGCAGCTCACTAGGCGTACCAGCTCTGCCGCAATGTAACAAACCGTCCGAACGATGGGCGCGATCCTAGCAGGGGCACTGGAGGAGCAGCCCGACCCTCTGCCGTGATCGGACACTCCTCCACTGGAAGAGTCCACCTCCGCATTGATTCCTGGGAAGGAAAAGCAAGGAGAGAAATGAGGCTCAACATCTAAATTGAAGTTGAATGTATAAATTAAATCTGCCAAGAGTTCAGTAAACGTTTGATTAGCTTAGTGGGTTGAATGGGCAGATTAATACATTCAGCAGCCTCACCACAAACAACACAATAAACACCGACTATGCACCCACATACATTTGCAGAGTAAAACAGACATTTTTTGGTTGAGAAAACAGCGACAGACAAAAGTAAACAGTCATGCAAAAGTGTAAAAGTTTTTTTTTTAGCATATGTAGCATTTTTTCACACTAGGAATGACATTATTGAGAAAAACTTACTACCTCTATAAAATGATTTAAAAACAGGCCCTTATTTGGCTAACCACTGGCCTGGACAAAGACTCTTGCCCTTTTCTCCACACTGACTCCACATTGTCACTGATCTCATGGCTGATAAGGTACTAACTATTAATAACTATATGACCAAACATCATTTTAAAAATGACCAGACTATTGCTTTAAGACTGAATGCCAACATTTTCCTAGACTAATGACGACAATTATTTCATACATTCTATAAGAGGCTCCACTGAGTCTGCTTACCTTGATTGAGCCTTTCTGAGATCCGATCCCGGTCTGGTGCCACCATGTAGCTATAGTGTGAAGTAATGGTTTTGTCATTGACTGGATTACCCATAATCACCACCAGAGACGGACACAGCTGCTTCCTGGAAAGACAAATAGTTGTTTGTCAGGAAGGAAATCAGAACACTGTAAAATACATGAAACTAGAATCAGGAAATTTAATTTTTTTTCCAAATTATTATGAGTTGGCTCTTAAAAATTGTCTTGTTGAAAAAAAATCAGCCAAGTAAATACAAACAAGAATTATGGTACATAATACCCTCATCAGGAAATTGTCAGAGCAATCAAAAACAAAGCACGAATTCCCTCACACAACAATCCTGGAGACGTGTCTATTAAGTTGTGGTGGAGTGAAAGTTTAATATAACTGATAATGACGTTGTCCATGATGTAAATTGGCAAACAGTTCAATATAAAGAACATGTAATTGTTTCACTAGACTGGACAAATAAGACACACCCACGTAATGAAAGAACTTAATATTAATTTTTTAATCACCTGATATCAAGACATGGAAGCCATTGAGAAAAAAAAACATTAATTCTTTTTAAAAATATTAATAAAAAATTTAAAATGCTTTAAAAATAAATACAATTCGGTGTATCTTATTAGTCCAGTCTAGTGAAACAATTCAACAATAACTCTTGGTCAGAAATCCAAAAATAGGTTAAAACCAAAAACAACTGGACTTCTATTCTGTAGCTGGAGACGTTTTGCTTCTCATCCAAGGAACTTTCTCAGTTCAAAAAGCAGGGAGCGTTTTGGTCAGAACTTCACTTGACATGGAGATTATTTATTTTTTGTTTTTCCAGTGTTGTTGGTTTGGTAATTTGTTGATGGTCCCCAAAGAAAACCAACATGTTCAGGAGGATGGAGCACACGGAGGTGGGCTGCACTTTTGTTTTGTGGAATGAGTTTGCATCTGTTTTCTTACTTGCTGGTGTTTTTGGTATTTGCAGCATTTTTCTTTTGCACTTGTTTTTTGTGTTTGTGTGTTTTGGAGTTTGCATCATTCATGTGCTTGCAGCCTGTTTAGCTGTTTGCTGAACGTTTACACCTGCTGGCCTACGTACTAACAGTCCTTGAAGGAATGCATATTTCCCTCCACCTTTCTTGCCAGAGTTTTAAACTAAGACCTTCTTATGCTGTGAAACCTTGAAAATAACATTATGCAAGACCTTGCACAGCCCATTATCGAGTATGAGTTGGGGATGACCCTTAGTTACAACCACATCAAATTTTAGCCCAATATCTGTTAAACTGACTGAGTTATAGTATTTTTCTAAGGTCATTTAGGTGTGGCAGCCATCCTAAATGAAGTTGACTTCAAATTTTAAGCCAGTTGTAGATATGTTCTCAATAGCTACTTTCTGAGAGTTAAATTAAAATCCACCCAGTGGTTCATGAGATATTTTGCTAACAGAAATACAAATGCACACACAAGCTGAAGCATTCAGTGGCAGGTGGAATACTTTAGGTATTTGCTTCATAATTCTGCACAAACATGTTTGTGAAAACTTGTGAGGAAATAAAGATGCATTAAGAAGTTGTACCACACAAGGTCGGTGAAGCCTCTGGACAGGTGCATTGTGGGAGGACAGCTGCTGAGCATGGAGAGGATGCACTCCAGGTAAAGGAGCTGCAGGAGCTGATTATCACTAAAGAAGTAGAAATGAACAAATTAGGAAAGATTGTCACTTAGCAGTTTTCAGCCACCAGGCAGCCTCTGTTTGATGTATCAACGTTACTTTAATCAGGAAGTTTACTTGATCAGCATAAACTATAGATACAATTCTTATCAATGTTTTTGTGTGCTCACTGTAGTTCAGTTAAAATGCAAAAGCATAGCAAAGTCTAGTGATTCATGAAACACCCTAAATTATTCACTACTGGTACATACTTTTAATAGTAAAAACAGACAAACAAAAAAAGAATATTACATCAGGTTATAAAAATGGTCAGTGTTACCTGTCCACTGACTCTAGTTTTTCACAGAACACTGTCAGAACCGTCACCAAATCTTCACACAAAGCCTGGCTGGTTGGGGAAATATCTGCAAACACACACCCTACAAAGTTGAATTCATGGCTGCTAGTTTATTCAATATGAACATAACGATAAAAAACTCATTACTTCTCTCCGTCTGTCACTCGATCTATCCATCCATCCTATGTGTTTGAAGTTGAATATAAAGTCAACCTTGCTGTAAGAAACCAGCCACAACAATGGCCTCCTCACTCACTTCTCTTCAGAACAGAAAGTGTCAAGTTTACCCAAGTTTTGTCCCTGGAGGCACTGAAGTAGAGTTTATGCATAAATATAAAAAGTTAATCCTCTATATTAGGAGTTCTCAAGCTTTATATTCAAAGGTCTAAATCTGGTAGATAGGGTCAAAGGTCTGGAACAACAATCAATAAGCAAATCCTTTCTTTAAATGTGCTTACACCTTACAACCTAAAAAACTGTATGGTTTCCTTATAATTGCTTGTGAACCTAGGCTGCTCAAAATTTTCATAGTAAAGCTTAATGTGCTGTGTAATTTTATATATGTAAAAAATTATCCTTGATTAACTTAATGAGGAAAAAATGGAGCGGGAGTGCAGCGTCTGCAGTGAAGCGGGCACTGTACTGGTCTGTCGTGGTGAAGAGACAGCTGAGTCAAAAAGCGAAGCTCTCGATTTACCGGTCGATCTACGTTCCTACCCTCATCTATGGTCACGAGCTTTGGGTAGTGACCGAAAGAACGAGATCGCGAATACAAGCGGCTGAAATGAGTTTCCTCCGCAGGGTGTCTGGGCTCTCCCTTAGAGATAGGGTGAGAAGCTCGGTCATCCGGGAGGGACTCAGAGTAGAGCCGCTGCTCCTCCACGTCGAGAGGAGCCAGTTGAGGTGGCTCGGGCATCTGGTGAGGATGCCTCCTGGACGCCTCCCTGGTGAGGTGTTCCGGGCACGTCCCACCGGGAGGAGGCCCAGNAGGAAGACCCAGGACACGCTGGAGGGACTATGTTTCTCGGCTGGCCTGGGAACACCTTGGGATTCCCCCAGAGGAGCTGGCCCAAGTGGCTGGGGAGAGGGAAGTCTGGGTCTCCCTGCTTAGGCTGCTGCCCCCACGACCCGACCCCGGATAAGCGGAAGAAGATGGATGGATGGATGGATGGATGGATGGATGGATGGATGATTAACTTAATAACCTTTCATGTTTTAAAATGCCAACAAAATGTCTTTGTTTTCACACAAAAACAAACATATTCAATAAATTCACTGAACTTGAAGGCAACAGGACACTAAAACATTGCAATGATTGAGGTTAAAATTAAGATGAGACAGTTCAAATGCAGAATAACCAAGTGTGAAAAATGGCACCATCTGACTTTAATAAGATCCCTAAACCTTGGGACAAAATATGTTGGTATCAAATAAAGTAACTGACTCATTGCAATGTCATGATGACCAGTCAAAAACAAAGTCATAAAAAAGGAAAAAAAAACTGCACTTTTTTTATATTCATGGTTATTGTGTAGGCAAACAACAGCGATGTCCATGGAAGATCGTTTGGGATAAACAAGTCAGACAATTTGGATGTAATGGTATGTATTTACACTCAGATTTGTTGAGTAAACTATGCAGATAAAACTGCTTTGTTTACATTTATTTTGTATCTGCATTTCAGAATTACATATCAAGACAACTGGAAAATTAATTTTCAAACTGCACCATTTGATAAAGTACATGATAATCTTGTTTTAATTTGATTCCATAGTTTGCAATGAGTACCTGTGGCAGATTTTCCAAAATAATGGTAGAATAAGAAACTTAAACAAGAAAATTGTCTTTTGTGGCAATTTAATATTATTTTAGCTGGTTACAAGTTCAACAGAGTACTTAAAGTCTGCAGAAGTTGTGGTTCAACGTCAAAAATGCAAAACAGAGTGTATATTTCTATATGGGGGCTTGTGATTTGTGCACATTTGAACCAATGAGCCAATCATTAAAGAGGGGTTTCATGACCGACTGCCTAGTTTAGAAGCCAAAACATACAGACCTTATGATTCAGTAGTCAAAATGAAACAACCTTATTTGCAAGTAGTTATTCCCCTTTCCATCCCAAAATATGTTATTTTGCATTTAGTCATAAAATTATATAATCTTGCATTCACATTCCTCTTCTCTGATCATTCATGATCACAAACATGTAGATTAAACACATAGGCTAAAATACTCAACTGTGTCAATGTGATATCAAAAAGAGATTACCGTAGTAAACTCCCTCAAGGAGCATTTGTTCACTAAGTGTATTGAAAATGTACCTGGCTTACACTACTCAAATGAAATGGAGAGACAGCTTTTCTTGTGAGTTGGGAGACTCTGAGCATATAGCAAAGGAAAGCAAAGGAGGAAACATTGAGCTAAATGATATGTATGTATAGAAGATATTTATAGATCGGGATGGCATCCTCAGAGTTATTGCTGTCAGAGTAATAAGAGGGAGGAAGAATTGTGGTTTTAAAGGACCTGGGGTCAGACACAGATAGAGCCTGGTGTTGAAGAAGTGTGGTGGTTATTAAAGAAGGAATACACCTTTTGATGACTATAATCCCACAGTAGGTGTAGGAAAAACACCAGTTGAAAAATGTAGGTGTGTGAGAGACAGCCAACCGGTTTGTATAAAGCAACCAGCCGAGTATATGGTGAAACAGGATTTATGTTAAGTCCACTAGGTTTTAGTCTTGTTGGGTCACCAGAGAAACTGCTTTCTGTGTTTTGGGTGCTGTAGGTGTCTTTTCAGGGAACACCTACATGAGAGAAAGGTGTCTTGTACATGCAGAGATGTTCAGGTTACAGTTGATCACTGGCCAGAGCTTTTTTACTATGTAAGAACACTGTGGGCCATCTTGAATCTCAATTCTTCGACTGTTTGCCGGTGTCAGGAAAAAATCATTTAGTGAGATTCTTTACGTGGTGTTCTCACTGCCCAGAGTTTTACTCGGTCAGGACAGTGTGGGGTGTGTCTTCAAATCTCTTCGACCACTCGCCAGGGGTCAGCAAAAGTTCATTTAATGAGATTCTTTACCTGCTGTGCTGTTATTTAAGTCCTTAGAAGGTGGGACTTTTCTGCAGTGGCTGGCATGGATCAAAATCATTCTTTCAGACACTTTCACTGCTGGGTGCATCCTAAGTAGGACCTTGAATGGACCGTGCCAGCAAGGCGCCCTTCATTTCTTTCGTCTGAAGTCTTTCATCACAACAAAATCCCCTGTTTTCAGGTTGTGGCTGGGCTGGGCTGGGCTGCCCTGCCCCAGCCAGTTGGGGCAGGGCAGCCTTTACAAGCCGCCTTCTGATGACATTAGTTGTTAGTATACATGTAGCATATGCACTGAAATGTTTGTCAGCATAGCAGAGAAGCCAACAGTGAACCAGAACTGTTGTCCATCATACCCACTTTTGACACGTGGTCCCACCTATTTATTAATTTGTCAAAATAAAGGTTATAGTTAGAAATATATGAATTTGTCAAGCAGCCACAATATGAGCTTTTTACCACATTGCTGAAAAAGGAGACTCACAGTGCTATGTAGAAACATGGTGAGGACAAAAAAACATGTTTCTCAGTTCACTCATCTTTGTAAACTTGTTTTTATAAGTCTACCTTTCTTTTCTTGGTGCATTTACATAACTCCATGGAAACGTGACATACCACCTTCTTCTCTGCGGCCTTCGTTTTTGATAATGACACAGACAGAGGCTGAAGCTGCAACTTGCTTTGCCTGCCATGGTGGATACAAAGCGAGCTGAGGCTGGTACAATGTGGGCAGAGGTGGGCAACAAAATAGTGTGCACAGTTTAGTATGCAGTTGAGCAAGCTGTCCACACAAAAATAGGCAATGTTTTTTAGAAATTGGTCAAGAAAAACACAGCCACTCTTGCTGGTCACACAATTCAGTTAGCTGCAATGGAACATTCTACTATTTTTTTAGTATTTTCGAGTCGCCAACTAGACTTAAACAGTCACTGTCAGATACTACATATACAGACATGGGCTTCCTCCCCATGCACTCTGTCTCTGTAACTTAAAGAAGCCACACCATTCTTTATTGCATTGTATCAATGCATTTCAATGCAATGCAATGCAATGCAATATAACATGAAGGCTGGATCCTGGTTGATTTATCGTTTGGTCCGTTTCTGAACCGGAGTCAGGACTTTGTCTATATTGCTTGTTTGCCTTTTCTCTGTCTCCATTAGTCTCAGTTGAACTTTTTGGTCTCAGCTGTACAAACGCTTCATAAAAAGTGCTGACTTCCTTTGACTTGCTATCTGGGAATCTGTTTGTAAGGTCAGAGTGCGTTTAAGATTGTTCGGATAAACAATTCATGAAGTCAAAGAGGGACTTCTACACCTGCTTTAGATTCTGAGTTCACGCTTTTCTCTGAAAGAATTTGGATACACAAACTTGCACTTCACATGTGTATATACTGACTATATAAGGATTATTCGACAGAACTGATAAAAAAAAGTGCTAAAACCTTAAATTTTTCAGAGGGAGGCTACAGAAGTAAGAGAAAATAGTTATTCACATACCCCTTTTCTGCAGAGGCATTGGAGTCACCTCATCTCCTTCTGCACCCTGAAGAGGAACGAAGACAGGCTTTTTATTTGTAAATTGGAAAGAAAGATTTGTGTTAAAAATGAGTAATCACTGTAAGACTAGGTAACTGAAATGCAATCATGGTAAAAACTAAGTACACCACTTTCAAGTCTAAACAAGATTAACTAAAATGAATGGGTTCTTGACAGGTATTACAATGGGGATAAATACAACCTCAGATGAACAACTAAACAAGTTTGCTGCTTCCACAAGATCTAAGAGGGAACATATCAGCCAGGTGCTGCTGATTCAGTGTATTGAACTGGTCATTATCAGTGTGAGCACCTCTATAAAAGCGCCAACAACAACAAATGCTGCTCTTGAGCATTCATGTGTCTGTTAACACAATGCCAAAATGGAAATACATCAGCAACAACTTTAGGCAAGCAACTGTTCCTGCCCATCAATGTGGGAAAAGTTAAAGATCATTTCAAAACTATTTGGAGTCTATCATTCTTGTTCATGACAGGACAGTCAGAAAAGGGCTGAACAAGTGTGGCTTGTTTGGAAGGGTTGATGGAGAAAACCTCTTCTCTCTAAAAAGAACATGACAGCATGGCTTAGGTTTGTAAAGTTTCATATAAATGAACCACAAAAAGCTCTGGAACAATGTCATTTAGACAGATGACATTCAAGTAGACTTTTACCCAAATTGCACACTGTTATGCTTAACAAAAACCAAACAAAGCATATCAGCACTAACATCCTATACCAACTGTCAGCCTAGTAGTGGAGGGCTGATGATTTGGGCTTATTTTGCAGGCACAGGATCTAAGGCAATCTGCAGTCATTGAGTTGACCGTGAACTCCTCTGTAGACCAAAGTATTGTAGAGTCAAATGTGAGTTTATCATGACTCTACATGAGTGTTCCAAATGTATAGGATCTTTTTTCCCCCTAAGTTTGTACATGTAGACGTGTCCTATGGCCTTTTTAGTGTGCGTGACATGTCTGACCTCCTGTCGGTGCTGCAGCTGTAACGCCAGGTCTCCCAGTATCTGGCTCAGGGTGGCTCTCACCGCTGTGTTGATGCTGCGCTGGTGACAGCTGGACATGAAGGTCTCGATACACACCTGAACACACACAGAAACACACACATATGCCTTGTCAGTGAGTGTGTTTTTAACCCGCCTGCATCACAAAAACAGAACAACAGTGACACACAGCTCACACAGAGAACATCTTATAAAAGGCACTGAACAGACAGAGATTTATGTGAAATTTCCATTGTGTCACAGATCACTACGGTGACTAAACTGAGGAGCGGCAAGGAGAGCAGGGATATATTGTCCACCTATAAAACATGTTCTGGTCAAGTTAGAAGGTCATACTATGGATCTCTGGAAGGTGAGATGTCACAAGGGAATAAAGCACTGTGTAAAAAACAATGTATCCCACCAAATCTTTACAACATCAAAAATCCAGAGTCTGTGCAGTAAACCTGACTTAAAACTGAGAAAAAGCCTAAAATGAAATAGACAATCAAATTACATTTGCTGGGTGTGGGTTGCTGGTCTGATATAAGAAACAACACTTACAGCTACTGCTGATTTTCAGAGGTCACAGTAAACACAGATTTTATTTAACATGAGCTCATAACACAGTATGATTAAAGCTTGTATTTGCTGGGCTTCAACTATTGCCAACAAAATATAAATGACCATCATGAGAGAGTTTTCAAAACGCTTCAAAATGTTCACGAGAGTTCTTATTTTCCTCAAGTGGGAACTGTGCAAATAAATTTCAGATTCAGACAGAGTCATTGCAGGCATCTGGAGCTCTTCTCAATTCAGTTACAATGAGTCAGAATGTAGTCATAATTCTCACTCTTTGGAGAGTGAGAACAACTCTTTTTTGTGCACTGGTGAAATAGCTTTCTTGCCTTGTGTATAGCTAGCCTACTATGAGGGCACTGCAGAGTTTCATTCAGATCTTACATGGTGATATTATCAGGTCTAAGATCTAACGTTAAACCTTTGTTCATAATGCTAAACAAAAAAGGCAAGCTTTTGTTCTTCTCTCAAATGTTTTTGGACCACTGCAGCTACTCTGGTAAAGCTTAAGATGGTAAATGGCCTTTTTAAACTTTTTTTTTGTCACAGTACATTTCAATAATCATGTCGACATTGCTATCCAACAGCTCGCAGCTCATAAGTAATCTCAGAAGTTTTGCTGAATTGGTTTGTACACTGAGGCCGTGTTTACATGACAACAGCGATTGGATTCTCTGATACAGAAACCTTTTGAACCCAGGCCTCAAAGTGGAGGTTTTTGGAAACACCCGGCATCAATGTGAAATTGCACATGTGCACTATGAATGATTGCAATCAACATTTTTTCTGTGCTTGTGCGAGTAGATCAACAACAGTAACAAAGCCACTCCCCCTTTTTAACCAACCTCACTGTAGGTCCAAACAAACGTTTGTGTATTTACCATTTTAGAAGTAACTGTTTTTGATGGTCAAGAGACTGAAGTGTCTGTGCGCATGAGCATGTTGTGAAATACAAAAATCCCAGCTCCAGCTAATGATCTGCCATGGAAACTACAGCAGATTCAACAACCACAGTAACACCATGTCAACTTTTCCACCAATCAACATTAGAACATCTCTTACTTTTCCAGGATATCATTTCTGTGTAAACAGGGCCTGAGATAAACTATAGTTTAAACTATAGCTTTGTTCCCCATTGTCTCTTTGTGTTGCTGGCTTTCTCACTGTTCAGACTCTTTGAGGCAACGGTCTTTCGTGATCAAACTGAGGAAGATTTCTGACTGCATGACCTCTATTAGATGGTGCTATGAAGCTAATGTGGAACTCTGACCTTTACTCAAATGAGCCCAAATTAGTCAGAATTTATAAAGGCCAGATTTAACATTTCAGCTCCAACACCGTATCACAAAACTTTTGCCAGATCAGGAAAGCAATCTATACTTTGCAATGATGGTACGTGACTTTTATTAAACATCAGGACATGTTTGAGGAGGCAATTACTGGCTCTACAAAAAAATTGATTTAATCAGTCTCTGATTCTGCCTACAGATATAGTTTTAGAATATACATAATAATCAGGTTAGAAATAAAAGTACAAACTTCCAGCTGACCATTTCAAACTGAATAAATCCCTGAAAGCTGCCAATCTATTATTGTGTTATGCATTAAGAACCTGTTTCTGTGGCATGTTAGTGATAATGGAGTGCTGCTGAGAACCTTTCTGGTCACTCTGAGTTATGACCAAACAGAAAGACACATGCAGCAGATGGCCAGGCCTGGTGAGCACAAAACCCATTAACACATTAGGAAGAGCAGGTTTTATGAGCTGTTAACAGAGACTAAACATCTCCTGCGTACAGGAGCTGCTGCGGCAGAAAAACTGACACTACAGTAAAATACTCAAACACTGAAAGTGTAAACCTCCACAGAAGGCAGCATTTATAGTATTTTTTTTTCTCAAACGAACAAACAGTGGTGAAGATTCTGTTGTAAGAAAAACTTCATACAAGGCTTTTAACCACAAATCTGTGTCACTTCAGTTAGAATGTCTCAGTCTTCACCAATTTGTCTGCCTACAAACAAACAAGCTATAAACCTGTCACAATTTAAAATTTTGATCCTCAAAAAATATAGTATATATATATATATATATATATATATATATATATATATATATATATACACACACAATATAGTGTTACTTCAGCACACCAAGATCTGGACAAACCTCTACACAATGACCTACGCATATTCATGCAGCCTCTGATTTAAAGAGAAAGATTTTTTTTTTCCTTAAAAAAAAACAGTTAGGAGCAGTTGGTATCTTAAATGCCCCATCTAAAGCGATCAAAAAAAAATATTTTCAGAAAATGTTAAATATTTTTCCTCCTTGTCAGTTTTGCATGAGACAGTGTATCACTATGTCAAGATTTTTCCAACTGAACAACATTTGTTGCTCTAATTTTGTGCAATGAAGCTGCTCAAAGCCTAATTCAAAGACAGTTTAAGGCCTCGCATTCCTTGAAGGAATGAATATCACCCACTGTCTTCCACGCCAGAGCTGAAGACAAAGATCCTTTTGGTTGAGAAATGAAGGAAGTTGCAGCCTTTTTGGTCAAACCTTGGAAATAGCATTATGTGCAATGTCATGTAATATTACAAGATGTCACACTCGGAATATAAGTTGGGGATCAGTCTCAGTCTCTCTGTGTTTTCTGCTGGATAAACTTGTATGTTTTTGATAATGAAGCTGAAAACCATGTGTGGCCTTTTTACCTGAGCGATACGCAGGATGGAGTCTCCGTTAATGTCAAAGTTTGGTGAATAGGTAATGCACAGCATGACCTGCACACAGCAAAAAGTTACAGTAAGTTAAAGTTCAATCCTAAAACAACTTAAAACATTTCAAAGGTTCTGCATAATAAATAAGAGAAAAGTAATGAATATAGACTTCATTCTAAATATAACCCCTGTCACAAAGTTAGTTCATGCTGTATTAAACTGGACAAAAACAGAAAGATCACTTTTTGCAGAATTTAGTGTTTTTAAAACCTGTGCACAGTCTGAATTCAGCTACCAAAAACGTGGGTTTTATTGTGTGACTACTGAGTCAGCATTCACACAATTGTTGTTTTTTATAGTTTCATTCATATGTTCTTGGCGATTAAATGACTTCTGAATATTTTGTCCCATTTTAACCATTTGTATATTGAAACAATTGGTTTAACTGGGAATAGTGTGCCATGACTTTTGGTTTATATAACTTTTATACTAATTAAAATATTTACTATTTTTAAATATTTTACTGGAGAATGTTATAGCAGTAAGAACCGTTTTCTACAGAAGCATTCTTGTGTCAGTTATTCTTAATCAGCGTTGTGGAATAACAGAGATTTTATATAATATATAAAGTCACAGTTACACTTCATAACTGGGTATACATCAGCACCAAACATTATAGTGTACATTAGCTGGCATTTAATACAGTATAGTAATATTCAATTCACAAAATAAAAAAATGTTCATTTTTCTTGTTAAAACTGTAAACATATTTTCTGTTTGTTGATGTTCTGAATAAAAATATAATTGGTTGTTAAAACATTTACACAGTAAGGTATCTGTTAAATGTGTCCAAAAATGTGGAAAAGCAACTCAGGTTTTGTTAGCTGTTTGAGAAATTTTGTTCTCGCCCACTACGTTTGCTCACATCCTGAGCATCTCCTGGGGGCTAAGCCCCCCTTGTCCTTAAAACCTAGTGACCCCCCTGCTTTTTATATTGTGTTGTGTGTTTTCATGATGACTGTATTTTTGTGTTTTTATGCTACAAAGCATTTTGAACCACCTTATTGCTGAAAAGTGCTATATAAATAATTTTCACTTGACTTGACCTTTATTTAAATAAAATTCTCTTATATAAATACATCAAAATCTGTTCCATTTCTTTAAAAACATTGTTCTCTTCACAGTCTGCTTCTGCGTACTGGCTTTACTTTTGTGTTCTTATGCAACTTTTAGTTTTTAGCAAAGCATTCACTACTTTTAGCTTTTAGGTACCATTTTGGTACAATTAGCTATTGACAAGTCATTTGCTACTATTAACTTTTAGCTACTATTTTTCTATTTTTTTTGCGTTTAGCTACCATTGTGCTCTTCTTGCCTTTTAGATTCCATTCTGATCTTTCTTTAGCTCCTGTTCTGCGTGTTTTAGCTCCTGTTCACCTTGTTCTAACGTTAACAACTTACTTTCAGCTTCACAAATCAAATTTCAGCTGTCATTCAGCACTCAGCATTCACATTGCATTTTTCTCAAAAAACAAAATTACTCCAATTCTCTTCATGGTCTGCATGCTGCAGATTTATAAGACTTTAAATCTAAATGTGGTCATGACCAAACAGGCCTGTCTGTAGATGTTTAGCTCTTACCTTCATGACTTCCACCTGCAAGTCTTCATGCAGAGATGGGGTGACTCTGAGAGCCTCCAACATCTGGCTCAGCAGCTGTTTCTCCAGCACCTCCACATCCGTCCCAACCCCACCCACCAACCTGTCATCACACAGGAGCTTCTGATTGGAGACAAGCAGAGTGTACACTTTAGGAAAAGCAAAACAGCTCATATAGTGAAGATCAAAAGAAAGATCAGAAGGAAAAATAATCTTCATTTTTCTGTACCTGCATCCCAGCAAGGGCAGACTGTCCCAGTTTGGTGTTTTTAGACTCCAGAGCCATCTGGAGAGGCAGCAGACAGCACTCTCTGGAATATACAATTACATCTAACATTACCTCCAAACCAATCAATGATGAGTGATGTAAAACCTGTTATATGTCATTTATTTTGAACACACATTAATGATTACATAATTCAGACAAAGAAACTGGTAGGATGAGATTAAAAATAACTTCACTTTGTTCAACCAACTCTTTTCCTCTAAGGATGAAAGATGCAGCTCAACACAGTGTCTGTTATATAACCCAAAAAGTGAGTTCAAACAAAAACTCAGAGTCTCTTCCTATTTATCCACACTTCCTTTGTCTTGTTCTGTTACAGTCACTGGAACTGCGTCTCCTTCTCATTACTTGTGGTTGATTGAGTCGCCAATTCTACTGCTGATAAATACTGGGCTTTGTGTTAGCGCTCTCAAACTGAACTGCACGCACATATCATTTCAAACAGGCTGCAGGGAGCCTCAGCCAGCAGGATACTTCTCAACACTTTGATCAATTTGTAGTCTATTTATGGCCAGCCAATATGTGGAAAACAAGAACTGAACAGCTAAGAGACCAACGAGGAGATCCAGAACAGAAAGAGACAAAAATCAGATAGAAGATAAGCAGCATTTAAATAAAAACCATAATCCATCCATCTATTTTCTTTACCCACTTTTATTCACAAGGTCCTAGGAAGCTGGTGCCTATCTCTAGAAATCATTTGATGAGGTGTGGGTACATCCTGGAAAGAACGCCAGACCAGGGCCACATAGAAACAAACAATGCAAGCACTGACTAAAAATGTACGATTACAGACTCTTCTTTTACTTCCATTTCACTTCTACACACCTGGGTTGTGTTTCTATGTCATGTCTAAGAAAATAACACCACAACCTTTCCTCTTTGCTTATCTGACACCCTAGCATGTAGTGTGATCTCCAGCAACAGCAGGTTGGTTTATTTTATAAGGAGCGGCTGTGGCTCAGTGGTTAGAGCAGTTGTTCTCTAATGAGAGAATTGGAGGTTCAATTCTTGGCAGCAGTCACATGTCAAAGTGTCCCTGGGCAAAACACTGAACCCCTCACTGCCTCAGATGTGTGCCCCATCATTGTATGAATGTGATCTAAAGCACTGATTAGACTATGTAGAATGATATATTCAGATTAGCTTTGCATAGTACTTTATGAATGTGTGTGTGGATGGGTAAATGAGGGCAGATTGTTTTGCAAAGCGCTTTGAGTGGCCTGGTTAGCTAGAAAGGCACCATATGAGTACAGTCCATTTACCATTTATTGGTCATGTAAAAAAATCTGTAACATAAACTTTAAAACATCACATCTACCTCACATATATACCATTAAAAAGAAGCTATGAAGCAATGACCCAACAATAAATCACAATAAGCTATGCTAATGCTCTGTCTGCACTGCCACAGTACTGCCTATACCTGTGGTGTTTTTATCAGAAATAGGTACTGCCATTGCTTGTCTTTCTTGTTAAGCTAAAGCTGCATATCAGTGGTGTTTTTGTTTGTATTATTGGAAAATGTTCTGCATAAATATGATGTTCACAAAGTTATGTGGTTGCTGCTACATACACATTGCATTCTTGGAGTATAGAAGATAAGTTAACACAAATACATTACAGTAGATGTGCACTAAAGTTCTACAATCCAGCTGGACCTTTCTGCATGGAGTTTATATGTTTTCCCTGTCCATAAGTGGGTTTTCTCCAGGTACTCCGGTTTCCCCTCATAGACCAGAAACATGCATGTCAGGTAAAGTGGTAACTCTAAAACAGGGGTGGTCAATCCTGGTCCTCGAGGGCCACTATGCTGCATGTTTTACTTGTTTCCTTGCTACCAATGTCTACACAATAGTTTTTTGTCTTTTAAGTGGTTGCATACTGTGTCCAGTAACATGTGTTCCAATGTGAACCAAAACATTTTCTACTTGTCATTCATTTTCACAAACATGGATCTAGACAACACAGTTGTGCAAGTTGCGGTTGTGGGTTTGGTTTGGACTTTACTTGAAGACAAGGAGAACAGAAGACACACTGGCAGACTGAGATCTGCCAGAGTAGAGGAAAAGAGAGCAATTAAGAAGAAGAAGAAAATAGCAGATAAGACCATGGCTAGATGCTGACATTTAGACATTACCAAATGGTCATGGAAAAACAGACAAGAAGATGCTACTGTGCACCACAAAAATGTTGCAGGACATTGCACAAAATAAATTGCCACAAAATTAGACAGTTAAGTCACAACAACGTAAGACAAGCCTCACAATGCATAATGGAAGCCCCTCGTGAATGAATGTCATATACATCATAGACATCAGACTTAACTTTTTAAAACACACAAAATACATTCTTTTATCAGATTGAATATAAATTCCAGATATCTATAATTTGAACAGGAAACAGGAAACAATTTTTATCGTCAAAAGCATAAATGATTTTATTGCATAAAAAGGATTAAAATCATTGAGTTGCATTTAGACTATAACAGAAAGAAAATATAAAATACTTTTGTTAATACTTCCTTTATTTTGTTGTTGTTGTTGTTTTTTTTCTTACTTTTCACAATGACAAGAGAGGCTTCAATTCAACTTTTTTGCCTGCTTTTTTACAACATAGTCATGTGACTGAGTCTTTAAACAATTTTAGGAGCTTGATCAACTTACACTTTATTACATGGTTTCTGTACATGACTCACTCAGAAGGGAAGATGTTTCTGGGGATCATATATTATTTATTTTATCAACATGCCTCACTAGTAAACAGCAGTTGATGTTTAAAAGTTTCTTGTAAAATGAACTGAGAGAATACAGATACCTAATGAATCATAGTCTGACTTGACTTCAGTGCTGGAGTACAACATTTGCATTATCAGCTGATAAATTATTGGATCATTTAAATAGATTCAAATTGTACAACTTATGTGCAGTTTATGTAGCTGGAAGGCAAAACTAACTGAAAGTAAACATTCAATTGTCCTAACAAACTCAATATAAGGGCTTTTCCTGAACGGCTGCTGGGCATTTGGGACAATAAAACACATTTTAATATAAAACAAACACAGAAACATGCAGTTGAAAGACTGACACAAAAAGCAAACAGCCCATTTTGTGTTGTTACTAGATCTGGACTCGACAAGTGGGGCTGTCCTATGAAGATCAGCTCTGGTCTACTCCAGTGGTTGCCCAACACTTTACACTATGTCCCACCTCAGTTTATGTTCATTTCTCCAGGTATCACTGTTTTAAACTGATCTTAAACCATAATCTGAAGACAAAATGTCTTTATTGTACAATTATAGGGGCCTCCAATACAAGCACATGTACATGTACCACATTTTGAGAACCATGGACCAATTAGGAAAGTGTTTCAGACATGTCCCACTGAGAGGAGACCCCAGGACAAACCCAGGACTTGCTGAGACATCATATTTTGCAGCTGGCCTGAGAACGTAGCTGGGAAAAAAAAGATCTGGGGATCTCTGCTTAAGCTGTTGCCCCCACAACCTGGACTGATGGATGAATGGATGCAGTAATTCTTTTAAAACTATATATTTGGCAAAAAATTTAAGTCAGCCAATTGGCCTACCAATCAACTATACACAAGCATCTGCAGATGAAAAGTTGCTTTCATCAACGAGAAACCATCAACCAATCATCACAGCTCTGGGCATTTAGCACCCTCAAATTAAAGACCAAAGTGGTCAGTTGCTACTGTAAGATAGCATTTTGCTTTGATTGAAATGCTAATTAGTAGCCATCAGTTATATAGTTTGGAGAAGAGGTAAGCTATTTATTTTTTAGCTTATCCTATTGGCACTTGTGGCAACGCTGCATCAAAATATAGTGTTTTACCCAACAATTTGGACTTTTACCTTTATGTTACTTATCAGCAGAAATTGTCTTCACTTACTAATTTATTTAAAGAACATTTTGTAGCACTCTACTGTCAGTAAAGCTTATTTAATGCCAAATGAGCAGTGACTGGTTGTTGATCTTGGGCTTGTGCAATAATATGCTGACCTATCAATGGTCAGATGTTGCTTTAAAACAGGATGTAGTAATAAGTTACTCTTCAGCTGGTGTGCTGTTTGTATTTAAATACACAACCAGCACTTCAGCAACTAAAGCCACTTGACTGACGATTTTTCTGCTCTCGACTTCAGTCACATTAGTACTGATTAATATTTAATATATAGATACATTTAATGCTGCTTTCAGATTTCTGAATCCTTGGACTGTCACACAGCAGAGCTACAGTCAAACCCCATCAAACAGCATTTTTAAGTTGTTCAACTTTTCTTCTTCACTTTTACTCATGATTAGTGAGGGAATTAAAATTCATGACCTGGGTTAGACATCAAAACACTGCCTAATGAAAACAATAGGCAACACAAACCACTTTATCTCAACATTTGAGACTTTCTGCCTTTTGTACTTGGAAAACCATGATATTTTCCACTGTAGGCAAAAACATTGGTTAAATTAACTGATGGAGGTGACAAGACAAGGAGTAAAAACTAGAAAAGTTCATGGAGAAACTTTGAAGGGGCCTGCCACTTGGTGCATTTAGCTTTGGCAGGTTAAGATAATAATTTAACTTACCGAAGTCGTGAAGAGGAAATCTTGGCTGATCCATTATGAGACTCGAGAGTTTCTGTAATATATAAAGGAATAAAAAAGGGAAACATGTTTACTAAACTTTTTCAAATTAAGTATTACTCATACTGTTGTGTCTACCCTTTTCCTAATACTTTTAGGTTTTTATCTTCAGTTTCAATAACAAGATAGATTTTGAGTAAATACAGCTTTCTGTTTTAATAAAACTAAATGTCTGAAATTCTCTTAATGAATTACTAGACACAAGGTGACATAGTTTAGTGCAAAATGTAACCAACTGCAACAATTTTTTGATACAGAACCTTGTACTATGAGACTTGCTGACATCTCTCAGACACAGCGTCTTCTATTTTCTGTACAATCTGTTATGTCGTGTTATGTGTGTGTTGAGATTTTTGTACAACAGTGTCTCTTTGACCTTTATCTTTCCATAAAAGTACACTTCATCTGTGTGTAGCAAAGGTGTCACTAGTCATAAGTTGCACACTAACTAATGCTATAGGTGTGTTTCCATTTGAAGAGGACACCAAATCATATAAAAAGTGAGACAGGAATTTGCCTAAATGCATAATAACAAGCCACAAAACGTCTGGGAGGATGTCGTTTGGACTGATTAGACCAAACTAAGAGTCAGATCAGCTCTATGTTCACAGACCCAAAAATGAAACTTACAAAGAAAATGACATGGTACCTATAGTGAAACACGGAAGAAGTTTGTTTTGTTCTGAGGCTTCTTTGTTGGCACAGGGTGTCTTGAATCTATTCAAGGTACAATGAAATCTCAAGACTATCAAGGCATTCTGGAGTGAAATGTGTCAAAAAGCTTGGTCTCAGTCGCAGGTTAGGATAATGACCCAAAACACACGGCTAAAAACACTGAAAAACGGCTCACAACAAAACATTGGACTATTCTGAAGTGGACTCTGGGCCCTGACCTAAATCCTGTTGAACATCTATTGAAGGAGCTGCAACATGCAGACGGGAAAAGGCACCCTTCAAACCTGAAACAGATGGAGCAGTTTGCTCATGAGGAGTGGGCGAAAATACCTGCAGACAGGTGCAGAAGTTCCAGAAAGAGCTACAGAAATCACTTGATTGAAGTGATTGCCTCAAAAGGTTGTGCTAAATATATAAAGTTAAGGGTACTATCATTTTTGTCAAAGCCACTTCCATTGGTTTATTTTTGTTTACAAAAATCTGATAAAACAAAATGTAAAATCAGTGACTGATTTTCATTAGTTAATTTTTATTAATTTCTTTTCTATATTTTTTTCCATTTCAAGTTATTTCAGTGGCCTTTATGGGTTTTTCTTTCGTTACAATAGGTAAAAAATAGGGACTGGTTTTATGCTGGTTGGAAGGTTCAGATCACTGTGGTGAGTCCAGTTAGAACTCCAAATAAAGCAGTCTCACTCCCGGGTGTTCAATTAACTTGAATTTGCTGTTTATTCCTTACTTGACAGAACTCTGGGTGTGTGTGGTTTCTAGAACAGATACAGAATAATGATATAACATCAGTATTTAAATAATCCCAAATAACTAACTGAAATTCTGTCACAGTTACATTATGACTGACTACAATATTAATAATTTTCCATACGTTGCTTCTAAATAACGTAACACACGAAACCCGCGTTGGTAGCTCTCATTAAATGTTCGCAGGAACAAGCATCTCAACAAACATCAATTAAGAGTGAAAACGGCACGTTCCGCTAAATAAACTACATTCTTAACTTGCAATGTTACTTACTTCTATTTTCACGCACACAAGTCGAATGAGTTGGCAAACGAACTGTAAACAGCAACTAAACAACACAAACTTAGGACTAAACTCCGGTGCAGCTTCTTTCTCATCTCTGCTCTTCCTGGTCTGCATGCTGCTCACTGGTGGTCTAGGCTCCGCCCCTTAAAGGGCAAGCATGACAGTCTCCCTTTAGGCAGCCTTTTCCACAGCCGCCCCCGTATTCACTTGTGAATACGAATAACTAAAAAGGCTGAGGTAAAGGGGGTGATTAATCGTCCGTAGGCAAGGCAGGTAGGTTGACAAGTCTTGCAACTGGTCGTACATACGTTCTTCCCTTTACAGTTACTTCAGCTGATCTGATCCGGGTGTCTGGTCCAGGAAAAACTTGAGATACTTTACCCACAGGCCAAAGGGCCCGCGGAAGCTGATTGTCCACAATCATGACCACATCTCCGACTTGTAGATTGGCCTATTCAGTCTGCCATTTTTGACGGGCTTGGAGTCCTGGCAGGTAGTATTTTAGGAAATGATGCCAGAAATGGTCGGCTAGATTTTGGCTGTGCCTCCATCTTCTCCGCCCGAGAATCTCTGGACCGTCATAGACAACTTGTGGCAACGAGGCATCCCGCCGCCCCATGAGAAGGTAGTTAGGGGTGACGGGGTCAGGATCTGCTACTTCAGATGAAGTGTAACCCAGAGGTTTTGAATTGAGCATCCCCTCGATTTCGATCAAAACTGTGTGTAACACCTCTTCAGTGACAGTTTGGGCTCCAAGAATGACCTGAAGAGCAATCTTTAGTGAGCGGATTTCTCGCTCCCAGCAACCTCCGAAGTGGGGGGATCCAGGAGGATTGAAGGCAAATCTGATTTGCTGGTATGCGAGCCGCTCTTTGAGGTCGGGATGAAGTGCTTGAAATGATTCCTGCAGCTCACGTTCTCCTCCTCTGAAGTTCGTACCCTGGTCACAGAGAATCTCCTTAGGTTTCCCACGTCTGGCTATAAAGCGTCTCAGAGCCATTAGGAACGCATCTGTGTCCATACTGGGAATCAGGTCAAGGTGGACTGCTCTTGTAGTTAGGCATTTAAACAATATTCCCCACCTTTTCTCGCTACTGCGTCGAATCTTGATGATGTATGGGCCAAAACAATCCACACCTGTAGAATAGAATGGTGGCTTAAACAGACGCAGTCTGGCTGGAGGGAGGTCTGCCATCCTGGGTGGATTTGGGCGTCCCTTCCACCTCTTGCACTCAACACAGGATCTCTGATGGCGGCGTACTGCTTCACGCCCACGTAACACCCAGTATCTCCTTCTGATCTCAGCAAACACCCTTTCTGGCCCGGGATTCTGAAGCTTATAATCATAATCTTGTATGATGAGTTGGGTCAAAGCATGTCTGGGGTCCAGAACAACAGGGTGCACTTCCTCTACTGTCAGGTCAGGATTGCGGCGTAAACAGCCTCCTACTCTGATGAGTCCTGTTTTCTCATCAAATTCAGGTGCTAGTAGAAGAAGGCGACTAGATTTGGAAATGGGTTTACCGTCTTTTAACTGGGTGATTTCCTCAAGCAATGACTCTTTCTGGGCTTGTTGTAGCGCCTCTAGCTCAGCAGCAGCGTAGGAATCAGCAGTGAGGGGGTGGTTGGGGTCAGCCGCCCCGTAAAGCTGATGTGCAGTGGCTTCTAAGAAGTTGTCCCAAGTCCGGTACTGGTGTGGATCTGGGACACTAGAGCTGGACATAGATAGACAAACAACTTGTCGCTTCAGCTCACCTTCAGGTTCACTCTGGTGTGGGGGTGGTAGATCAGGCCAGTTACTTGGAGCTAGTTTCAAGAATACAGGTCCATCTGTCCATCTACTACCTGTACTGATGTCTTGGATAGTGAGGCCACGAGTGATGTCGTCTGCTGGGTTATCTCGTGATGGCACATACCTCCATGTGGCAGCTTCTGTCAGTTCTTGTATCTCCGCTACACGAGTGCCTACGAAGACCTTGTATCTGCAGGAGTCTGAACCCAACCAGGTTAGAACTGTGGCCGAATCAGACCAAAAGATGCAGCTGCGAATGGGAAGGGTCAACTCAGTGCTGATGACCTTGTAGAGCTGGGCACCTGTTAGAGCAGCGCACAACTCTAACCGAGGAATGGATTGTTGCTTTTTTGGGGAAACACGAGACCGAGCTGCAAGGAAAGCTACCTCAACTTCTCCCTCTGGACTCTCTGTCCTCAGATAGGCCACTGATCCATATGCCTGTTCAGACGCATCACAGAACACATGGATGTCTCTCTTACAATTGGGTTGGTCCAGACCAGGACTAGTGTAGCACCTTGGTAGGGTGATCTTATGCAGCTGTGCCAGCTCTGCTTCCCATGCGTACCACTTCTGCAGGAGCTCCTCAGGGAGTTGTGGGTCATCCCAGTCCCTCCTTTTCTCCCATAGGTGGCGCACAATAACTTTGGCTCGGGTGGTATAAGGGACTATGTAGCCAAGAGGGTCATACTGGCTAGCTAAAACTCTATAGATGTTCCTCATAGTAGCCACTGAGCAATCGATGTGTCTGTGTTTGTAAGTGAGGGTATCAGACTTACAATTCCAGTGAAGTCCAAGGGCTGGCTCTTGGATATCAGACTGATCTTGATTGAGCCACAACTCACAGCTAGTTGACTTGGTGTCTGGAGGAAGATGGTGAATGACATTGGGATTGTTACTCGCCCACTGCCTTAGCTCGAATCCCCCGCCCGCCAGAAGATGGTGCAGTTTGTCCACGAGTGCCTTGGCGGCTACTGGACATGGGAGACTCTGTAAACAGTTGTCCACGTAGAACGACTTGTTGATAGCAACACACATGTCATCTTCTGGTTGGCTGTGGTCTGTGACGTGTTTCTGCAATGCAAACGTTGCACAACAAGGACTGCAAGTGGTTCCAAAGGGAAGTACCTGCCACTCATAAACATCAGGGGGATTGTCTCGCTTCATGTCCCGCCATAAGAACCGCAGCAGGGGTCGATCTTTAGGTAGGAGCCTCACCTGGTGGAACATGCCACGGATATCGCTGCTGAAGGCCACAGCATGCTCCCTGAAGCGTAGTAACACTGGTAGCAACGCAGGGCCAAGAGTGGGACCTGGTAGAAGGAGTTGATTCAGGTTGTAGCCTTGGTACTGAAATGAGCAGTTGAACACTACCCGATTCTTCCCATTATGTTGAACCATATGATGGGGTATATACCAAGCTTCAACACTGGTCTTCAATTGGTGGTCCCCCAACTTCACGACATAGCCAGCTTCAACGAGCTTCTCGATCTCCCGCTGATAGGCCGCAGCTTGCCCTGGTGATTTGGCTAGGCGCTTCTCTATACCTCTCAGGAGGGGCAACACTGCTTCTGGAGTGGCTTTCAAGGGAGGCATATTTTTAACTCGAAGAAGGGGTGTGGCATAACGCTCAACACCACTGACATTGACTCTCACTGTCTGTTCTTGCAGGAGTCTGACTGCCTCTTGGTCTTGTCGTGACCTAACCGCTAACTTCTCACTGCGGTAAGGGAGCACATCCATCTGCCATAACTTCTCTACACATGAGAACAGCTCTGCGGGGGATGGTGTAGATGTGAAGAGACAGTGACTTACATTCGTGATGGACTCAATGGTTTGAGCTGGGCCCTGTAGTGTCCATCCAAGGAGCGTCTTCACGGCTGCTGGCCCACCGGGTGGTCCTAGTCTGACTGGCTCAATAGGTGTAATGAGGTGTGTACAGTCAGCGCCAATCAGCAACATGGGATGGACTCGGTTTAGAGGAGGGAGTGGCAAACCTGACAGATGCTTATACTTCTGCTGGAGTGAGGCAACTGGATGGGAATGTTCTGCTAAACTCAGTTGCTCAGCTGTAAAGGCATTCTGAATATTGTACGTTTTGTCAGGATTGGCTGCTGGAGAAATGGTGAAAGACACGGCCGCCCCGTGGAGCTTCTCCACTTCCTGTCTGACTGTACGGAGATCTAACACCTCTTTACTTCCCTTAAGGCCCAACAGTTTGGCAGCGGACTGGAGCAGTATTGTCCGCTCAGATCCGTCGTCTAAGACAGCATACGTCTCGAGAGATTTGTCACCATTCCTCAGGAGTACCTTACTGATTTTCAGTAGTACCTTACAGTTGTAGACCGGACGGTCAACGTACCTGACTTTGTTGGCAGTATTAACGAGACAGCTTTCTACCGAAGGTGGTTCTGGTGCTGGTCCTTCCTTTACTCTCTCATTCACCTCGTGCAGCACAAGCAGATGTCTCCTACCACAGGTCTTGCAGGGAGCTTTAAGTGTACACTTTGCAGCTTGGTGATTACGTCCACAACGCCAACATTTATTATTCGTTTTAATCCATGTCACCTTCTGTTCTTTGGTCAGGTTCTTAAAGTTAGAACAGTTGTTCAGGAAGTGCTTGTCATTATCACAGTAGGGACAGTAGGCCGTTACCTTATCTTCGCGTTTAGATTTGTTGGCTGGCTGTTCAAAGGCAGATGGGGCTGCCACACTGCTTGATCTTAAAACCTTCTCAGTGCCCAGGAGGATAGTAGCAGTCTTACCTGGGGGTTTAGGAGTGCGTTTGGTGTCAGGCTTCTTATTAAACAACTCCTCTCGTTTGGGAGGCTTCATGCCATCGTCCTGGACTTCTAGCTCGTATTCTAGCCAATCAGCAAAGTCAACGAGGGTGGGAATGGCCAGTCTTAGGGGGTGGATAAACCTCTTAAAGCTGGCGTTGAGGTCATAAGGAAGTTTACTTACGAGCCTTGAAACATGAGAGCCACAAACTAACTCGACTTGTCCTCTTTGCCCCAGCTGTTCTAACATGCCTACTAATGAGCGCACGTTGAGGGCAAACAGACGAAAGCCTTTCACATCACCGCTGCGTATGTTTGGCCCATCCATTAACTCTGCAATCCGTTGCACCGCAAGTTTGTGGGGCTGTCCATACATCTTGGTGAGAGCCAGCATTGTATCTGTGTAAGGTTGCCTGGAGTTGCAATACGAGTCTGCCACAAGTGAAGCTTCTTCACACCTAAGGTGGTCTGTAAGGATCTGGTACTTGTATCTTTCCGTGGCATCAGCTGGTAATAGATTCTCTAAGGCAATCTTCATTCGTGCAAACTCTCTGGGGTCTGGTGATGTAAAACTGGGGATGGTGGGCTTCGGCCCCCGGTATGTGGTCTCTCTCTGTGGCTCATTAAAACAGGGTGTCTGGAGAAATGAGGGATCTGTCCCTGCATAAGAAGGTGCACGCTGTTGTGGTGTGACGGCGTAGTACGGGTTATAAGACAGACCACTATAGTGCTGAGAAACTCTGTGAGGACCAAGATCTTGAGGTAGGTTTCCTTGGGGGCTGAGTGTCGGATATTGTAGCTGCTGGTATGCTGGGGTGTTGGTTGGGAGTTGATAGTGTCCATATCCACCACCACTGTATACACCTTGAGGTGGAGGAGGCGGGAATAAAGGCTGGTGGGCTGCTGGCTTGGGCTGTAAAGCAACCATCAGACTCTGGAACTGTTTACGGAGCTCAGCGTTCTCTTGGCGTATCTCGTCGAGAGCAGCATTAAACTCAGGAACTTGGTGGGTCCGCTGCTCTCCGGTGGCCTGGTCCATAGACTGACTAAGCTCCTGCTCTTGTTCCTCATCATCCCTCAAATTCGCCATGTCGAAGCTCTGACTAAGTGGTGGTGATGGAGATCTTATGGTTGGACGCTCCGGTGTTGTTGGCTCTGCTGAGACTCCCAATGCAGCTGGAACTGCTGTCCGTAATTTACTCTGAGCCCCGAGTCCACTTAGGTCATAATCTGATAGGTAGGAAGGCATCGATGTTCGCCGTTTCGGTCGCGAGTCCATTACTGTTGACTCTGGGTTTATATCCTAAAACAGCAATCTGCTAATCCGGCTCGAAGGACCATTAAAAAATAGGGACTGGTTTTATGCTGGTTGGAAGGTTCAGATCACTGTGATGAGTCCGGTTAGAACTCCAAATAAAGCAGTCTCACTCCCGGGTGTTCAATTAACTTGAATTTGCTGTTTATTCCTTACTTGACAGAACTCTGGGTGTGTGGTTTCTAGAACAGATACAGAATAATGATATAACATCAGTATTTAAATAATCCCAAATAACTAACTGAAATTCTGTCACAGTTACATTATGACTGACTACAGTATTAATAATTTTCCATACGTTGCTTCTAAATAACGTAACACACGAAACCCGCGTTGGTAGCTCTCATTAAATGTTCGCAGGAACAAGCATCTCAACAAACATCAATTAAGAGTGAAAACGGCACGTTCCGCTAAATAAACTACATTCTTAACTTGCAATGTTACTTACTTCTATTTTCACGCACACAAGTCGAATGAGTTGGCAAACGAACTGTAAACAGCAACTAAACAACACAAACTTAGGACTAAACTCCGGTGCAGCTTCTTTCTCATCTCTGCTCTTCCTGGTCTGCATGCTGCTCACTGGTGGTCTAGGCTCCGCCCCTTAAAGGGCAAGCATGACAGTCTCCCTTTAGGCAGCCTTTTCCACAGCCGCCCCCGTATTCACTTGTGAATACGAATAACTAAAAAGGCTGAGGTAAAGGGGGTGATTAATCGTCCGTAGGCAAGGCAGGTAGGTTGACAAGTCTTGCAACTGGTCGTACATACGTTCTTCCCTTTACAGTTACTTCAGCTGATCTGATCCGGGTGTCTGGTCCAGGAAAAACTTGAGATACTTTACCCACAGGCCAAAGGGCCCGCGGAAGCTGATTGTCCACAATCATGACCACATCTCCGACTTGTAGATTGGCCTATTCAGTCTGCCATTTTTGACGGGCTTGGAGTCCTGGCAGGTAGTATTTTAGGAAATGATGCCAGAAATGGTCGGCTAGATTTTGGCTGTGCCTCCATCTTCTCCGCCCGAGAATCTCTGGACCGTCATAGACAACTTGTGGCAACGAGGCATCCCGCCGCCCCATGAGAAGGTAGTTAGGGGTGACGGGGTCAGGATCTGCTACTTCAGATGAAGTGTAACCCAGAGGTTTTGAATTGAGCATCCCCTCGATTTCGATCAAAACTGTGTGTAACACCTCTTCAGTGACAGTTTGGGCTCCAAGAATGACCTGAAGAGCAATCTTTAGTGAGCGGATTTCTCGCTCCCAGCAACCTCCGAAGTGGGGGGATCCAGGAGGATTGAAGGCAAATCTGATTTGCTGGTATGCGAGCCGCTCTTTGAGGTCGGGATGAAGTGCTTGAAATGATTCCTGCAGCTCACGTTCTCCTCCTCTGAAGTTCGTACCCTGGTCACAGAGAATCTCCTTAGGTTTCCCACGTCTGGCTATAAAGCGTCTCAGAGCCATTAGGAACGCATCTGTGTCCATACTGGGAATCAGGTCAAGGTGGACTGCTCTTGTAGTTAGGCATTTAAACAATATTCCCCACCTTTTCTCGCTACTGCGTCGAATCTTGATGATGTATGGGCCAAAACAATCCACACCTGTAGAATAGAATGGTGGCTTAAACAGACGCAGTCTGGCTGGAGGGAGGTCTGCCATCCTGGGTGGATTTGGGCGTCCCTTCCACCTCTTGCACTCAACACAGGATCTCTGATGGCGGCGTACTGCTTCACGCCCACGTAACACCCAGTATCTCCTTCTGATCTCAGCAAACACCCTTTCTGGCCCGGGATTCTGAAGCTTATAATCATAATCTTGTATGATGAGTTGGGTCAAAGCATGTCTGGGGTCCAGAACAACAGGGTGCACTTCCTCTACTGTCAGGTCAGGATTGCGGCGTAAACAGCCTCCTACTCTGATGAGTCCTGTTTTCTCATCAAATTCAGGTGCTAGTAGAAGAAGGCGACTAGATTTGGAAATGGGTTTACCGTCTTTTAACTGGGTGATTTCCTCAAGCAATGACTCTTTCTGGGCTTGTTGTAGCGCCTCTAGCTCAGCAGCAGCGTAGGAATCAGCAGTGAGGGGGTGGTTGGGGTCAGCCGCCCCGTAAAGCTGATGTGCAGTGGCTTCTAAGAAGTTGTCCCAAGTCCGGTACTGGTGTGGATCTGGGACACTAGAGCTGGACATAGATAGACAAACAACTTGTCGCTTCAGCTCACCTTCAGGTTCACTCTGGTGTGGGGGTGGTAGATCAGGCCAGTTACTTGGAGCTAGTTTCAAGAATACAGGTCCATCTGTCCATCTACTACCTGTACTGATGTCTTGGATAGTGAGGCCACGAGTGATGTCGTCTGCTGGGTTATCTCGTGATGGCACATACCTCCATGTGGCAGCTTCTGTCAGTTCTTGTATCTCCGCTACACGAGTGCCTACGAAGACCTTGTATCTGCAGGAGTCTGAACCCAACCAGGTTAGAACTGTGGCCGAATCAGACCAAAAGATGCAGCTGCGAATGGGAAGGGTCAACTCAGTGCTGATGACCTTGTAGAGCTGGGCACCTGTTAGAGCAGCGCACAACTCTAACCGAGGAATGGATTGTTGCTTTTTTGGGGAAACACGAGACCGAGCTGCAAGGAAAGCTACCTCAACTTCTCCCTCTGGACTCTCTGTCCTCAGATAGGCCACTGATCCATATGCCTGTTCAGACGCATCACAGAACACATGGATGTCTCTCTTACAATTGGGTTGGTCCAGACCAGGACTAGTGTAGCACCTTGGTAGGGTGATCTTATGCAGCTGTGCCAGCTCTGCTTCCCATGCGTACCACTTCTGCAGGAGCTCCTCAGGGAGTTGTGGGTCATCCCAGTCCCTCCTTTTCTCCCATAGGTGGCGCACAATAACTTTGGCTCGGGTGGTATAAGGGACTATGTAGCCAAGAGGGTCATACTGGCTAGCTAAAACTCTATAGATGTTCCTCATAGTAGCCACTGAGCAATCGATGTGTCTGTGTTTGTAAGTGAGGGTATCAGACTTACAATTCCAGTGAAGTCCAAGGGCTGGCTCTTGGATATCAGACTGATCTTGATTGAGCCACAACTCACAGCTAGTTGACTTGGTGTCTGGAGGAAGATGGTGAATGACATTGGGATTGTTACTCGCCCACTGCCTTAGCTCGAATCCCCCGCCCGCCAGAAGATGGTGCAGTTTGTCCACGAGTGCCTTGGCGGCTACTGGACATGGGAGACTCTGTAAACAGTTGTCCACGTAGAACGACTTGTTGATAGCAACACACATGTCATCTTCTGGTTGGCTGTGGTCTGTGACGTGTTTCTGCAATGCAAACGTTGCACAACAAGGACTGCAAGTGGTTCCAAAGGGAAGTACCTGCCACTCATAAACATCAGGGGGATTGTCTCGCTTCATGTCCCGCCATAAGAACCGCAGCAGGGGTCGATCTTTAGGTAGGAGCCTCACCTGGTGGAACATGCCACGGATATCGCTGCTGAAGGCCACAGCATGCTCCCTGAAGCGTAGTAACACTGGTAGCAACGCAGGGCCAAGAGTGGGACCTGGTAGAAGGAGTTGATTCAGGTTGTAGCCTTGGTACTGAAATGAGCAGTTGAACACTACCCGATTCTTCCCATTATGTTGAACCATATGATGGGGTATATACCAAGCTTCAACACTGGTCTTCAATTGGTGGTCCCCCAACTTCACGACATAGCCAGCTTCAACGAGCTTCTCGATCTCCCGCTGATAGGCCGCAGCTTGCCCTGGTGATTTGGCTAGGCGCTTCTCTATACCTCTCAGGAGGGGCAACACTGCTTCTGGAGTGGCTTTCAAGGGAGGCATATTTTTAACTCGAAGAAGGGGTGTGGCATAACGCTCAACACCACTGACATTGACTCTCACTGTCTGTTCTTGCAGGAGTCTGACTGCCTCTTGGTCTTGTCGTGACCTAACCGCTAACTTCTCACTGCGGTAAGGGAGCACATCCATCTGCCATAACTTCTCTACACATGAGAACAGCTCTGCGGGGGATGGTGTAGATGTGAAGAGACAGTGACTTACATTCGTGATGGACTCAATGGTTTGAGCTGGGCCCTGTAGTGTCCATCCAAGGAGCGTCTTCACGGCTGCTGGCCCACCGGGTGGTCCTAGTCTGACTGGCTCAATAGGTGTAATGAGGTGTGTACAGTCAGCGCCAATCAGCAACATGGGATGGACTCGGTTTAGAGGAGGGAGTGGCAAACCTGACAGATGCTTATACTTCTGCTGGAGTGAGGCAACTGGATGGGAATGTTCTGCTAAACTCAGTTGCTCAGCTGTAAAGGCATTCTGAATATTGTACGTTTTGTCAGGATTGGCTGCTGGAGAAATGGTGAAAGACACGGCCGCCCCGTGGAGCTTCTCCACTTCCTGTCTGACTGTACGGAGATCTAACACCTCTTTACTTCCCTTAAGGCCCAACAGTTTGGCAGCGGACTGGAGCAGTATTGTCCGCTCAGATCCGTCGTCTAAGACAGCATACGTCTCGAGAGATTTGTCACCATTCCTCAGGAGTACCTTACTGATTTTCAGTAGTACCTTACAGTTGTAGACCGGACGGTCAACGTACCTGACTTTGTTGGCAGTATTAACGAGACAGCTTTCTACCGAAGGTGGTTCTGGTGCTGGTCCTTCCTTTACTCTCTCATTCACCTCGTGCAGCACAAGCAGATGTCTCCTACCACAGGTCTTGCAGGGAGCTTTAAGTGTACACTTTGCAGCTTGGTGATTACGTCCACAACGCCAACATTTATTATTCGTTTTAATCCATGTCACCTTCTGTTCTTTGGTCAGGTTCTTAAAGTTAGAACAGTTGTTCAGGAAGTGCTTGTCATTATCACAGTAGGGACAGTAGGCCGTTACCTTATCTTCGCGTTTAGATTTGTTGGCTGGCTGTTCAAAGGCAGATGGGGCTGCCACACTGCTTGATCTTAAAACCTTCTCAGTGCCCAGGAGGATAGTAGCAGTCTTACCTGGGGGTTTAGGAGTGCGTTTGGTGTCAGGCTTCTTATTAAACAACTCCTCTCGTTTGGGAGGCTTCATGCCATCGTCCTGGACTTCTAGCTCGTATTCTAGCCAATCAGCAAAGTCAACGAGGGTGGGAATGGCCAGTCTTAGGGGGTGGATAAACCTCTTAAAGCTGGCGTTGAGGTCATAAGGAAGTTTACTTACGAGCCTTGAAACATGAGAGCCACAAACTAACTCGACTTGTCCTCTTTGCCCCAGCTGTTCTAACATGCCTACTAATGAGCGCACGTTGAGGGCAAACAGACGAAAGCCTTTCACATCACCGCTGCGTATGTTTGGCCCATCCATTAACTCTGCAATCCGTTGCACCGCAAGTTTGTGGGGCTGTCCATACATCTTGGTGAGAGCCAGCATTGTATCTGTGTAAGGTTGCCTGGAGTTGCAATACGAGTCTGCCACAAGTGAAGCTTCTTCACACCTAAGGTGGTCTGTAAGGATCTGGTACTTGTATCTTTCCGTGGCATCAGCTGGTAATAGATTCTCTAAGGCAATCTTCATTCGTGCAAACTCTCTGGGGTCTGGTGATGTAAAACTGGGGATGGTGGGCTTCGGCCCCCGGTATGTGGTCTCTCTCTGTGGCTCATTAAAACAGGGTGTCTGGAGAAATGAGGGATCTGTCCCTGCATAAGAAGGTGCACGCTGTTGTGGTGTGACGGCGTAGTACGGGTTATAAGACAGACCACTATAGTGCTGAGAAACTCTGTGAGGACCAAGATCTTGAGGTAGGTTTCCTTGGGGGCTGAGTGTCGGATATTGTAGCTGCTGGTATGCTGGGGTGTTGGTTGGGAGTTGATAGTGTCCATATCCACCACCACTGTATACACCTTGAGGTGGAGGAGGCGGGAATAAAGGCTGGTGGGCTGCTGGCTTGGGCTGTAAAGCAACCATCAGACTCTGGAACTGTTTACGGAGCTCAGCGTTCTCTTGGCGTATCTCGTCGAGAGCAGCATTAAACTCAGGAACTTGGTGGGTCCGCTGCTCTCCGGTGGCCTGGTCCATAGACTGACTAAGCTCCTGCTCTTGTTCCTCATCATCCCTCAAATTCGCCATGTCGAAGCTCTGACTAAGTGGTGGTGATGGAGATCTTATGGTTGGACGCTCCGGTGTTGTTGGCTCTGCTGAGACTCCCAATGCAGCTGGAACTGCTGTCCGTAATTTACTCTGAGCCCCGAGTCCACTTAGGTCATAATCTGATAGGTAGGAAGGCATCGATGTTCGCCGTTTCGGTCGCGAGTCCATTACTGTTGACTCTGGGTTTATATCCTAAAACAGCAATCTGCTAATCCGGCTCGAAGGACCATTAAAAAATAGGGACTGGTTTTATGCTGGTTGGAAGGTTCAGATCACTGTGATGAGTCCGGTTAGAACTCCAAATAAAGCAGTCTCACTCCCGGGTGTTCAATTAACTTGAATTTGCTGTTTATTCCTTACTTGACAGAACTCTGGGTGTGTGGTTTCTAGAACAGATACAGAATAATGATATAACATCAGTATTTAAATAATCCCAAATAACTAACTGAAATTCTGTCACAGTTACATTATGACTGACTACAGTATTAATAATTTTCCATACGTTGCTTCTAAATAACGTAACACACGAAACCCGCGTTGGTAGCTCTCATTAAATGTTCGCAGGAACAAGCATCTCAACAAACATCAATTAAGAGTGAAAACGGCACGTTCCGCTAAATAAACTACATTCTTAACTTGCAATGTTACTTACTTCTATTTTCACGCACACAAGTCGAATGAGTTGGCAAACGAACTGTAAACAGCAACTAAACAACACAAACTTAGGACCGTAAACTCCGGTGCAGCTTCTTTCTCATCTCTGCTCTTCCTGGTCTGCATGCTGCTCACTGGTGGTCTAGGCTCCGCCCCTTAAAGGGCAAGCATGACAGTCTCCCTTTAGGCAGCCTTTTCCACAATAGGCAACAAAAAATATGACTGTCTTTATGCTCAATTTTCTTCCAATATGCTGCTGCGTGTTGTAGGCAAATATCTCTACTTTGATTTCATCTGTCCAAAGATGAGACCAAAGATTGTTCCAAAAGTCTTGTCGTTCATTCAGATGAAACTTTACAAACCTGAGTCGTGCTGTCATGTTGTTTTTAGAGAGAAAGGGCTTTCTCCTGCAACCCTTAAAAACAAGCCATACTTGTTCAGTCTTTTTCTAATTGTCCTGTGATTAACTGAGGCCTGTAGACTCTGGGATGAGCTTTTGTTTTTTTTTTTTGTTTTTTTTTTTAAATTACCTCTCTTTTTGCAGAGTTGTACAATACAAATAGTTTGGAATAGATTATTGTTGTTTTTTTTTAAATGAACTGTTATATAAAACATGAGAAATTACTTATTTTTCCCCCCTTTACCAATACTGCATGTTGGTGGATGCTTTGGACATGCTCACTGAGTTGTATAACATTTGTGTATTATTGTTGTGTGTTTAAGAGTGTCTCCCTCCATCAGCACATCCTGAACCTATTCTTTACTTGCTGTCTCAGTGAGATTCACTGGCCACCCAAAGGTCATTCTGCCACATCATGTCTCCAAATACAAACAGCATCTCTGCTGACATCAGAGGAAACCTTTTTTTGCTTCTACTTAATTGTTGTTTTGGGCCAGACTTGGTGTTAGTGTTTGTCAAAGAGGGGAATTATTATTTCTTCTTTATAAAGGATACTCTAGTTTATTAGGCTGAAATTTGTTTCCATTTTTGAACAACCCTACAGGGAGCACCAATAAACCAGTTAAATGTCAGCATTTATTGCTAAGATGCTAATATACTAGAAAATCTTTTACAATTTAGCTTAAAAGCACAATGTATAATAAAATAATAGGCAGCTGCGCAAGGATTGAAATTCTCATTTGTCTGTCTGTAAAAATGCTTTTGTCACAGGAGAATGTATTCTTTATAAATGTTGCTGTCTGAAGCAGCATTCTCCAGTATCAACAGCTTATGAAAAGCATGGTGAGACATTTATTTAAAACAATAGGTTGATTTGTTTTTAGCTAGAATATCTTTTACAAACTTATATCTATAAATATAATTATGCAAAATGGAACTATACTAAACCAAACTGGAAAACAATGGGTTCGGTCATATTTTAACCATATAAAACAGGAATGAAAGCAGTAGCTCTTGCAGTGTTGCATATTGCCTGCCACATTGTAAGCCAGAGTTTTAAACCCATTGCTTGAGTGATCTTTTAGTGCTTGGAGTATGTGTTGGGGATGACTTTCAGCTACTTCCACAGCAAAAATTAGCTTAATATCTGTACTGGCTGAGTTATAGCCATCATAGTGTTCGCTAAGGTCAATTAGATGTAGTGGCCATCTTGAATTGTGTTTACTTCAAAAGTTATTCAGTTGTAGATGTGCAACCAATAATTACTTTGAGTTTCATTAAAATCTGCCCAGTGGCTCATGAAATATTTTCTAACGTTTGTTTTTCTGTCCTTATGAGGACCATGCATTGACCTCTATTCCTCTTCCATTCATTTTTGTAGCCTAACCCTGACCCTTACTCTTCTGAATCCTGACAGAAGGGGTGTGTGTGTGTTTGTGTGTGTGTGTGTGTGTGTGTATTTGTTACCTTTTTAGGACCCTTACACACCAACTTGTCAGGACCTGCTGCTACTTTTAGGGACCTCATTTGTTCAAATGCCATTGTTAAGTTAGTTGGTTAGGCTTAAGGTTTTAGTTAAGTTAAGGTTAGGCTTAGGGTTAGACATGTACTGGTAACGGTTAGTATTAGAATTAAAACCCTGAAAAAAGTATTTCATAAATAACTGTTGCTGCAAACTCGGGTGCCATTCAAAATATACAAATAGGATAAAAACTAGCTTCATTTTCAGCTGTGCAGATTGATTTTTGTATTTAAAACAGTTATAAGAAAGAGATGAAACGCCCCTCTCTCTACAGTTGGCCACATCATCATCATCCTCATCAGCATTAACTCTTAGCTCCTAAAAACGTGGCTTATTCCTAAACATCTGGACTTATATCGCTCCATTATTTGGTCTCAACCGTATGAGCTGTCTCCTGCCTGATCTTTGTTTACTGAAGCTCAGCAGGTGCACCCAGCCCCAGCAGATCCTGCACCCCCTACGGGGTGGTGACGGGCACTCACCGCAGGCGGACAAGCACGCGTCGCGGATCCCTTTGTGTTTGTGTCCGGACGCGTCTTTCTGCAGCTTTCTGAGGATTTCCTCCATCCTGCTGCCTGGTGTCGGTTCACAGAGGGCCAGCTTCGGTGGGTTCTGTCCGTGTGTGGGAGATTAAAGGCGCAGCGACGGTGACAGCATCCCTCGACCCCCCCTGGCGATGAAGACCGAAGCGATGATTCATTCCCAGCGAGCGGCCGATGATGATGATGTCAGGCCAGCCGTCAGCCTTCTGACGGTGGGAACAGGAAGGACGCAAATCCGCGATTAAACCCCCCAACGGGACCACCTAACATTTAATAAACAATCAGCAGAAACGGCCACGATCCTACGCCATGAATATACGCCATTCGCCCCGTTTCCGTGACTCGTTTCTGCCTCGGATCTGACGCGTTTTAGAAATCCGTTCCAGCTGATCCTCGCGCTCCTCCCAGGAACCAGATCCGGTTTTCCTCTGTCCTTCAGGCTGGGCTTCCTGCACGGCAGGAACACGCAGCGTCAGAACAGCCGCTAAAAGGCGGCTTCCTCTCTTACCTGGCAACACACTGTTTACCCTCTTCCACCGGTTTTAACCGGGAGGATGGGGACTCACCGGACTGGACTCTCCGGACCGGGATCTGGTGTCCGCAACAGGCGACAGGTGCAGGAAGCTCAGAGCTGATTGCAACACATTAAAGGGATACTTTCAAGTGGGCTTCTGTGGAAAGCTTATGAACAATTAAAGTGTTTCCTGCCAAATGCAGCGTGAAGGCTGAATGACTGCTGATTTTTTTTTTGGGAAAATGAATTATTAACTAAATTGTTAAAGTAAAAACAACAACAAAAAACAAACAAACAAGATAACTGGACTTCTGTTCTGTAGATGAAGACATTATTTGGCTTCCCATGTGGGGAGCTTTCTCAATTAAACCTGGAGAGTTTAGAGTTCCAAGCTTTAGACTACATGAGATTCTCTGTTTATGTAGCTAAACTTACATGCAGATTAATCTCCACCCCCTCCCCCTGAGGGTCATTAGGGTCTTTGCTTCCATCTCTCTCCAGACCCTCCAGGATTTCGCGATGTTGCAATCGCAACTATTAACGCAAAATCAAGCAAACCCCGCGAAATCGCAACTTTGCCCAAAACACCACAACTTAAACCCAATATTTATTGTTTCTAAAGAGATTCGCCACGGTTTCTGCGGTCTAGTATCTTCTTTGTGGGTTTGTGTAGTGTGGAATACAAAATAACCCCAAATAACTCACGAAGAAGACGTGTGAGGTCAAATCCTGTTCACATCAGAATGCCGGGAGCGTGCAGGAGCAGCGACCGAAACGAAAATGTGCGCTAATGCTTCACATTTGCCCACAAAGATTTCAGCAAAGGACCGCGCAAAACATCGCAGTGAAGTTAGTTTTAAGTTGGATATTTGCGCTCCGTGGAGTTAGCTAGGTCACGGCTGACTCGAAACAGGAACGCTAATGTCGGCCAGCCTTCCCTAAGTGAACCATCGCGCATGAGAGAAGGCTCCAGCAGAGAACGGCTGGCCGACATTAGCGTCAAGCTCACATTAGCGTCTAGCTCACATTATCTGTGAGCTAGACGCCGCTAACTTCGCAGAGCGCGAATATCCAACTTAAAACTAACTTCACTGCGGTCGCAAACCAGTTTCTTACCCAGCTGCACGAGAGTGGGGGGAAGCTGTTTTGCACGTCCTGCAGTGTAATCATCAAACATAAACGCAAGTCATCCATCGACAAACATTTTGTGTCTGCAAAACATGTGAGGAGAGCTGCAGACGGGGGACAATCCAGAAATGGTCATGAATGTGAGTTTATAAGCTATCAAAGTTCTTAAATAAAGCACATTTTGATAATGTTAATGTTTGTTGGTTATTATCTTACAAAACTAGTAAGTATTTTTGGTTTATGTATTAAAAGTTATGTTTTTTTATTTATTTTAGTAAAAAAAAAAAATTGCAACTTTTCATCACAATTTTTAGGAAAATGCCCTGCAAAATCAAGCATTTTAGCCAGCAACAATTACAAAAAATGTCCGCGAAATCCTGGTGGGACTGTCTTTCCAAGTGCACCAAACAGTCCAAAAAAGGCAGCTTTTTGTCATTCGTGAACTTGTTGCCAACAGATTTGATGTGTCTGGTGAACGCTTTTACTTCCCTAGCTTGGATTATGACCCAGTATTGTCCACATATCTGAACCAGTGGTTTGGTGTTGTTCCCTCAGAGGAGTTCAGTGCTCTCTGTTCTACTTCCTGCATGTAGAGACTAGCATACCAGCCAATAGTCCCGATTTGGCCGAGACAGTTCTGGAATTTGACCCAACATTCCACTTAAGGTAGGGTGGGACACCAAAATGTCCCACATTTGACAAGTGCTGGCTTGGCTAACCTGTTTATGCCAATCTTGCTACCATGCGGCAGCACTATGCACCTGAGCCTTACTGGCTCATTAGTATTCATGAACAGCTAGCCTGGCTGGCCTGGCCTTTCACCGGCTCATTTGTGCACAGACTCTAGAAACGCCATTACTGATTTTTCTGATGGTTAAAGACAAAGCTGATTGAGAACTGAAAGTGTTGAAAAGGACATTTAAAAAAAAAAAATACAGATGGTAGTGTAAAGAAGAACGGTTGTATGTAAATTGTGCCTCATCACTGCAACACGTAACACTTAAGGTATAATTCAAGTACAAAACATGTTCACAGCATTGACATTGAAGCTACAAGCGTCCTGCCAGTAGGAAATAAATGTTGGCAGGTTTGGATTGACCATAATCAGTGAAACTAGAGATCACATGGCACGATCATGCTTCTGTCTGTAAAACTGCCATTATATTTGAAATAAGTGCTGGAAAGACACTGCTTAACTGAACATACAGCAAAAAGGTAAGAGCTACACGAATTAACAAAAAAATCAACACCTGTAAACATTACCTGAAGATTTTTTTTATTTTTTTTTTTAGTCTGGTAAATGTCCCATTCATTTACATGGAGAGGCGGGACAGCCATCCACAAGGGGGCACTCATTCATTGGGGCCTCAAATCCAGCTCTGGTTCTCTCTGGTTATATACTAAACAAAAGTACAAATGCAACACTTTTGTATTTTATGAGCTGATCTTAGACTTTTTCTATGTACACAACAGGCCTTTTTCTCTCAAATATTGTTTATAAATTTGTGTAGATCTGTGTTAGTGAGCACTTGTCCTTTGCTGAGATAATCCATCCACCTCACAGGTGTGGCATATCAGATGCTGATTAGACAGCATGATTACTGCACAGATGTCTTAATTGTTCATATTTTTGGTTAGTATATTATAGCTCGACAAATAAAATTAGCAAATTAGTAGCTAAAAGCCACTGAAACTGTAGCTAAATCTAAAATCTAAAATCTAAATATAAGCTAAACTTTAGTTAAAAACTGTAGCCAAAAGCTGAAATTAACAAAATGTAGCTAAAATTTAAATTTAGCAAAACAGAAGCTAAAGAATAAATGTAGCAAAACTGTAGTTAAAAGATAAAACAAGATAGTAGTTAAAACATAAAAGGAGTAGAAGACAAAAATAGTGTAGGGATCTGAAGTTAGCCCCGCCTTGGGGCGGCTCCTTTAACTTTTTGCTTCACAGGTGATCCAGATTGTGTTTATGAGAACTGCCAGTACTTAAGCCTCCAGCTGAGACCAGACCATCGCTGGAGCATCGAACCTCCTGGGTTAGATTCTCAGCCATAGTTTCTAACTTCAGTATTGATGCTCTGTTTACTAAGCTCTCTTTGCGCCTCGATCTTAGGTTCTTTGCCACGTTACGGATCTTCAGACCTCACGGAAACTTACCTTGGACAATTGGATACTCACCTGGACAGGACTACTGGCTTCTCGTCTCCTGGATCACCAAGAATACCTCTTTCATCTCCTCCACGCTGCTGGACACCTCCTGGACCTGTAAGAGCAAAAACACTAATTCAACCACTCAACAGTGCTCAACTGACTGTAGGATTGGTACCCGAGACTCACCCTGTTCCTCTTGCCTTTCAGACCATTCCCGGACCTGATTCACTGTAGATAACTTGTCACCTGTAAATAAATTCACTTACCTTTAGCTTTGTCTCTGTGTCTGGTTTTGGTCTTGCTCCTGGACAAATTACTCCTGCGTTCTTGTCAAATAGACCATGTCTGGTGAAGTATGTCTCCAAGAACAATGTTTTTGAGAGAACCACACGGATCTCAATGCATTTCTATAAAGAAAATATCTGTAAACATTGTTAAATAATTCAAAAAGTATAACCGCTACAAATAACTAAAAGTCATAGCCCACTATTCCTGATTCATGCAATAAGGATGCACACATATTTGGTTCTACATACTTGTTACACAACTAAACCCAAGTTATTTCTTCAATAATTTTTTTTTTATTTAAATAATTGCCTCATTAAGTTCAGTTATCAAATACACATGCTACTTCAAAACACAGCTAAAAAATGTTAACTAAATTTAACTTTATAAATAATTTTGGTAATAATAATGCATTTGTTGTGATTACATAACATATTTATTAAATGTTCAACAACCCAGTAGACAGAGTACATGTGTGCGAATGAGAGGGAGGCAGGTAGAACAGTGTGGCTACAAGGAGCAGAGGTCACAAAGGTGCAAGACTTCAAATATTTAGGATCAACTGTCCAGGAAAACGGGGAGTGTGGTAAAGAGGAGAAGAAGAGAGTCCAGGCAGGATGGAGTGGATGGAGAAAAGTTTCAGGAGTGATTTGTGACAAAAGGGTGGCAGCAAAGGTCAAAGGAAAGGTTTACAGACAGTGGTGAGAGCATATATGTTGTATGCTTTGGAGACAGTGGCACTGACAAAAAGACAGGAGACAGAACTGGAAGTGGCAGAGCTGAAGATGTCGAGGTTCTCCTTAGGAGTGACGAGGATAGATAGGATTAGGAGTCAGAGGTACAGCACAGGTTGAAGGACTGGGAGGTAAAGTTAGAGAGGCCAGACTGAGATGGTTTGGACATGTGCAGAGGAGGGACAGTGGGTATATTGGTAGAAGGATGTTAGAGATGCATCTGCCAGGAAAAAGATAAAGAGAAGACATATGGATGTAGTTAAAGAGGACATGGAGGGAGTTGGAGTGAGGACAGAGGATGCAGAAGACAGTTAGATGGAGGAGGATGACTTGCTGTGGCGAAAAGGGAATGGCCGAAAGAAACAGAAGCTCAATAACCCAAAATACTTCTACAGAAGGTTCAATCTGCTCATATTTCCCTCTTGAACTTTCAACAACACTGTCTCCTTTTGACCTCAGTGTGCTCATAAATTAGCTGCCTGTCGCCCATCCCACTGCTTTCCCATGCAAGTGGCCTTGAAGAGCCTCCTCATTAACTCCTGGCTGCTCAGGCGGGTGTCCAGATGTAATTCCTGCTCAAATACATGTTACCCATTTAACACAGACACACAGAGACTCAGGCAGACAGCACACAGATCTGACACACATCCTACATGGCCCAATCTCACATACACACAGGAAATAATTGCACACAAACACACAGAGGGAAACTGTTAACAACAACAACTGATTCCTTTTCGGAGGCAACCCTATTTAAGGTAGATGCCACTAACCAACCTTAGCAACTATAAACAAAAAATACTCAGTCAACTTTACAGATACTGAGCTAAAATCTGATGAGGTAGTAGGTGTCAGTGATTCATACCCACTACTCATAGTAGTGCTAACAGAGCGTATGAGATCTTGTGATACCATGTGACATTTAACACATTATTTTCCAATTTTGACCAAATTTGCCAATAACTCCATAATTTTTCAACATAAGATGATCTTAGGTAAAAACTAATGAATACTAAGCTTTTAATTTATTTTCTATTTTTTTTCAGTATTTTTTCCGGTAAGAGACAGCAAATAAACTTCCTGAACCAGAAAACTTTTGCCTCTCCTTGAAAAAACTGTTTTATTCATCGAACTGTGCAAAAACATACAGGAACTGCAGAATATGTCGTTCAAAGCACTATTCGAAGAGCTATTTTCGCTCCCCTATTCTTTAATTTGAAGATGATTTTATTCAAGGAATGTTTCCTCTCTCTTTAATCCTCCAGCTGAAATTCTCAGAATGGGGGAAAACATTCCTTGACATTTCCTTCTGAGGGATTATAAGTATACACTACACGAACCAGCTAATTGCCTGGAGTAAGAAGATCTTTTATGTTGCCTCGGAGCAACATCTTCCCAGCTACAACGACAGCTTCTAAACAAGTTCTTTAAAAAATGCACAGGTTTTACGCTGAGAATTTTAAAATAAAAACACGTGATCTCTTGGTGTGGAAAATAACCTCCTTATACCAGGAAGTTGCGGCTTACAGCCGCTTGGAGGCGACATTACCTAAAGCTACAAACGACATGGAGCATTTTCACAATAATTAGGCTACGATTAATGAGCAACGAAATTGTTTAGGAGACGATTTCAGTTCCATTTGTCACCTACTACACAAATTACATAAAGGCCCACTGTGCCTCTTGCATCTAATCTATTCAATTACGCAAGGTCTAAAAAACACTTGTAAAATTTTACATTTAAGGATAAAAATATCTAAACTGTAAAGTTATCTTTTGATAAACGTTGAATAAAAGGAGATCTGAAAGCCAGCCAAGACCATGCTTCCTCTAAAAGCAACATATGAATGGATGTTTTTGAGTTTTCATGCATTCCAAACACATGATTACACAAACATAATAATCAGCAGAGCCTTCTCTCCTTCTGCGCTATTACGCGCAGCCATTCAGGAGCTCCCTTTGTCCACATTCAGGAGAATGAGCTTCGAACATTCAGATTTTGGGTGAAATGATTCTGCCTGTGAAGATATAAGACAAAACTGCTGCCTGCTCCAGATTGCCTTTTTGGTGTTAGCTTTTGTGAACCGTGTTTCCGCGCGGCTGGCTTCCAGTGTCTGTCTCCCTACACGTGATGAAAACGGCTCAGATATGTGCCAGCTGTGAACGCGGACCGCAGGAAACAGAAGCGTGTTTTATGGGTCAGGCGTTTTGGGAACAGGCTCTGGGGCGCGCCACGTGCGTAACGAGGAGGAGAGGTTACTCCTCTGCCAAGAGAAATGCCAAGTCCGGGGAGTTCATGAGACGAAAACATGATTGGGTTCGGTCTTGAACGTGGAACGAAATGAGTCAATCTTTACACCGACGCCGGCACAGCTGTGCGCGTCCGTGTCACCTCAGGACAGGTCTCCAGCTCCATGGATGAAAAGAACCCGCAGGGACCAGGATGGTTGTCCTCGCGGCGAATAACGGAACTTTCGGTGGTGACGGCGTGAGGTCTTCCTCCATGATCGAGGACAAAGTGGCAGGGGACGCTGGGATGTCCACCAGCAGCATGATGATCTCTGAGGCTCTCGCGCCCCGGCTGCTGAAGTTTGCGCAGAGCGCCGCAGAGGCTGCAGCAGCAGCAGCGGCGGCAGCATCCGCGTCTCCGTCCGCCTCCAGTCAGCCGCAGGTCATGGAGACGAACGGGACACGGTGCGGGGAGCAGATCCTGAGCTACGGCCGCGCGGAGAAGGTCCTGATCGGCGGGGTCCTCACCATGCTCACCCTGTCCACCATCTGCGGGAACCTGCTGGTAGTCATTTCGGTGTGCTTCGTCAAGAAGCTGCGCCAGCCGTCCAACTACCTGATTGTGTCCCTGGCCCTGGCGGACCTGTCCGTGGCTCTGGCCGTGATGCCCTTCGTGAGCATCACGGACCTGATCGGTGGTCAGTGGATATTCGGACAGTTTTTCTGTAACGTTTTCATCGCCATGGATGTGATGTGCTGCACCGCGTCCATCATGACACTGTGCGTAATCAGCATTGACAGGTGAGAGAAACTTTTGTGTCACCGAAACAAAGTAATTGTCTTTGTGAAACTAAAAGTTAAACATTTAGAGTCTATAAAGCTACATATTCATTATTTAGACGAACAAAAACCCCACAATAATGTCGTTTTTGGAAGCCAGTTTCCACCACTCTGGTCAAAGAACAAATATCCATCAAGCCATAATTATTATATATATCAAAACTACGATTTATCTAATAATTTTGTGATATTATGTCATAAATAGGACTTTGTATCTTATAATTACCGGATGGTATGTTAGAATGTAATATAAGTAAGTATCTCATACTTATGAGGTAAAACAAAATTATTACTTATAATCTCATAAATTGGTGAGACTGTCACAATTAGGACTTAGTATCTCATAATTAGGAAAATGTATCTCAAAATTTTGACTTAGAATCTAACAGGTATTTTAAAATTACAACTAGGCATGGGCTAAATATGATACGGTATTTCAAAATCTTAAATTAGTAGCTCATAATCATAATATATTAAGTCATAAATTTAAACTTAATTGAATAAATATGACTTAGTATCTCATAATTAAGAGATGGTATCTCAAAATGACGACTTAGTACCTTGAAGCTACAAGATACTCATAACTGAAGTGAAATCTTAAAATCAAAGAATCATCTCATAAATATGACTTAGTATCTCATAATTATGAGATAATATCTCAATTGTGAGATAGACAGTAAATCATTATTTTGACACAGTAACTCATAATCTAGATTTCGAGGTATCTGTAATCAGATTGGTTGAACTGGATTTATTAACTCTACAACTGTCACAAAGCAACTGCCCACAGTCTTCTTTTGTCAGTTTCTCATTCCTTTAATCCCCAGCTTCTACAGGAAATAGGGATTATTAATCAGTTTTGTCTCTGACACTGAAAGGTGGAATCAAGGTTTTTCTGGGGAGACAAAGTGGCTGCTGTAATGAATCAGCTTGTCACCTCTCTGTTCAGCTTTTTGTGCTCTGCCAACTAGATTCTTGTCTAACCAAGCATCCAGTTTAAATCGATTAAAAGGGTCAGAATGGGAACATTACAGATTCCTTCCTTTATCCTAAAACCCACTTATTCAACACAGGGGCCTTTTCACTTTCCCCAAATTAAAAAACTGAGCAATATTCAAGGTATTTTAAGGGATATTTTCAAGGTTTTCCAAATATTATGCTCCTAAAAAGGAATAATTAATGCAAAATGATCATTTTAACATCCAATGTTACAGGCTTCAAACAACTAAAACTAGATGTTTTTTAATCAAAAACATAAATAAAAACTAAGCTATTTAATCAGATAACAGTTTAAAATAAAACAATACAAATACAAACAGTTCAAGCAGGTTATTTACAATTAAAGTGATCATTATTTCTTAGAAACGCACAACAGAAGCATTATGAGTATTATTTTGTATTGGAACTGCCTCTGCTGTGGTCTGCCAGCTGGGTACAGGTTGTTCCTGGGATTTTGTTTTGCACGTTGTTTGGGTGAGAAGATGAGTATCTTGACCTCAGTGCACTGTGGTCTAACTGTAACCTTTAACTTCAAAGATTACATATGCTTTTTCTCAGTGACCCATGGCTTTCTCATTCATAAAATCTCCCACTTTCCATTTGGACCTGTGTATAGCTTACACAGATTATGGTTAGACTCTATCTTGAAGGTGGGATGAACATCAAGATTATGTTTCATTTTAATTTGGACATACTTTCTGTGCAGGTATCTGGGCATCACCAAACCCCTGACATATCCTGTTCGCCAAAACGGCTGCTGCATGGCCAAGATGATCCTGTCAGTGTGGCTCCTCTCCGCCTCCATCACCCTCCCCCCTCTGTTTGGCTGGGCACAGAACGTCAACGACGGCAGAGTTTGCCTCATCAGTCAGGACTTCGGCTACACAGTCTACTCCACAGCTGTGGCGTTCTACATCCCTATGTCGGTGATGTTAATCATGTACTACAGGATCTACCGAGCGGCCAAACTCAGTGCAGCCAAGCACACCATCACTGGCTTCCCCAGGGAGGGCGAGCACCGTGCAGGGCAGGCTCACAGAGGGGGGAGAGGGGTTCACGAACCCCAGCAGCCGTCAGAATCAGGAGAAACAGGAAGTGTTGAAGGGACAGAGGTTGAGCAGTATGAAGATGAGGCTGAGGAGGAGGAAGCGAGCTTGGACTGCGTGGCAGCTGCGTTGAAGCTCCAGCGGGAGGTGGAGGAGGAGTGCAGCAGCCGTGTCTCCCGCCTACTCAAGAGCGGCGAGCACCACCAGCGCCGGAAAAGGAAAAATCAGTCCATCTTCAAACGGGAGCAGAAGGCCGCTGCCACGCTGGGCATCGTGGTCGGTGCCTTCACCTTCTGCTGGCTGCCATTCTTCCTGGTATCTACCGCCAGGCCATTTGTCTGCGGCGTGGAGTGCAGCTGCGTGCCGCTCTGGCTGGAAAGGACTCTGCTGTGGCTTGGCTATGCCAACTCCCTCATCAACCCCTTTATTTATGCGTTTTTCAATCGTGATCTGAGGACCACCTACAGTAACCTGCTGAGGTGCCGCTACAGGAACATTAATCGGAAGCTGTCAGCTGCTGGCATGCACGAAGCCCTGAAACTGGTGGAGAAGCCAGAGACCGATGCGTGACATTGTGGATCTGCCAATTATCCGTGCTGGGAAAACACCCAGAAGATTTCAAAGTGTGGCACAAGGCCTCCAGACAGATTTTCCCAAACACGTGTGAAGATTCCTGAAGCAAGAAGACACAGGATGCTAATAGATGCACATGGTGGTGCACAGAAGAAATGTGAAGATTTTATCAAGAATTCAGAGGAAATTGAGGAACACACTGACTCTCAAACCCATGGTGAAGTCCAGCAATGTCACAATTGCCACTTTGGTGCATTTTAAACAGTCTGGTACCTGGTTAAACTGTTGTTTGTACCATGTTTGTACTCCACTCTTAGGATGAATGGAGATCGGCCAGTTGACTGGCTTGAGTCTTATTTTCAATTTGAGCCAAGGAGAACAAAAACCCGAGCTGGCCCAATGGACTACAACTCCAAATTAATTCACCAGCCTAGTTTGTGGTTATTACAGTGATGCTAAAATGACATCACTGCCTCTAAATTGACTACTTCAGTGGACAAGCTAAAGAACCAGTTGTGATTAAAAGTCATAGACATGTATAAATGACTGTACTTTTTGATGTTGCTGCTGTGTTTTTGGACCTGATTCCAATTTATATCTATTGTCACTTTGATGAAAGAGCTGAAATGTGCTCCTTTATTATCACATCGCATCCACCTCTTTATTTAGACTGTAATTATTGATCATTTTTGCAACAGGCAGCTCACTCGTGATTTTAGTAAAGGGAAATATTGTGAAAGTCTAAGGCCAACATTTGGTATACAGTGAGAGAAATGTAATGATTTCTGACATTTTTTAACATGCCCGTGCCTGAGTTTCCCGTTCACGCTTCAATTGCAGCAGCAGTTTCATTTCAAACTATGCGCCTTTTAAATTTGGCTCCATGTGGAACAGCTCTTTGGTATTCTTGTGTTTTACACCACAGGTGAGGAAACAGGCAGAATCCAAGAAGGAGTTGTTCCCCCTTTAGATCTCTTTTTCTGTTTCCTTTTTTCCAATCATTACAACTGGACTTCAACTACATTTCTCTCATTATCCTTAACTTTTGCTATTTTGGGGGGGAGGGTGGGTTGGTAACTATTAAAATTGTCGGAAAAAGAATTCACCATCTGTGAAGAATCTAGTTGAACTTGTCCAAATGCAGTAATGGTGAATTAACACAAACAGCATCAGAAGAGCTGGTATTTCCACATCTTTTAACAATTTTGGATGGTACGTAAATCATCCATCCATCCATCCATCCATCCATCCATCCATCCATCCATCCATCCATCCATCCATCCATCCATCCATCCATCCATCCATCCATCCATCCATCCATCCATCCATCCATCCATCCATCCATCCATCCATTTTCTTTACCTGCTTCTCCATTCCGGGTCGCAGGAAGCTGGGGCCTATCTCCAGCAGTCGGTAGATAAATCATGACCCTGTAAACTTTCCACTTTAGTTTGAAAATCTTGAGCAGTTTTCAGTACTATTAAATGCTGCTGGGAGGTAACATTCTTGATACCACAACTGATTACATCTATATGTTCTGGTGAGGTGTTTCTTGTGTTCTTTTGTTTAGAGCAGCATAAGTGTGACCTATTGAGAAGGTCTACAGATAAATACTGGAAGGTTAACCTCTAAAATGGAGGTTTTTCTTGCATAGTTTTTGACATCTAAAACTAGCCGACATCTAAAACTAAATTACATTGTAGAAACCCTTTAGGAGAGACAGCAAAACTGAAACAGGAGGAATTGTATTACTGGTGGGGATCCTAGTAAGTTTAAACAACAAAAACTTCTATTGATTGGGCTTTCTGCCCGAAGAGTTTTGTCAATTCAAACTTTGAAGTTCAGAGTTTCAAGTTTTTAAACTGTGTTGGTGAGCTGAACTCATAGGTTCTCCCTCCTGAGGGTCATTAGGGTCTTTGTTGCTCTGGTCCACATGAAAGATGTTTTGCTCACATGTATTAGATTTTAAACTGAACTGTAAGTTCTGGAAACTTGAAACCTTGCCTCAAAATTTTGAAACCTAGACCTTGTCCAGTTTGTTACTGCTTGGAGTATGAGCTATGAAGGACACTCATCTACTACCACACCAGGTTTTAGTTCAACAGTTGCAAAATTAACTGAGTTGTAACCATTGTTGTGCTTGCTAAAGTCAAACAGCTGTGGCAGCCATCTTGAATTGGGTGACTCCAAACAGGAATGTACATCCAGTGATTTTTTTCTGAGAATATTTTTTTTTTTACTAAAAATCTGTCAAGTAGTTCATGAGCTATTTTCCTAACAAATGAACACACATACACTCACAGGCAATTACACAATCACCTGACTTTCATGGCAGCAGGAAGTACTAAAGATTAACATTTAGCTACTCTAATGTTGATTGTAGAGTCAACTTCTCTGTGAAAAAAGAAAACTAAGCCCTTTATGAGAAAATTAAACTGGTACATATTTATCCGGCTCTGAGAAAGCTACCATTTAATTCTGTGCTTGTGCAAAGAAGTTAGCAGCAAAGGATGTGTTTTGCCTAATTTATTTCTGTAAGAATACAGTTGTGTTTTTTTGTGTGCAATACTTCAAAGGGATGGAGCTTTACCCCCCACTGTGTGTGCCGCTGAACATTTGTCCTCATTAACGGGACATTTTAACTGCATGAGATGAAGCATTGCAGGTCAGGAAGTGCTCTTTTTGCTGAGGGAGTAAAATGCAGTTTCTGCCATCTTTACTCTTTCTTTAATCATTAATTAAAGCTGTTCTGTGTGTGATTTTAGAACAAATACGGAACCCGCCGAGCTTTAATCACTAAGTGGAACAGAATCAAAGATGCTGCCAAATGATGCTGCTTCTGGAGATCTCCTTCACTGTAATTCAGTCCATTGAGAAAAAAAATGAAACAAATTCAGAGATTTTCGTTTCATGTATTTCACCAGGTTGTCGACACCACAGAGCAGGGTGCTGGCGTTTTTGAAAAAGCCTGTTGTTGCCTGTTATTGGTTCGACACATGGGGAGCAACGTTGCTCCCTCTAAATTCATTTCATACTGCATGGAACTTGTGCAATGAGGTAACAATCGCTTGACCTCCTCCAGCCGAGCAACCAGTGAAATTCGTGCATGTGAAATTTCAAGCTTGTACACGTAGACGTGCACACATGGGCAGATGACGAGACAAAACAAAATTGAAAAATGTTCAACTTTTGTCGCTGTTGCATGGCACTAAAACCAATCAGTGAGGGTTTCATTGACTGACCAATGAGTGGAGAGTATTCTGCACTCTGCAGTCTGCAACCACTTTCAACATGGAGGAAAGCATCATTTTAGCTGTGTTTGCCTTTCCTATATTATATGACATTTGATTATCGAGATACACACAATGACACGGACTGCTTTGAAAATGTCAAAATCCCTCCAAATGCATAACCAATCAAATTTTCTGGGAGACAAGTTGCAAGAGTGGGATTCACAATGCTGCCGTCGCTATCACATCCTGTGTGTTCGGTTTCACCCCAGCGGCGATGAGGACCATTAGTCGCCGTCGTTTGTCGCTCTCTGTGTGTCAAGCCCATTATGGTTTGTGAAATTGTTTATTGCTCAGTCATGCTTCAAAACCTCCTTGTTACACGTACTGTCACAGTTTCGAAAAAGACATTTCCCAACCACATTGTTGCACCATCTTGTTCAACACAAAAACCTGTTTGGAGAAAATTTATTTACAAGCTAAGGGTAAAATTATCCTAACAACAGGTCTGAATTTGTGGAACATCACCAAGTGTTAAAAAGGAGGTGATGTGTTAAAATGTTAAACTAGAAAATTTACGAAGTATACAGCTACCACCTGAAACTCCAACATTCATCACCCTTCTTCTCTTAAGCGCAAAAAGTAAACATGCACTTATGGTTTTTTCTAATAATCAAATAATCTGACAAAATGCCATTGTTTTGACCTATAAACTGTATGAGAAGTTAAAAGAGAATCAAGGTAAAAAGAAATGGTAAAGCTATTACCTGTAGGTCCACCATGGTAACCACAAACCTGTGTCTTTTATGCCATGACAACATTCTTAATAAAACAGACAAAAACACAGAGCAAAAAAGTAGTAAGCCTCAGACAAAGTCGCTACATGAAAAATAAAAGTTGTTTTGAAAGAAATTCTTGAACTTTAAGTGGCAGAAGCAGCTGGTCATTACATATAGAAATTTATGTCTTCTTTTATCAGCTGTTTCCTTTTCAGGGCTTGCCACAGCAAGTCATCCTCTTCCACCTAACTCTGTCTTCTGCGTCCACTGTCCTCACTCCATCTACCTCTATGTCCTCTCTAACTGCATCTATATATCTCCTCTTTATCTTTTTCCTGGCAGATGCATCTCCAGCATCCTTCTACCAATATAACCACTGTCCCTCCTCTGCACATTTCCAAACCATCTCAGTCTGGCCTCTCTAACTTTATCTCCCAGTCGTTCAACCTGTGCTATACCTATGATGACCTAATTCCTAATCCTGTCCATCCTCGTCCCTCCCAAGGAGAACCTCAACATCTTCAGCTCTGCCACTTCCAGTTCTGTCTCCTGTCTTTTTGTCAGTCCCACTGTCTCCAAACCATACAAAATATCTAGTCTCACCACTGTCTTGTAAACTGAACTTGTATATGTCTAGTATGTTTAATGTAGCAGATATGACAAGTTTAAAAAACTCATCAGTTACAGTTTCGAAGAGAAATTTCTGAGCTTGGACACAATAGCACTCAATGAGAGTTTGGGTGTGTGCGCGTTGAGGCGGATCTGAGAGAAAAACATGTCTTACAGCAATGAGAGATACACTGACAAAAGGCCTATGTTTTGATGTATAAACTGTATAAAAAGTGTAAAGTTTGTGGGAGTAAAAATTGTATGCGAAAGTTTTCTTAAAAGTTTAAACAGCTCAAGGTTAGAGTGTGTGACATCATCACACATTCTGAACATTCTGCAATAAAATCTCCAAAAATCATGCAACTTAAACTGTGATTGTGTAAAATCCATTTAAGATATCAAAACACCAGTTCTATCATGTAAAGCCCAACTTTCTGTGACCTGTTTGAACTTTGAATGATGATTCTACTGAAGTATACCTGAGCTGCAGCTCTCTAAAGAGCTCTGTAGCTCACTTGGTTCAGCAAGATCTTATGTTGTCTATGGGTGAATTGTTTTTTAGCTTTTTGCAAATTTCATTTACACTGTTTGATGTACTTCTACCAAAAAGAGCACTATTCTCAATCAAGCCACACATTTTGATGTACTTCTTTGTTTTTGTACATTTTATTTTTTTAAAAACGTAGGAAGAGACATAAATCAAAAATTGTAACAAAAACAAGAGAATAATAAGCAAATAGTATTTAGGTTGTTTTAGTGCTTATATATTGTCACTCTGAAGAAGTGTGAGAGTAACCAGACTTGCGTTTACTATCTGTCTATGTTAATGACCAAATGTTGACACCTGTTGGTAGAAATCTAGTATAAGTGCCTTTATCTGCACTTTCCTTTTTGCGCAGCACTCATTAAAGTATAATTTCAGTTTTATCCTCAAAGATAACAGCATCACACACAGCTGGCTTGACAAACTTTCCCCCCCTAATTTTATCTCCTTTTTAAATGGTAAATTATTTGCCAAAAGTTTAAAGTTGCAATGAAATCAAATGAAATATGTATTGTAATCGTAATGTAATATGTCTGCACTATCCAACACGCCAGTATCTGGTCCTACAATGATTAGGGAAAAGAAAGTGGCTCTGAAGGTACTCTTAATTTAATTAAAGAGTTTTGTCATTTATTGAAAAACTATGGAAAACTATTAAACATTTGTGGTGACTTACACTGTATATTGAGTTGCTTTTGAATCTTTTGATCCAATAAAAGTCTTTTCTGAATGTGGTGAGGGTGTGGCCTAATCCAGGGCACAGAAGCTGACCAATTAGACTAGACCAGGCTTTTTGAGAAGAGGCTTGCTTTTCTAGTTTCAGGAAATAGTAAATGATCATAAAATAATAGCTTTTAAGTACAATTGCAAGGTTTGAATCACAAACTGCATTATGATGCTAGTTATTTATTGTGTGAATGCTGAGTCAGCATTTACACATTGTTTTCCTCTTTTATTTTGGACTGCAACTACTTCAGCATACTTTTAGCTATTTTGACCATTCATGTATCAAAATATTCAGATTATTCAGGATATTGTGGATTTGATGTTATCATACACATTTTTGGAACTCTTCAGATACTTAAAAATTTTTGTGCTCTTTGAAATCCACAGTCGATATTTGGATAGATTGGCCCAACGTTAACAAAATGCCTGTGCAAACAAAATGAAACATGGTTGTAATGTTCTTATTCTTCACTTGAATAAAACATCGAGAAGTGCTGCTTATGCTAACGTCAGCTAGCTCTTTTATTTTTCTTCTTCTTAGTCCTTATGTACATCCTAGTTTCCAAACTCCCCCTAGTGGTTGATTCTTTAATAGCATTATCATTACATCCCCTTTTCTAACAGGTTGGTTATAATAACCTAAACTCTTAAAGCACTGTCATTCTGGAAAGTCCTAACACTCCTAACATTCACCATGTAACCGTTAACACAACAACTAAGATTCTTAGCAAGAATGTTTTTTTTAACACAGTATGAATAAAATAAATTCAAGTGTCTACTTTACATTTCAACTTGCAAACAGCAGTCTAAAAAAAATTAAGGTTCTTACTGGAAATTTTAACAAATAATTTTTCACAACAACAATTTACAGTTGTTCTATGAGTCTCTCTGGAAGTTTCTTGGGTTGGGAAGACCTTCTCAGTGTCTCTGTCATAGGTGAAGGTGAAAGAGGTTCACTGTGGTGTCCATCTGGTGTAACACACTGTTGTTCTGATTCAGCCTCTTCGACCTGATGGTTAACATCCTGAGTCTTTAACAGACTCCTCCAATTTCTTCTTAACACTTGTCCATTTTCTGTCTTAACAGCAAACAAACTGGGTCTTACTTCACTTAGCACTGTTGCTTTTCTGTCCCAGAAATCAGGACCTGCAGTCTTCACAACATCTCGTTCCTGAAGAGGTTCCAGACGCCTTGCTGTTCTGTCATAGTTCCTTTTCTGTCTGTACTTGAGTTTTATCATTTTGTCCAAAAGCTTGTTGTCACGTTTATCACTCTCCTTTAAAATGTGTGGAAGTGTGGTACGAAGCTTGCGATGCATTAGAAGCTCGGCAGGTGATGACCCACACTCCAGAGGTGAAGCCCGATAGCTTAGTAGAGCCAGGTAAGGGTAAGTCTTACTGTCTCTGGCTTTCTTAAACAGTCTCTTTACTATTTGGACTCCTTTTTCTGCTTGTCCATTCACTTGTGGATACAAGAGACTAGAAGGGATATGCTGAAATCCATATTGCTTTGCAAAGTCATGAAATTCTCCACATTCTTAATGTGGACCATTGTCATTGACAACACAATGTGGGATCCTATGTCTGGCAAAAAATCCCTTTATGAGTGTGATGACAGACTTTGCTGATGTACTGGAAAGCTGTGTAACTTCTGGATAATTAGAGTAGTAGTCAATCACCAGAAGAAAGTCTTTTCCATCTAGATGAAATAAATCGGTGCCTACCTTTTGCCAAGGTGTAGTGAGTAGGTCTGCTATCATCATTGGCTCTTTTGTTTGCTTGTAGTGATGTATGAGGCATGTTTCACATTTCTGTATCATTTCTTCAATATCCCTGTTGATGCACGGCCAGTAAACCGCTTCCCTTGCTCTGCGTTTACATTTCTCTATACCAAGATGTCCCTCATGAATACGCTGAAGCATGTCCTTTCATATGGATTGTGGGATGACAATCCTGTTCTGTCTCAGCAGCAGTCCATTGGCCAAACACAAATCTTTACAAACAGAGTAAAACCCTGTGCGGACCCCCATTGACCAACCATTTTGGATTTGGTGGGACACTTTTTGTAGCAGAGGATCTTTTGCTGTTTCCTGCACAATTTGCTGCAACATGACATCTGATGCTGGGAGTGAAGCAGTTACCATGTTTACATGTGTTTCAGCATCCTCAGATACAGAGCTGCCCAGCTTGTCACAGCTTGGTGCTGGTGCTCGTAAGCGCTCATGTGTGCATCTGCCAACACAATGTACTTTCCTGGCGTGTAAATGAGGTCAAAGTCATAGCGCTGCAAAAACATCATCATGCGCTGGATCCTTGGTGACATGTTGTTTAGGTTCTTTTTTCTGATTGATATAAGTGGTTTGTGATCAGTCTCTGCAATAAAGGTTGGTAATCCATACACATAGCTGTGAAATTTTCCACAACCAAATATTAGACCCAAAGTCTCCTTTTCAATTTGAACATAGCGCTGTTCAGTTTCCGTCATTGATCTGGATGCACATGCTACCGGTTGCCATTTATCTCCATTCATTTGGAGCAGCACAGCACCCAGACCATCTTTTGAGGCATCTGTGGAGATCTTTGTTGGTTTTGATGGATCAAAGAAGGTGAGTACTAGCTCTGTAGCTACAGTTTCCTTTAACTTTTTCCATTCCTTTTCATGTCTGGCTGTCCACTTGAACACTGTTTTGTATTGTAACAGCTCCCTGAGACATGCTGTCTTTAAGGTAAGATTAGGAATGAACTTACCCAGGAAGTTGATCATTCCCATGGCTCTTAAGACACCTTTTTTGTCAGTGGGTGCAGGTATGTCCAATATTGCTTGCACTTTGGACTGATCAGGTTCAACTCCCTCACTTGTGATCTTGTCTCCCAAGAAGGTCATCTCTGTGACCCCAAAAAGGCATTTGTCTCTATTCAGTTTCAGTCCATTCTTTTTGACTCTCCATAAAAGCTTCTCCAGCCTGTCGTCATGTTGTTGTTTTGTATTTCCACAGACTACAAGGTCATCTATGTAGACTCTGGTGCCTTCCAGTCCTTCTATTATGGTCTCCATTGCTCTGTGGAAGATCTCTGGTGCTGATTTAATACCAAATGGAAGCCTCAAGAAACAGTAATGCCCAAATGGTGTGTTGAAGGTAGTGTATCTGCTGCTTTCTGGGACCAGCCTCAACTGCCAAAAACCATGTGACGTGTCCAGTTTGCTAAAAAACGTAGCCCCTGCCATTTCACTCGTTATTTCTTCTCTCTTTGGGATATGATAATGCTCTCTTTTAATATTTTCATTAAGATCTTTGGGATCAAGACAGACTCTTAAAGCACCTGTGTTCTTTTTCTTGACACATGTAATGGAGTTCACCGAGTCTGTAGGTTCCTCTACTTGTTCAATGTCACCCATTTGAGTCATTCTTTCCAATTCTTTTTTTAGACTAGCCCTGAGTGGTGCAGAACTCTCTTTGGTGCATGCACCACCGGTATGGCATCATCCTTGAGCTGAATTTTGTAAGCGTAGGGTAATGTTCCATGTCCTTTGAAAACTGAAGGAAACTTACTGACAATGTCCGAACTTCCTTCAAGCTGTTGGTGCTCCAGTCTTTTGTCTTGTTTGACTACTTCTAGGTTGTCAGCATTAATCTGATAGACCCTCTTGACCAGTCCTAGGTCCTCAGATGTTTTGTCTCCTAAGAGTGACTCATGCCTATTAGGCACAATGGTGAACAGAAGGTTATGCGTTCTGCCTTTTACAGTTACATTCAGTCTGCATCCACCCTTTGTTTGTATTGGCTGGTTATTATAAGCCCTCAGAGGTGAGACTTTTTTTGAATGTATTTTAGGCTTTTCCGTTAGTGTATTAAAATCTCTTTCACTGATCAAGTTAACTTTGGCCCCTGTGTCAATTTAGAATGTCACTATTGTCCCATTAACTAACAGTGGAGCTGTCCATTTGTCTTCTGTGACCACATTTACAGTTTGACCAGCGTCTACTTTTGAAGACTGCGTGCTGGCATCTTCATGGTGTGACACCATCTTAATGTAAAATGTTTCACTTAACGCATCACTGTCATCTGTGTCTTCCTGCACTGTGTGTATTTCTTGCCCTCTTTTCTTGGAGAGATACATTTTTGTATAATGGTTTTGTGCTTTACATTTTGCACATTTCTTTCCAAAGGCAGGACATTGTCTTGGTCTGTGTTTCTCACCACATTTCTTTATGATTAATTTTGCTTTTAATGTCATTATTTTTAAATTTGTTCCAAGGCTTTCTTTTCATCACAGCATTGAAAAACTCGTTTTCTTGGCGTGCTGTTCCCTGGGCAGGCTCACTAAAACAGAGTACATGTTGCTGCGCTAACTCGCTGGCTTGACATATTTTTATAGTACAGTCCAGTGTTAGCTCCATTTCTCTCAATAGTTTCTCCCGCAGTTTCTTCTCATTAGTTCCAAACACTATCTGATCTCTTGTCATTGAGTCTCTGAGGTCACCAAAATTACAGGACTGAGCTTTAATCTTCAGGTCCGCGAGGAAGGTATCAAATGACTCACCCTGATGCTGTAAGCGTGAGCGAAAGATGTACCTCTCATATGTTTCGTTTTTCTTTGACAGACAATGCTCGTCAAATTTCTTCACAACCTCATCAAACTTATCTTTGTCCTCGGGTTGAGCAAACACAAAAGTGTTGAAGACCTCTATAGCTTCTTTGTCGGTGATGGTTTGCAGCATGGCTATTTTCCTTTCGTCTGCCCACCGATCCACTCCGACAGCCGCAATGTACTGCATGAACTGTTGTTTAAAAGCCCTCTAACTTGCATCTACGTTTCCAGTCAGTATCAACGGACTGGGCGGTTTTATTGCATCCATCTTTGTGTTGCTTCTTGTTCGCTACCTGTCTCCTGGTACCATGTAATGTTCTTATTCTTCACTTGAATAAAACATTGAGAAGTGCTGCTTATGCTAGCTTCAGCTTATTTTTCTTCTTCTTCTGTCTTTATGTACATCCTAGTTTCCGAACTCCCCCTAGTGGTTGATTTTTTTATTAGCAACTATCATTACAATGGCTTGTGTGACTGTTGAAAGCTAAAGGCAGAAAACCTGGAGTGACACAAACCACGAACGAAGCGAGAGTTCAGAGCTGCAAACAACAGGAAACTCAGTTTCTAGCAGCAAAACTGTCTGAAATTATTAAGTAGTTTTGTGCTATGTCTGTATAATTTGTACCACATTTCTGATCATAACACCATGAGCTTGCCATGTTGAGGCATTGCATTTTATTAAGAGAATGTAAAAGTTGTATTTTTAAATACAAAGTCTGCCAAGTTCTACAGTTTTAGCCATAAGGTTATGCATGAGAAAAATGTATTCCTTTAAATTTTTAACACTAAGTGAAATATTTTCTTTACTTTTTTTCAGGTCAGCCATAAACAAACAGCAGTGTAATTTTTTTTTAAATAGCAAGAAGTCAAAATACTAAGGATTCTTTTCTTGAAAAAAAAAACTGATATACAACCAGAAACATAGGGTTTTGTCAGGACAGAGGACAGAGCAGCAACAACACTGACCACTCTGAGCTTTGCAGTTTAAGGTATGTGTGAAAATGTAAGTGTAAAATGTGAGAAGAACACAGGCCCTGTTCACATTTGTTTTGTTTTTTTTAAACATTTTGCCTCTGCTTCAGGTGATTTGACTCTATGTGGTCAACTCTGAAGCCTCTGTTCACATTCGGTGGTAAAATGTGGTTTGGATCGGATGTCAATTACCTGTGCTGTATGCAGATACAGATACAGCCACGACACACAGAGGGCTGTCAGTGAGAAACAAACAGGTCTGCTGATGTTTCTGTAATAATGACATTCAGACATCTGGATTATATTACTGGTTTTTCATTAACACAGCTCAGAGCCATTTGAGTTGCATTTTCTTTGAGTTCTCTCCTAGTAAAACACAATATAAGCCAAATAAAAGAGTAAAATGATTAAAGGTTTTACAGAGCTCAGTGTCAGAGCAAAGACTGAAGATTTTAATCTGTAAATCTCCACAGCTGAATGGTGCACTGACAGCCATCAGCTGTTTTACAGCTTTACTGTGAACATAACTACTGAGCCCCACAAGGGACATGGAGGGGAGAAAAATGAAGATGTCTCTTTTGCTAGATCCTACAAAATTTTTTTTTGCAAGATTTGGAGTTTATTTAACAGTGGTTCAGTGGTTAGAGCAGTTGTCCTCCATTGAGACAGTTGGTGGTTCAATTCCTGGCAGCAGCCACATGTGTCAGTGTCCCTGGCCAAGACACTGAACCCCTAATTGCCTCTCATGCGTGCCCCTTTGGTGTATGAATGAGGTTTAAAGCACTGACTGACTCAGTACAATGATTTATTCAGATTGACTTTGTAGAGATGCAGTGGGGTGCTGTGTGGATGGGTAAATGAGGGAACAGATTGTGTTATACAGCACTTTGAATAGACTGGTTGGCTAGAAACGCGCTATATAAGTACAGTGCATTTACCATTTCTTCCCTGCTCTGCACTCTACTTCCACTGTGTTGGGAGCCTCTTCTGTTCTGAATCTGTGCCCTCCTCAAATAACTGACAGAGGTTGACTAATATCAAAGTGTTTTAGTTTATAAATACTTCTCATCGTGACAGATTACTCTGGTGATTTTGAAAACGTGCGAAGAAAGGCTCACACTTGCACTCAAGTTTGGCCCTGGTTGCTTTAATACAGAAAAGAATGATCTGTCAGGTCATCAAAGAAAAGCTCTTGCATCATATTTACAAGGAAGATAAAAATTAGAAGTAGTACTGCAGGTTTAACTTTTTAAACTCTTTCAGCATCAGCTTTTGTCCAAAGACTACCCTGTGCGCACCTTGACGCAGAGGGCAGTGCACAAACAACACTCACAATAAATTAAAATGTGTAACTATTTCGAAGTCTACTTGGCTGAAATCTATATGAGTAATCATCCAAATCTAATTTTCCTATATTCCCCGACATTGACACAAATTCTGTTTGGGGTAATTACCTTGGCGGAACACCATGCATGACTGTACTTAAAAACTTTATCGGTATATCACAAAATAAACTCAGGATTTTCAGGATTTAACCAAGTAGTCAAAAGCGAGCAGCTTGGTGACAGACAGACTCGGGAGTCAAAGATAAAGGCAAGTGATTTTATTTACAGTGTATAGTGAGGAACAGGGGCCAAGATCTGAAAGGGAGGTTGAAGGCAAGTAGTGGTTTGGTTGAAGGTAGGCGGTGGTGATAATTGAGTTTGATTTGGATATGGTTGTCTTACAGGTGGAGAAGCGATTCCAACATGGAAAAGTGAGATAGGAGTAGTCACAGGTGGAAGTTTCCAGGTCGATTGGTTCCCATAGGCACCCAGTAACGCAGACCAGACAGGACCCAGGAGAACAGGTAACTCTGGGAGCATACAAGAAAACAAAATGTTACAGAGCACATGAGTCTTAGATTAGTTTTTGGCAACGAAGCTTTACCTAGGGTAAGCAATACTTCAGCACTGATCTGGTCTACATGGCAGCCTTAAGTATCCAGCCACTCCAATGAACCTGATGCTTTGCAGCTGTGGGTGATTGTTTAGCCAACCAATAGGAGATCAGGAGCCAGCAACCAGAAAGTAGACTTGCAGAACACCACAAGGATCTTGCAAAACCTTTGTGGGATTTTACAAAAATACGTCTTGTTTTTATCCTTGCAAGGAACAGTGTTAATCAGTCCCAGCTGAGTGGCCTTTTTTGTTTTTCGCACTGAGATGTTCGCTCTGCTGCCTGTGTGTGTCAGTTCAGTTGGAGGTCCTACATCAAAAATTGATACGAGTTGCTGCCAAAGATACGCACAAGAAGTCCAAACCACCTCCAAAGGTGGTTTAAGTGAAAACCATTTCAAGGCACATTGGAGCAGTTCAGACCTGTATTTAGTGTTGTCCAATCACAATCAAACTGCTAAAGACAGAAGTTAGCACCAAATGTGAACTGGTCCTGGGAGAGGTTTAACACTGAAACCATTGTTTTTAAAAACATGGAAGCTTAGAACTTAATATTTCCAATTTTGATGCAAGAATTGGAACAGCATAAAGCTGCAGATTTATTCACAGTGAAACATTTTACATGTGCCAGGACAAAAGCCTCAACACATTAGTATTTACTAAGGTAAAAATTGTTTTCTATCATCACAATGCAAAACCATAAAAAAATAATACAGGAATTTACATCTTAGTTGTTGTCAACTACTATGTAAAATCTGAATTTTGTAGCAGGCACTTCTTTACCTGCTTTTTACCTTACCTTTACCTTATTTGCAGTGGTAATAAACAAAATTTGTTCAAGTTTTATTTTTAAATTTTATGTTGCAACTCAGTTGCAACTCAGTTGCCACATTCTTGTTTGAAATGTTATTTATGACAATGCAGGCACATGACATCATGACAGGAACTTGAGACTTAGATTGACAATGGCCAAACATTAGACAAAGTGGAAATGGCACAAATGGAGGCTGAAAGGAAGCCGTGGGGTTGAGTCCTGACCAGGCTGTTGGCCATCATTCAGTCACTGGCAGAGCAAAATATTGCCCTTAGGGAGGGCACAGAGACACTTTACTAACCAAATAATTGTAGTGTTTGTTTGTGTGTTTGGTCAACAATTAAACCTTTAAGGTCTGTCATATAGCTGTTCAGTAATGTTTCGGGTGGTGTGTGCTCACTGAGGGGTGAGGGAGCGTCAAACCATAATCTCTCCTAGGGCACCAAAATGGCTAGATCTAGCTCAACAAAAAGAAAGGTCAGGTGATACCATGACTGTAAATGGAGGAGCAGATGGCACTTAAAGCCCCACATCCATAGTGTGCAGACTCTGGTTCCAAAAGTACAACATGGCAGCTTCCGTAAAATTAAATCTTGTGTCTACAATTCCCAAAAATGAGAGAAGGGAGGGACACAAGGTTTTGTACAGTCATTCTCAAACTTTGGAGAAAGAAAATTGTCAGTCTTGGGAAGCAGGCTTGGTACTGACACTTTCAGTTCACGCTCAATGTTCAACTTCAATCTGAAATTGGTTTTCAGAGAGGCAACAGCAGAAAAGCCAATCTCACAGAGGTATGAAGTAGGGAAAGATAGTAAAATGTTCACAACCTTCTGCCTGATGAGTGGATCTTCCCTCTCAACATTAATCAGAACTCGCCCATCTCAATGAACTGTTCCTCTTCAGCAGAGCTGGAATCAGCAGGTGCTGCTGCACTGAAGGGATCTCTCACCCAGTCAAACTGAATGCTGTTTTCTGGGAAGTATTTTAGAAAGAATTCTCTCATAAAGAGATGTTCTCCTTGAGACATGGAATAAATGTAACAGCATTCAAATCATTGAATTCCACAAACTCACTCAGATTCACACATCACAGGCATTTGTGCCACATCTAGAGCTGGTTGGTTACTGATTTTCCCGGGTTAATAATCTGAATTCTAGCACTGAATCAGAATTAACAGGTCCAAGGTCTCAATCAACCCAGATCCTACATGTCCTCTGGCAGACTGCTGCTAAGTCCACAAGTTAGTGAACTCCCTGTAAAAACAGTTAAATCCCCGCAAATGCTGTAGACTCTCTGATTTGGGTTTAAAACTCACCAGAAACATGCCAGACTCAGATGAGTCATACATACATGTTTACGTAAGTTTTACATAAACAGCATACATTTAAATGGACATTTTGGGTAACTTATATTTGATTTGCACTTTTTGTATTTTTGTTCCATTTGTTGTGGCTCATCATTTGTAAGTTGTTTATTGGTGTATGGAATTGTAAAAAAAATAAATAAAAAAAAATCTCTGAATATTTCAAATCCAGCGCCAACTCAAGTGAACTGAATTTACCAGCTCTGGCAACATCTCCAGTTTCTTAGTGAAGGAGACGATTTTGTCAGCAAGATGAAAACTGTGTTTGTCTTCGCCTTGAAGTTTTAAATTTTAGTCATTCAGCTTTCCAAATAAGTCACAGAGATATGCCAGTTCCATTATAAAATGTTGAACAGTAAACTTGGCAGCAAGTTCGTTGATGCATTTGTCTTCGTCTTGAACCTCAAACAATTCCATCATGAGATCCACTGTGCTTCACTATGCAACAGAACAAAGCACAGGGAAAAGTCAAGCTTTTAGGGTTTTTGTCTTAATAAATTGACAATGCTAACATCGATCAGAACAGTGTTCATCTCTGGACTCATCTGCCTTGCTGCCAGCGCTTCTCTGTGGATGATGCAGTACATCCATTGTGCATTTGGAGAGACACTGTTGATGGTCATATGCAGCTCCTTATTCTTTCCTGCCATGGTCTGTGGTCCATTTGTGCAAACACTCACACAGTCAACAATAGCAAAGAGTTCATCAGCAGTGGCTCTTTTTGTGATGTTCTTGCAAAACAGTAAATCCTCCTAGAGCAACTCTAATGTGACATAGCAGATGAAATAAGGAGACAATCTTTATTACGGACAGTATCTTCAGCCACTTGCAAAGCGAAACAGGTGTTTTCTTTTGAGGGGATCTTCCAGGTCCTGTAAAATATCGCAAATATGCCTTGCAATGGTTGTCATTGGACAGTGGAATGGATTTCAAATCCATAACAGTGGGTACAATGAGCTCCTCTGTGATTGTGTGTGGTTCCTTGAACCATGCAATTCTGTATGCGACTAGATAGGAGACCAGTTCTGCTCTGTTGTTTAAGAATATTATTTGCTTTAAGTCATTTTTCTGCTGACAGTATTCACAAAGTTTCCTCTTGAGAAAGTCCAGTGGCATGCTTTCATGACTGGGGTGTACAGTCTCTTAGTGTCTCTTCACTATATTAGGTTTCATACGGTCCTCTGCCAGAGTTTTGAGACATAACACACACAGTCTTTCCTTATCTCCTACCACTTTCACTGTGAAGCCAAGACTAAAATATGCCTTATCATATTTTCTTGTCTTGGGTTTTGGTTGTGAATTATCATTCACAACGGGCAACACTATCATGTTTGTTTTGGAAACATTGCTCATTTTTATTTTTGCCTCAGTAAGTTACCTCTCAGTTTTACAAATTTACACTACTGATCCTTCATTATTGCCCAGAATATGTGTTTGAAAACACTCAAACTTTAATTCAATGTCTGTAAAATTGATTGAGCTATAGCCAGTTTTGTATTTGCTAAGGTTGACTCTCTGTGGCAGCCATCTTGAATTGGGTTGACTCCAAAAGTCATCCAATGATTATTTTCTGAGAGCTTCATTAAAATTCATCAAGTGGTTTATGAGATATTTTAATAACAGACATGCAAAAGAGCACACATAAACAATTCCATGAGCACCCTCCTTTCTAAACAGCAGACAAATTCTTAGGTAAATCCTGATCAACTGGATGTTAGAATTGCAAAATACTTAAATTTTAAAAACTAATTGTATTTGATTTAAATTATAGACAGCACAAAAACAATGAACCACACTGAAACTATGTAACCATTGCTCTGTACATATATTTTCTAGCCCAAGGCTTATTTGCAAACTTGTAGTCCCTGGTTAAATTAAAAGAAAAAAAATATTTAAACAGTACCAATACAAAATACTTTACATCTAAAATAAACAATAAAACCATATATTTCAAACATATACACACACTTAAATATTACAGATAAGGACAGGAGATAGTATATTTTATTTCCTAAAAAGCTTTTCCACAGTGTACCAAAAAAGTCATTACAATAAAAAAAAAAAAAAAAAAAAAAAAACTTTTTTACAGGGTTATTCATGCATCAGAGATACAGAAAGCATCCTAAAATACAGGTTTTGCTTGCCCATGCTATTAATCCACAAAGATACTGTAAGAAAAATGTTATGTGTTTTTAACTGAACAAAAATGATAGATCACTGAGTTTTATTTATGGTGACAACAGCTGGGCTTCATGACCCATAAAATTAAGCCATGCAGGAGAAACTTTATTAGGTTTATTTCTGCAGATGCCAGGAACTTTTGCTCAATCTGACAAGAACGCAGGAGTAATTTGTCCAGGAGCGAGACCAAAACCAGACACAGAGACAAAGCTAAAGGTAAGTGAATTTATTTACAGGTGACAAGTTATCTACAGTGAATCAGGTCCGGGAATGGTCTGAAAGGCAAGAGGAACAGGGTGAGTCTCGGGTACCAATCCTACAGTCAGTTGAGCACTGTTGAGTGGTTGAATTAGTGTTTTTGCTCTTACAGGTCCAGGAGGTGTCCAGCAGCGTGGAGGAGATGAAAGAGGTATTCTTGGTGATCCAGGAGACGAGAAGCCAGTAGTCCTGTCCAGGTGAGTATCCAATTGTCCAAGGTAAGTTTCCGTGAGGTCTGAAGATCCGTAACGTGGCAAAGAACCTAAGATCGAGGCGCAAAGAGAGCTTAGTAAACAGAGCATCAATACTGAAGTTAGAAACTATGGCTGAGAATCTAACCCAGGAGGTTCGATGCTCCAGCGATGGTCTGGTCTCAGCTGGAGGCTTAAGTACTGGCAGTTCTCATAAACACAATCTGGATCACCTGTGAAGCAAAAAGTTAAAGGAGCCGCCCCAAGGCGGGGCTAACTCCAGATCCCTACACAATCAAATGGCTTAATTCTTTGTACATTAACTTTCAAATGTTAAAAGTGGACCAATAAATACAATTCTGTAGGATGATGATGCCTCTGTATTTTTATTTAAAGATATTTATGTATTTATACTTAAAATGACATGACAGTAAGTGGTAAAACCATGAAGCACATTCAAACGCTATGAAAAATCAATAAAACATGAAACAAAATGTTACAATAGCAGTGTAGGACATGGCAATCTGTGGTGAGAGCTTACAGTTCATTAACCGCACAATGGTAAAAGTGTTCAAATGAAAATACATTTTACAGTCCTTACAGTTTTATCATGACATAAAGTGGGGTGCAAATATGTAAACTGCATAAAAGTGGATGAAGTAAATGAACCAATAAATGCTCTTGAAACATAAAACGCTCTATTTCTTTCAGTGTAAATGTGTTCTGTTCACATTTTCCATTCAGGCAAGATCATTCCTCTTTAATTTGAATAGAAACATTGTATTGAAATTCTCTTCCTTATAAACCTTAAACCATTTTATTTATGTTTCTTTGACAAAAAGTAAATCTTTTTAAAGAATGTTCTGTTTGGTGTAACAATACCACTCAGAAGAGAATCTATAATGTTTCATCTGCCTTGTTTTTCTGCACCACATTCGATTAGACAAGAATGAAACAACTAGGTCGTAATCTGCCTGTCTAAAAATATAATAATCGAAAGACCTTGTGTCTCCTGTATGTTGTGTGCTAGCTACCATATTTCAAAAGATAAAACTGCTTTTAACTCTCATGGACAGTCAGTGGTCTTTTTTTCCAGCTCTGACTCATTTCTTTCATGTTGAGAAAGTGTGAACAGCCTGGAACTGTGACACACATTTGAACAGCCACATAAGTCTGCAGGAAACCTGGGACTACTGGGAAAATGCCTGCATAGCTGTTTTGATTTGATTTTCTTGTCTGATATGTTTGAATTTGGCCTGAAATAATGGAAAGCAGAGCAGCACTTGGAGGAAAAAAAAACCTTAATAGTTCCTGTCTCACTTTTATGTATGTTTCTGCTTTGTATTTCCACTGCATATTGAGATACGTAGCTGTAAGGAAATAGGGTTTCCAGCTGTCCCTTAAAATAAAGAACTGTCCTGTATTTGAAAGTAAAAAAGATGGGTCCTTTTTAAATTGATAAGGAACCCACTTTGTTCCTTATTTCCGTGAGCCAGTGCAAATCTGGCAGAGGGAATATAGATGGTAAATGAAACAGATGAAACTGTTTTTTGTCTAACCAGCACCAAAGAGCTCTGTATTTTCTGTAGGTGTAAGGATTTGGGTTTTGTTTTGTTTCTTGGTTTATTTTGTTATTATATGTTCTGGTTTTGTCATTGTTGTCTTGTCATTATTCACTCCTCCTCTGTCTGCGCTTGTTTCCTTGCCACGCCCATCCCCACCTGCCTTCACTGCCAGGTAATCACTCACCTGTGCCCACTTCTCATAATTATTCCTCTGTCTTTAAAACCCGGTCAATTTCTCCATTCCCTCGCCAGTTCATTGCCTCAGGTACAGTCTGTGTTGTTCATTCCATGTTAGTCCATGTTTCTACCTGACCTTGCCTTGCTGTTTTGTATTTAGTTTAGTTTAGTTTTTGTTTCCTTTTGTTTTTTGTAAGTTTATTTAAAATAAATTTCCTTAAGTATGAGTCTGTGCTCTGGGTTCCTCTCGCTCTCCACCTCTCATGACAGTAGGGAAAGATGTTGAAATCAGAAATATATTTTAGTTACTTGAAGCTAAAAAGAAACTTGTTGTTCAAGCTGTTTTTTGTCAATTATTTTGGACCACTTTTGTTTTTAAGTGACAGCAGATTTCAAACAAAAACTAGAGAAACTGCATTTTCTGTAAAACTTCAGTGTGACTACTGAGCACTGACTTTAATGACTTGATGAAGAAGCTAAAACTGAGTCACTAAAGCTAAAAGAAGCAGAACACCAGCTAAAAAAAAGGCAAAACACTAGCTAAAACATAAAACATGCTGGGTAAAAGCCCAAAGTACTATAATGCTACTTTAAAGTAAAAAATAGGAACAGGCAAGTTAAAATAATAATAATAAAAAGACTAGCTAAAAGCTAAAACTAGCAAAGTTGTAGATAGAAGCTGAAAGTAGTCCAAGGTTAAATAAAATTACAAGTATCAAAACACTAGCCAAAAGTAGCAAATTTGACACCAATTCCTCTTCTGTGTCGCCATGAATCAACATGACCAGAGAACATCCCTTGTCTGCTGCCAAACTTGCCTGGCACCCAACATAAATAGTCCTTCTTGCAGGTGGTGGGCCCACATGGATTTGGCACATGTGATCTATCAAGCCTGGCTGAGCCTCAGGTGCCAAAACCCCTGGATCCAGGGGGAGTGCCCTGATTTCCCTTTCTCAGGTGAGGTATCCAGATGCATACATGACAGATCTGGGCCTCGTCTGCGTTAATGAGGGTGTTGCTTTGGTCAGTTGTGGTAAAGAAAGAGTTGAATTGAAAGGCAAAGCTCTCCATTTACTTGTCCATCTATGTTCCAACTCTCACCTATGGTCATGAGGTTTGGATCATCATCATTTGTAGGGTGGCCAGACTCAGTCTTAGAGATAAGGTGAGGAGCTTCATCATTTGGGAGGAGCTGCTGCTCCTTTGCATCGAAAGGAATCAGTTGAGTTGGTTCAGGCATCTGATTAAGATGCCTCCTGGTTGTCTCCCTTTGGGCATTTTTGAGGCATGTCCCACTGGGAAGAGACCTCGGGGCAGACCTAGATATTGCCAGAGGGATTATGTACTCTCTCTGGCTTGGGAATGCCTTGTGATCCCCCAGGAGAAGCTGGATGCTGTCTCTGGGGAAAGGGATGTCTGGGTTTCTCTCCGTAAATGTCCTTGATAGCATCACTCCTAGTAGTCTGGGCATCTCACAACTGAAGATTTTCTGGGCAAAAAAGTGCCTCCTCCTTTTTTGCCACCAGTTAGTGTTTTTTTATTTCAATTTCTGCAAGTTGGCGACCCTAGTCTTTAGATATCTGACACCAGCATTCACAACGTGCTCTCCAGCATCACCAGGTTGACTGTTGATCATGTTGGTTTCATGATCATCATAAAACCTCAAAAATACAGAAGTACTACTAAACAATGAGACAGTAAAATAAGGGTGAAAAAAGTGAATTTGAAATTATACTTATTTCCACTTACCTATGTATCAATTTCAACAAGCCACAAGTCATAAGCTAATAAACGAATGGCACTTTTACCTTCAATAAAGTGGTAACCTTGCTTCTTTCCCCTCTTATCTAGTCCCATTAAGGATGATGATAGACAGTTTTAGCTGAAAACAATCTTTACCCATGTTTGTTTTTAATGCTTTAATGCAATGTTACACAATATACAGCAAGTTTGTTGGCTTGATTTTTATCTCAAACTAAAATTTGCATCTGACAAAAAACATTGATAGAGATGATAAATCTTTAGGAAAACAGAAGGTTCTGAAGGTATACACTTCCAGTAGTGCATTTAAGCTTTACAATCCCAACTACAAAAGTCTATTTATTGTAAAATTGTAAAGCCTTTCTGCTACTTCTATCCATTAATACTGTACATTAATACTGTATTTTAAACAACAACTATGTCTTAGAACACTAATATGAACCACTAAAAAAATCACTTTATATTGAAAAACAATTTATTATTGAAATATGACTTTATAAAAGACTTTAAAAAGACCTCACTTGATATATTGTTCAATCTTACACATACCGTGGATCTTCCTGTCACTCACAGGCCTATCTATGATGGACTTTGGTATAATAAAGAATCCAGATTTAGGTGAGGCATGTAAGAAAGGGAACGCAATTTCAATTTAAAACAACAACCAAGGGCGATGCAAGGTAGGATGTCCAAAACTATAAATCTGATTAGACGACCCACAATGCAAAAAGAATTAAGACAAAGAAGCAGCACAAAGTGAGAGAGCGTTGTGTGAGTTGAATGATGGTTTAACATCAAACAATCAGCATGAAGAGTGTAAAGACAGAATTGCCTCTCAGATCAGTCTAACAGATGGATTCAAGAAAACACACAATTATAATAGTTGCACAAAAAGTACAGTTTAGTGTGTAGTGGTGATTGAAAGCTGAATAGATTTTTGTGTCTTTATTGATGTATGTGATGTATGCGCCGTCGTGATGCAGTTTAGTGTTTGACCCATTCATTTGTTTTGCCTGGGGCAGAGCTTCTGAACTGCCGCTATTGATCCAGCCTTCCCACATTCAAGCCTCTTCAAAATGCTGTGGACAGCAGGAGAAAAGAAGAACTCACACCTACTGTTGTGTCTTTTCACACCGAAGACGAAGTTGATTCTGGCAAAGTTCAGCTTTGTGGGATACAAAGCTTGAAGTCAAGAAAGTGAGTGGTGTTCAATGCCTGGTGAGACGGAGACGAGGAGTGAGAAAGAGCGAAGGGGGCGAGACTGAGAAAAAGAGACTGAGATGGAAGAAGTGAGGAAGGAGTGCAAGAAACAGTGAGAGAAAGAGAAAGTAGAATTGAGAAAGAGGGAGATGAGGGAAAGTAAAAGAAAAGGAGATAAAACTAGTGCAGGGAGAAAAAAGGGGAAAGCATCAATCGAACTCTATATAAACTGAATCATTAGCTTTTAGTGTTATTACCATGACATGATCCATCTAGCCATATTATGTGATGAGTCAAAGACATGAGGACCACAATGAGTCAGTGTTTGAGGAGGTGGAAACTAAATGCTGGTGACATCGGCTGGACAGACAAGACGGAGGATGTCCTAAAGTCTGCAACGAGGACAAAAATCCACCTCCGTCCTCTCGAGTACTTACATGTCCTCAGAGAGTCCACAAAGCTGCACAGAAGAAATATTTACAGACTAAGAGGCAGATTTATTTAGTTAAACCATTGTTTTTCTGCCCGTTCTTTTCTTTTCTTGGCTCTTGTCAAAGTTTAAACAACTGGGCTTTTTTTTTTACGCTTGGGAAAAATGTTACTAATTGCTCTTGGCATGGATACACATGTAACGACATCCCCTGACCACCTTTCTAAATGTTTAAAAGAATATATACAAATAATTACTCTTTTAAAGATAATGTATAAAACAAGATTACCCCCCTACACACACCCACACACCAGCAATTAGACGATTCCCCACCTTTCATGATAGCAGGTGAGAAATACAAATCAATAGTAACAGGTTTTTTTATAGCTTTTTAAATGTTATAATGTAATACATTATAGTTTGTAACACTATTTTTGTCATGAGCTGGGGTGAAGGAGGCGAACCCTGAGCGCAGACTCATGTTGAAAAAAAACTAATTTATTTAGAAATAAAAGGCAAACCCAAAACAAAGGCTGACGTGGCAGCAAAACCTAAACTAAATACAAAAAACATTAACTAACTAAACAAAACCTGAACAGACCTGAGACAAGAGATGAATCAAAGGGAGACGAC
>NC_051451.1:7097755-7106547 GCF_001649575.2 Kryptolebias marmoratus
AGTGGAAGTGGGCACAGGTGAGATGATTATGGAGCTAGAGGCAGGTGTAGATGGGTGAGAAAAGGGAAGAGAGAGAGAGAGTGACTGAGGAGAAGTGAATGGTGGCTGAGGCACAGGGAAGAGACAAATAACACAAACAATAAACTAACTGAAACATGAAGACAAAACATAATTCAAAAACTCAGATCCTAACAATTTTATTTTCACAGCTAAAATTGGAGAAATGTGATCTCTCCTTCTAACTCTTATATCAGCACTCTGATATCAGCAGCATTTTGGATCAACTGAAGACTTTTTAGAGAGTTATTTTGAACACCCAGATAATAAAGAACTGCAATAGTCTAGGTTTTCTGCATCATTTTGGAAGAAGATGTTTCTAATTTTAGTGATATAGTTCAGGTAGAAGGAAGTACGGTGGCCGACAGGTGCAAAAGTGCAGCAACCGGGCAAAACAAACAGCAAATTGCGGAACACGCTCCAAAAGGTTAAATACACCACAAACACATAAATGATGCAAACTTCAAAATGCACAAACACAAAAAAAAAAACGAATGCAAAGAAAAAAAAATGCAGCAAAAGACAGAAAAATTAAAAGTTTCTTTCTCAATATCTTCCACTTCTTGAGACCACATGATAAAAAATTAATGTTGAATTACTTCCTTAGGTGGCTGTGTCCTATTAGTCCAGTCCCATCATCTCATTTTTATAAAAAATAATAAGAAATGCTTTAAAATCAGATACAATTAGGTGTGTCTATTTGTCCAGTCTAATGAAACAATTCAACATTAACTCTTGGTCAGGACAAAAAGGATAAAGGACACCGCAGAGTCAACTTTGTGTCCTCCTGGTGCTCTGGTGCACTTTCATTTTCTTACTTGCTGGTGTTTTTGGTTTTTGCAGCAATTTTGTTTTACTGCATTTTTTTTTCTTTGCATTTGTTTTTTTGTGTTTGTGTGTTTTACAGTTTGCATCTTTCATGTATTTGTGTGTTTAGAGTTTGTTTCAATATTGAGAGTTTTTGCTGCTAAAGAAAGTTCTACAAGCTGCAGGATCAGGAGCTGGAGATTTCAATAATTTAAAAAACGGTAAAGACCAGATCATTTTTTATCATGTCCAGATACATAAAATACCAAAACTGACTTTTTTCCAGATGACTGAAGACTCTTCATCTGTTTATAAATAGACCCTGTAACAAGACAGCAATTGAATGCAGCTCACCTCCTCTCCACCACCCAGCTGAAAGCTAGACGTGTTTCAGAAATCTCCTCAAGTGCTTTTATGACGACTGTGGCTTTATGTTTCAACAGTCATCTACTTAATCATTACATTTTCCCTGATGCTGCCTTACTGAAACACACTCACACACACACCTCACATATAAGCACAGGAAGTAAGTAGAGAAAGACTATAAATTATGAAAGATTATGCATATTCCTACTCATGCACTTTTAGCATTAACAATAAAAATAGTCTCACTTTTATCTTAAAATTTTAAGTACACCCACGTATGTATCTAACTTTTGATGCATATTAAAAGTCTACTTTTTGAGTTGCCACTGAAGCTTTTAGGGTTTTTGTGTTTTTTCTAGGCTCAAGCTGCTCAGCAGTTAAACTCCTTTCACCTTGTTCTCTTTCTTTGTCTTCATTATCCAGATGTTCTTTTAATCTTTTGTGCTATTCAGATTACATCTGTTGTTGTTTTGTTTCCACATTTACAGATGAGTTCTCTAAAACTCTTTGTGCAGTGTCTGTTTTTTCACCTTTTATTTTTCCACTCCACTGGTGCCATTGTTTAGCTGCTTTTCCAAAAAAAAAAAAAATTGTTCTTTTTTTTCAGCTCCAACTCTTTAGCTCAGTTCACTGCTTTCTTTCACTCCGACACTGCCTCCCGCCATCATTTTCCCTTCACAATATCAGATTTCTCTCTGGCAGTATTATGCCGCTCCGTCTTTGTCCTCTTGCTTCCATTCACATTTTTTACCGCTTTCTTTATTTCCCATTCAGGCACAAGCTGCAGCACTCATTTACGGTCTCTTTTAGTTGAAATCCTCTCTTTTGTTTAATTGTGTCAAGCTTTCATGCACGAGTTTGCCGGTTTTCAGTCGCTCCTCTCATTGCGGATTCAGACACCATTGAGAACTTGTTAACGGCGTTGATGCAAAAGCGCTGAAACACATTTATTACTGTTCTGTGAGTTAGTTCTGCTTCTTATTCTTCCATTTGTGTCATGATCTTCCTTCACTACTCCTCCGGCAGCTTTAAATTATATTATAAACACAAATAAAACACAGCAAAAGATGTGACTCCATCAGGAATAGTGTGCTATGACTACTGACAGCAGTAAACTGTACAACGTAAACAAATTTTGCAAAAGAAATTACCCCATAGACAATGAGATTTTGATGAAACAACAGAAAACCCAGCCCTGTTTGTATCTCTACAGCTCAGACAGACTTCACAGTAGAAACATTATTCAAAGTTTAAACAGGTCATAGAAAGTTGGACTTTACATGACTGAACTTGTGTTTTGATATCTTTAATGGGTTTTACAGAATCAGTTTAGGTTTTATGATTCTTGGATATTTTATCACAAAATATTAACTGATGATGTCAAGATTTGGGGGTTATTGTTGTTTTTTCATGTTTAAGTTTGGGTTTATTGTTTCATGTAATTTGTCATTTAGTTGTTTTTACACATAGTTCTGTATTTGTTTAGTGTTTGTTCCTCGTCTTTGCATTCCTGTCAATTCACTTCTCCTCAGTTTATCTCTTGTTTTCCTGTCACGCCCATCTTCACCTGATCCAAGTTGTAATCACTCACCTGTGCCCACTTCCCCTAATTACCCTCTGCTTTAAAACCTGGTCATGTCCTCCATTTACTCGCTGGTCTGTTGTCACGTTTACGAGCTGGCAGGTTCCTCCCATGTTTTGCTTCTCGTGTTTCATTCTTGTTTGGATTTAATTTGTGTTTTGTTTTTGCTGTCATGTCAGCTTTTATTTTTGTTTATTTATAATAAATAAACATGAGTCTGCAAATTGGATGAGCCTCAATCTCCACCTCACCTGACAGATGATGTCTAACACTTCAGATTTTGAGCTGTCTGAACTTTCCAAAATCTTTGCAAACAAGCTCATTTTACTTTCACAGACTTTACACTTCTCATACACTTTATACATCAAAACGTAGGCTTTTTTGTTTTCTTTCACCCAGTGTGTCTCTTACTGCTATAGAAGTCTTCTTTCAAATCCTCTCAGAAAGCAGAGGGAGCATAACCAAACTCTAATTGCATTGTATCTGAGCTCCAACATTTCTCTTGAAAACAGGAAGTGAATTTTTAAAAACTTTTCATATCTCTTACATAAAACACTGCAGAAACATAAACATAAATGTGTCCATTAGTCGTTTGCTGCTCACTGTTCAAAACATTTTCTAATCTGTTTTAACATTTTGACTGACACATCCTCTTAAGTCTGTGTTTCTGACTTTTTCATTTTTTTAAATCATGGTTGCCTCCATTAATCCTGTTCAAGTTTAGATTTCATGTAATCTCTATTTTTACCTTTTGTGTTCAGGAGAAGAGAGGTGGCAAAATTCAGAAGTCATAAAATTGTAAAGAACAAACGGGGTAAAAGATTTAACCTGAAGTTATATATATATAAACTTCAGGTTAAGACCCTTACATGCTTGAAAATAAGAGTTTAGTTCTGTCATAGCTTATGTGATAGATCATTCAAAAAGTAAGTCTTGAATATTTTTGGGCTTTACAGAAGAAAGCTGATGGGATGTTGTTGTTTGGGAAAATACAGTACCTGCATCGACATACCTCGACATGAATTAAAAAACTTTCTAGTTTAACATGTTGAAGCTTTCTGTTTTTTGTCCATAACTCGTGTCCACATCCTGTACACCTCCTCCCCATCACGAGCAAAAATCATGGTGGCAGTTTGTGCCACAGTAAGCACATGGGACAAAGATAAAGCTGATTTTATGTAATTAACTCCTGAAAAAAAGTAAGCTCAGGAAACAGTCGTCATCCTCATGTGGATGAAGGAGGTAGTTAGCTCTGTCAGTGTTACTATTTGTACCAGTCAGTTTAGCCAAAGTACTCTGTATGAATAGATAAATTAATCTCTGCTCCACTAAAAGCAGTGTGGCAGGGGGTTTCTCCCTTCTAGGAACCTGACACGTAGTCGATCCTAAAATAAATAGGTCTTGTGCTGAGGCCTGAAGAAATATTATACATAAAGAGAAACTGCTTATGAGGCAGAAGAAGACTTCAAAGTGATAGGTAACTCGGCATCTCTAATTAAAAGGCAGCATGCTATTTATTTTATTATTTGTCTTACATTCTTTCCATATAGTACAAAGCTGAAGTTATATACTGAGTTATAATCAGTGACAATGTAAAGACTTACCTTGTATTTATCCCTCTTGGTAATCTTTCTATTTTGTTGCCATACAACCTTAAAATTTAAATAGATTTTTAATTTGAATAGAGCAAAAATCTTCCAAAAGTACTTCTGATGTATAAAGTTAAATGCGAGAAAACTTCTTTAAATAAATTAAAACTAATATAAAATTGACTAGAAGCACTCTGAGATTACAAACCTCCGCCATAGCCACAGCATGAATAAAAAAATATTGCGATCCGGACAGGGGTGGAAATTAAAAATTCTGTCCATCAGCCACTATGGCTGGTGGACAGAATTTTTTACCAGCTACTCAAATATTTTATATTTTTTGTCACTATTTTTTGTAGTGACAAAAAGTTATTTCATATGATGATGATGATGGAGGTGGGTGGAAGCAGTTGTGGTGCCCTACAAGCTGAACAACACCTCTTTCTGGACACTGCATGGAAATAACTGGATTTTTTTTATTTTAAACCATTAAAAGATGCATATCTGTACATAAAAAAATCAGACAAGTGAAATTTATTTCTCTGGAGTGTTTTTGAAGTATTTTTTTGTGCTTTTGTAAGTTTTTGTACGTAAGTCGTAATGTTTTTCAGACACTTGCTGCTTTTAATGCATAGATCTATTTGTGCTACCCGCTTATATTTAACAGGTAGGATATTCTGATCAAGGAAGTGATTTTTGTGGTTTTAGAAAGGTTTTCGTTGTGGATACAAATTGTTCCAATGCTATGCTAAGCATAACTCCTAAGCTTCCACTTCAGTAACCGATGATATTTAACATTAACACGGGTAGCACCGACCGTTAGACATAGCTGTTTAGCCGTGCTACGGTAGACGAGGAAGCACAGATCGTCAGAACACCGGCTGTAGGGGCAAACGCACACTGACCGACGTCATGATGTCATTGATTTAGTTAAAAAAAACGTTGTTTAACTTTAGGTTCTTCCCTCGACTACTCTTGAAAAACATTTTTGTTGTCTGTCACCCACTTAACTCCCGAAATGTTCCGCCGCATTGCTAAAGCTACTCCTCAAATTGTTTTTTCTTCTTCTTCTTGATTTTTATTGGTGGTTGGTAAACAACTGAAGGAATCAATACCGCCACCAACTGGTAAAGCAATGACTTATATGGATAGACATGACACGCCGCTTTAAAGGCTCAGGTCAACGTGCGGCGAAAGCGGCGCCATCTTGCTACAGTATTCTTAAAGGCGCAGGGCTATATAAACAATGCTGAGGACTAACGAAATAAATTTTTTTAGTGGGTAAGATGAGCCCAATAGTGCATGTACTTTATCATACAATGTCACAAATACTCAGTTACTGTAATTAAAATAATAACAACCATGAATTTAACAGAAACGCAAATCCAGAGCTATTTACAGTATTTACAATCACAACAGTAGTCAAATCAGCAATGGTATAAGCAATACAGAACAAATGGGATAAATGTATAATTTGTCTTACAGACTATACACCAGAAGAAAAAATAAATAAATGATCAAAAAAAATAATAAAAATTTTCATTAAAGAAAAAAATTAAAAGTCACAAACTTCAGATATGAGAAAGAATAATTACTGTCAAGTAATAACTACAAAGAAAACTTGTTCAGATTGTTACATGATTGTATTTCCAAAGTGGAAAATCTCAATAAAAATATTTTGGTAAAAAAAAGTCACAAGCTTTTCAGAAATGACAGCAAGTACAGATATCAGGCAAATACATTAGTGTATTTTAAGAACAATAAATGTAAACACCAAATTTAAAATTGCCTGATCATAATACATTGACAGAAAGCAGTTAGTGGCCTTTGAAAAGTATAACTTTGGTCAGTTTTTGTCGTACAGACTCTTTTTTTTCAGATGTGAGGAGCGTAAACGTGTGATGTGTTTCTGCCTGATAGTGTAGTAACAGGCAACCAAGACTTTGATGATGGCAAAGTAATGGTTATCTGTTCCATATTGAGACTCTGTAATGTGTTCCCCAACACAAAGTGGATCAATGTCCCCACATTCGTTCTTCACATACATTGTTACTTTATTTACAGAACAGATGTTCTTTGCTGACGCAGTGCTCATGAACAGCCTGATAGCTTTTTCTGCTGCTGTGAGGATGTGGACTACACCTTGTGATGGTGTGACAAGCCCACCTTCGTTTTTCAACTTTAGCAACTGATACGACTCCTCATGACATGGTTGAATAGCAGGTGACACTAAGGATGCTTTGCAGACATCACAACATACAGCAGACATGATCCGACGCACAACAAATCCTGCAATGTAGGTGAAAATGTTTGACACAAACATAACATGTTTTATTGATATCCACGTGCAGTATGTGTGGTCCAAGTTGTTGTCGTTAAACAGCGACTCTGCCGCCTCACGATGCCCCGCTTCAGACAACTTGAGGCATTGTGTGCTGTCCATGATGGCTACATTTCCGCTTGCGCTGGGTGACACTCCGCTGTACACAATCAGCTTAAGGAAGATAGCCATGAACTGTAGACAACTGGGGTTGTTGTTAAATCCACCTGCACAATGACAGCATGCTTGCATTAATGAAACATATGAATACATAAACATTGAGGATTCTCCCTAACATGCCTCATTTGCAGGTTGAACCAGAGAGAGCTGTGTCTGCTCTGGTTGGGCACTCAGCTGATTGTCATCAGGAGCTGATTATCTGGGCATAAAAGGCTGAGCTGAGGACTTGTTTATTTGCCCTGACATGGTAAAAATTCGGAGCCTCGTAGCTACTTGAGTATTTTTCCTAAGTATGAATTTATGGATAAAGAACCTTGGCTGATATTTACCTACACCTGTCTGCAGAGCTCTTTGTGTTACTCACAATTACTCCTGATTCCTCTAACGCCAGCTCCAAAGTTTATCAAGTGTAACTCAGCTCGTGAAAATCTTTCTGCCAAACATACAGGAGAAGTCAACTCAGCCTTTAATTTGCCTTCTCCCTGTCCCACTCTCTCCCACACTCACCTGCCACCATACTCACCTGTTCTGGAATCTTCCACCTCCTTCTTTGGTACCTGGAATCCCAAATATCTTATTCATCTGACAATTAATTATACTTGCCTATAATCAGTAAATAACTTTCTTCTTGGCTTTTATTCTGCAGATGTACCCTGCCTCTCCTTCCTGTTTCCTCCAAAATAAAATGCCTTTTAACTCTTACCTGTTTCCTCTGCCGATTTCTTTGTTTTTCTGTCATGATAAACTCAAAACCTGTGAAGCTTAAATACTGTACATATGACAACATAGGTCACACACAAAGTACTGATCTGGGTTGGTATATAATTAAAATATCTATATATCCAGAACTTTGAACATCAGTGGAGCTCCATTAAGTCCATAATTAGGAAATAAAAAAAGATGCCACCACAGCAAACCTGCCAAAAGAGAGTGGTTCACCAAAACTCACAAAGGAAGTAAGAGTAGTAGTCACAGAAAACCCCGATGGAGCTGAGCAGTTCTGTAAAGATGAGAGGATCTGTCCACCACTACAAGCTGCACAGAGCTGGGCTTCAAGGAACAGTGGCAGGAAAAACAAAGCTGGACTGTTGGGAATTTTTTCTCCAGCTATGTGGAAAAAGGCATTGTTGAAATAAAATTCCAGCTTTTAGGACATTAAGGACAACATAATGTCTGCGGCAAATCTACCACTTATCATGCTAAGAACACCACCCCCACAGTGAAGCATGGTGCTGGCAGCATCATGCTGTGGCAATGTTTGTCATCAGCAGGGACTGGGAAATCGGTTAGGATTAAAGGAAAGATGGATGAAGCAAAAATACAGAGAAATTCTTGACAGGATTCTAGTTTTCAGAAATATAGGACTGGGACCCCCATCCACCTTCCAGCTGGACAATAACCCTAAACACTGCTGAAGCAGCACTCCACTGGATTAAGGACAAACAGTTAAATGTTGTAGAATGGTCCAGTCAAAGCCCAGACCTCAACCCAACTGAGATTGTCTGCTTTAATTTAAAGACTGTTGAACTCAGGGATCACTCATCCAACCTGAAAGAGCTGGAGCAGTTTGGTCACCAAGAATGGACAAAACCAAGAATGAACAAATTCTGGTAGCTAGATGCCCCAAGATCATGGTGCAGAACACAAAGAGACTTGATGCTCAAAGTGCTGTAAAAGGTGATGACTAAGTATTGAGTTCTGGGGGCTGAATACATATGCATGCAGCATTTTTCAGTTTTACATTTTGAAGGATTATTTAAAAACAAGTTATCTTTCCCATTTAACTTCACTACCTTGAAGTATTTTTGTAGAATTATTACTTACTCTACTACCATACTTGCCAACATTTGGGAATGTCAATGTGGGACAACATAGCGTGAACCCCCCCCCC